>NW_017803943.1:2356776-2422431 GCF_001625305.1 Branchiostoma belcheri | reverse complement strand
GGCGTTGTGTGTGTGTTGGGGGGGGGGGGGTACACATAAAATGGTATTGATGTGTTCGTGTTGTACAAATGAAGACGTGTTTTCATTGAGTGTATCCTATGTGATGGTGGCGAGGCACGGGTCTAAGTGTGTTTTGTTTTACCTTCGCAATGTTTTCTGTAGCGTTTGTGTGTGGGTGTGTGAGTATGTTTGTTGTTTACACGATATCCCATGCAAGAAGCTATGAATGGATTCTCGTGAAACTTGTTAGGTAGGTAGGGCTTGATAAAACCTCAAGATAACTAGAATTTGGGAACCCTAACGGATTGTTTATATCTGCGAGCATACATTTTCTGTTAGGTAGAGATTATACAAATGATGGAATTATTCTGTAAATATCCATGATAGTGTATGGTGAATGCTATTGTTTAGATGTTACATCACACAGGCCCATTCAAAGTCACGGAACGACTGCCAAGTCAATTAACTTTTGACCGAAAAGCTGATTTAACTTGGTCGGGAATAAAAATGAAGATCATTAGCGATAACGCTGAAGACAGGAAAGTTCAGGACTAATAAGCTCACCCCGTGATACAGTTTTGTCCTTGGTGCTGAACAGCATTCCCAACGTAGATCTGACTTGTAAAACGTGTCTCTAGTGACTGCAAGTCACAAAGTGTCAAATTTTAGCCCGTGTTCTTTCCTTCGATTTACTTCGCGACGCTATTTGCCACATTGTGGCTTGCTGCAAGAGTATATTATTGTGACCAAAACCTGCAATGTAGATCATGCAAATGAAAAAGGCATGTCAAATGGCTGACGACTAAATCGCGCTATCTACCGAATCAATTCGGAACAGCAGTGTCATATAAGAAACTTGTTGACAACAAGATGGCCTGCTTTGTATAAGTAAGTAGTGAAATGGCGACATCTAGCGAGAAGTAAATGTGGAGCAGTGCAAGAGAATGAGGATGTGGTGTCTAAATATTCTCATTCTTGATTTTCGATGGTAGCATTTTCGTAAACAAATCCTAAGAAAGTCAATCCCCTTTGCGAGCCTTTCACGGCTTCCCCCTTTTCCAAGAAGAAATAAAAAGTATTTTGACGGTAGCCTTACTGGAAGACAGTCAATTATGTCCACCAGGCGACGCGGTTAACGTGATATATCTAACAGTCAGGAATAGAATCCGTAATGACACTTTTGACGCAAGTACTCATCTCACTCATTAGCGTCGTGTAAACAATTACGGTAAAATAACTTCTAATTAAAACTACACGCCAACGCGTCCAAATAGCCTCGGGAATTCCAACCCTCGTAGGACTGTTGCTGTAGGTGTGGTAGTTCCCTTTTGGAGTCAGAGGCTACATAAACGTCCAACTCTTTTTAGCCTGGCACGAACATTAAAGTCGGTTTGATGTGGTTCTTGGAATGTGCTACCCAAACATGTGGCCAATTTGTAGACTCCAACTCATGGCTAGCTGTAACTTAGAAGTGAACTGAGCATTCGCCTTTCAATGACTTGCAGTTCAATTCCATTAGATGTGTCTTTCTTGCAGTTTTTGTTGTATTTTAACGGTACCTTTGCGTACGTTGATTTTTACCCTCACCAAGAATGTTATATTTGTGGTAGCGTTTGTTTGTTTCAGTGGATGTAGGTTTAACACGATACCCTAAGACGCTATGTACGGATTCATGAAACTTAGTATGTCGGTAGGTCTTGATGAGACCTAAAAACGATTAGATTTTGGGCTCCCTAGCGGCTTGTCATGGTACTGCAGCGGAACCGGTTCTTTTTTTTTCTATCTCGTGATCTAGGGTAACGAATTTTGAAAGGTTGGTAACTGTTGTGCTCGCGAAGAAGAGACATAAGTTTAGGCTCACTAGCAGCTTGTTTCAGTTCAGAAATAGTGATGATTCTGCGTAGTTTGTTTTTCGTCTGAGCCCGTCCTTGTCATTACTGGCAAGAGACCTTTCTAAGATGACCTTCAAGTTTGACCTTTCTATCTTAAGCTATCCCCTGCTTCTTCTACAAAGGAAAACTGAGTTGCCTTGTCTAAACTGTGACACACAAAAACTCTATAAACATAGAAATACGGTCTTAATGGGTATACATACTTTATTTCTCTCTGTACATTTTGGTTACCTGAGTACATAAACATCCAATATTTGCGGTGACATACACTTCACAGTAGTTTATACAAACACATATCATACACAGCGGTCTTGTCACTGATCATCTTAAGCTAAAAGTAGCGTTGTGCTAATCTCCAAGCAGATGTTTCGGTGGCACATCTGACAGTATCAAATAGGCCAGACAGTATCCATTGGCCATACAGTATCAAATTTGATGCTGTCTTGTGGCCACCGAAAGATCTGCTTGGAGATTAGCGTTGTACTACAGTTCTAATGTATAGATTAACTATATAGTTTCACAATAACAGTATATATCTACTGCACGATATAGGTACATGTATGTACTGCGGTAGATGCTTAATGCTGGCAAGCTATGCACACTTCTGTTTTCGTATTCGCCTGTACAAAGTTACCCTGTAATAAGTATTTTCTTATGTACATTCATATATATTTTGTCTGCTAACTGGGAAAATATACCAGTTGTTTCGTTACCAGTTAGAGCGCCGATACAAGACAAAAACTGCACTTTTCCACTTATAATCACGCATGCAAAATGATCTTATTGGCGACATGGATATGAAACATCAAGTTAACCGTTTTAAACATAGATATATCTCGAGCAGTTTTCACATTTTAATACAACTTTTACTGTACATCATGACGTCTGTCCTCTCTGTTACGATCAGTGGGTGATTCACTCAATATTTCACTTTTTTCACTTTCACAATAACTTCGGCACAAGTTATACGTTACAGGTAATTCTTAAACCGATGCATACGTAATGAAGATTTGTATCACAGGACGTTAAAGAAAACTTGTGCGCATTACAAATATGGAGGGGTATACAATTCCCCCACCATAGATTCCACCGGCATACATATCTCATAATTATAGTACAGTAATATCTTTGCGTGTGATGGCTTTTGGAAAACAAGTACCATGCATATGTCATAAGCTTTATGTTTCGTGTGATTCCACTGCTGCATGCGTATAGAAAATGAGAAGTTTCACTTAATCTTTTTACACTTTTACATGAGTTTGTTGTTTTCTTGATGTCTAGTTGGTTGACTGGGGGGGTCCTCTTTCTTCACTGCTCTATTCATTGTTCTATTATCCCATGGAACGTGTAGCTCCTGTAGAATAAAATGTAAGGAGTTGTAACATTGTAGCAAAGTGGAAAGATATGATTGTATAGCATCTCTTTTTTAAAGTTTTAAGTTAGTTAATATCCTTTCCCTACAATATGGATATATTATAGCTAGCTTGTGCCACACAGCTCATGCAAGCACTACAGTATGGGGCTAGTCCACTGGTAGTGGTAGTGGTGTGTGTTCAACTTCCATATTCATTTATATCAGTAACGTTACTGAGTATACTCGTAGAAAAACGTAATCACAACTACATTTACGTTATGAGAAGGCACCAGTGAAAAAAGGTTGTCAGTACTCACTTTTCCATGGTTCCCGACGCCCTTCTCTTGAGCGTGTTCGGGCTGAGGTTACTGACTGCCCCGTCTGACATAGTTCTCGTCTGTCTCTTGGACAGAGGGCTGGCTTCAGGAGTTATAGTCTCGAACTTCGTGGTGGGCTCCTCAAACACACCATCCTCCATGGAACTATAGATATACCGGTCGTCGTTTGGAGATAAAGCCGGTAAACAGTCTCTCCATGATGGCCTGCGTTTGCCTAACGAAGATCTCCCGGACGGTCTTCTCTCGCCGTTGATCGCGTTGCCAGTCTCGCGAGAGTTGAGGTGATCGTTCTCGTCGATGGCGTGATGAAAGATGGCGTCGGCCACCGCTCTGCTGGCCCGATTCGCGTGGCCGTTAGAAAACGTAACCATGCCGGACTCCCGCTTGTTGTCGCCGCCTTTGGCCTGTTTGTTCGGAACTTGCCTGATCTTGCACGTCAGATCCTTGACGATCTTGATGACGCGGATGAAGAGTTCTCTCCGGAAGAGGATGTAGATCCAGGGATCCAGGATCTGGTTCATGGACGCCATTCGAACGGAGACGAGATCCCAATAGATCTCACTCTGGTAGTTCGGCAGCTGATTCAGCAAGACCCGGATCTGAAAAAAAAACGTGAAATTGACTGTTGATAATTCTGTAATGGTTTTGTATTTTATAGCAGGATTTGCATTTTACCTTAGATTCTAATTTGCTTATTCACTACGTAGATACTTTTGCTTTTGTGAGGGCCAGCCATTACCAGCTGAGTCTGCCTGTGCTGACTTTGCAATGACTTGTATCATTGCCAATAGATACAAATGCAGATCATCCATAAGGAAATTCAACGTGCTAGGTTAATCCAAGGGGTTATAGGGAGAAAACACAACTAACATACATACAGGGCCACACATGGAGATCAATACACATGTACACACACTTACGAAAGCTAGCATAGTTTCTAATACGCTTAGAGCTGTACTTAACAGTTCATTGTTGTACTTAATCTTCCATAAGTGTCTAAAGCCCCCAATCTCTGAGGTGTTGCCAAAAACAACAGAAAAGACCGATTGAAGTCGACTGAGAAGTAGTAGACCGTGTAGTTATTAGCGTCTAAGTGAATCTGGTGTGGACTTCTGCCATTGTGTCTTTTATCCGGCTTGTGCACTTGCCTCAGGGTCAGGAAATGTTTTTCAAAGAAGTTTATTTGTCTGCGGTCGGACCAGACGCTAAAACAACACGACAGGTGCCGCTAGGGTAGGGTATGGCAAGTACGGGAGTGTCTTAACATGAGAAGGAAGTGTACATCACCAAAATGTTGACAGAAACGAGCAAATTAAGGAAAATTGACTTGTTTCTGTGTATAACATCCTGCTAACTTGGAACTCACTTCGCAAACATGCGACTCGAAGGCTACAATCGTCCAAATTGTAGACCCAATTCATACCAGAACATTAGATTTTGCTCAGAACATTGAATTGTTTCGGTGTATGAAGCCTTGTAATGTCAGAAACGTAGGTTGAAAGGACTTTATTTGCATACCGTTTCTGCAGCATGATACATAGATTACATACAACCCGTGGCAAGCATTCTGCAAATTTCTCTACCGTACATATTTTCTTTCCGCATTCGAACACGAGATAGGTGTAAACTTTCTCCGTGTTCTGTCACTGAAAGTGACGGACCAGAAGAATGCCTGTACACGCCGCTATGTAAATATAGACGGGATTCTTCTGTCCACGAAGATAAGAGTAGAGCCTTCTCAGAACTCTAGAGTACTGACTCATCAGTTTGATCAAGCTCTCTGCTAAGTAAGTCCACATCGCACAGACATAGCTTGGTTATAGAGGCATCCAATGCAATTTTAAGGCGGCAAAACAAAAATATGTTTCTGGATGACATTTACTGCCATCCCTTATTAACACATTATCGTCATCATTTCATATTTTTGGAGCGTTTGAAACTGCACAAAACATTGACTTTGAAAATCCAGTTTTGGATTTCCCTGAAATCGCATTGAATGCCTATTAAAAGTTAAATCATGACTACAGAGACGTTCTCGTGACGTCACAGCAATAGTCCCTTGGAACGAACTTATCTTAACACGAGGCTAATGACCTATTAATGACCTTGTTTGCGGGCATTTTGTAGATTGCAAAGGTTTCACCGGACGTCTGTTAGATATTTTACCAATCGAGTCATAAATGCCATGGCTGACGTCAAAAGTTCTCTGACGTAGAGGCAACAAAGTGTCCAGTTTGGACAACCGAGAGTTTTCAAGGTCTTGCCAGGGTCATAAAGTCAGACGTGGAGCCTAATTGCTAGCATATCAGCCGTTTCCTTTTTACAGATTCCCATTACATACAAGTGTTTATTGACTGTAGTGAAACTGGGCACGTAGGTTACAAATTTTACCAATCGTGTCGTAAATTTCATGTGTTGAGGCCATGACTGACGTACTTAAAGAACCGTGACGTACAGTGTAAAGTTTGGACAACCGAGAATTTTCAAGGTCTTGCCAGAGTCATAAAGTCAAACGAGGAGTCTGATTGTTAGCATACCAGCCATTTCCTTTTTACAAATCTCCCATTACATACAAGTGTTTATTGACTGTAGTGAAACTGGGGCACGTGGGTTACAAATTTTACCAATCGTGTCGTAAATTTGTGTGTTGAGGCCATGACTGACGTCAAAAGTACCGTGACGTACAGTGTAAAGTTTGGACAAGCGAGAATTTTCAAGGCCTTGCATGACGGAGTCATAAAGTCGAACGAGTAGCCTGATTGCTAGCATTTCAGCCGTTTCCTTTCTACCACTCTCACAATGACGTACAGGTGCTTTATTGACTCTAGTGGAACTGGGGCACGTAGCGTAATCAACGATCACAGGTGATAAATTAGACCAATAAAAGCACCACGCGTCAAAATGTACTTGGAAGCATTGATACACTGAGAAACGGTACATTCTATCGTTGCCTTGTCCCAACTGTACATGTAAGTTGCTCAATATCTTAATACTCATACGCCAATGGCCATGTCCTAATATAACGGTGCTTTCACAGACATTCCTAGAAGGCTGTACACTTCATTCCGTAGTTCAGTACTTGTAGGGACATTTACGAGTGCCATATTGCGATAAAAGTTTGACGTCTGAGGGCCATTCAGGATTACAACAAAGTGTTTACTCAGTCCCCCATTGTGAACAGATCGCCGCCATGTTGATTCTATATGACGTCATTCCCAAACAACGGCGACTCGGCAAAACAGGTGCTCGTGTGTTTGGTAACATATCCGATCTAGAGACAAAACAATCGGCGTTTTTGCCTTTCCCTGGAGTAAACTGTGACGCACAACACTGGAAAACAAGCTTGGAAACAGTTGACTGGTGGATCTAGCTTAGGGTGTGTGAGGAAATTCGTGCCAATAGTGCTATGTAGGGACCGTACGCCAATGTTCTTAAGGGTAACAGAACGAAGAAAACGTACATGAAACCAACTGAAGGCTTTGGATATTAGTTTTAAAGTGCAGGTGTTCAATTTGTTGTTATCGTTAGAGTTGTTTTGTACAAGTAGCCAGACTGTGGTATCTTATCTAGTGAGTAGAAACACATGCGTTTCTCGTCAAAAAGTGACGACAACCTGTCTTAAGCTCCGGAAAAACACGTACACTCAAGCCGCCCCAATTCTGTCCATGAGTTAAGACTTAAGTCTAGGCCTGGACTGTATGATATTAGTGTTAGCTTCAGGATAACATTATCGTCTATATAGAGACGAAATCATTTGACCAGATAATGTACCCACCGTCCTAGACTATCAAAATATTTTGTGGGGCAACCAAATAAGAGGAAGGCCGTCAGATGGTTCTATAAATACATCTTACTCATTCATATCCTGTGAAAAACCGTCGACATTATAGGTACACCGGAAAACGCGCTAAGTACACACTTAAAAACATTAGGTCCCACGGAATTTGATCTCAATGACACAAAGTCGTTTCTTCCTGCGACTAATTTAGAAACAAACACAGTAGAGAAGGAAATGGTAGGTATTATCATCGTATTTACAATTAACATTCCGCACTTAACCAAACATCCTACGGAAGAGTGCTACCTGCGTATACATGTATACAGCCTGAAAAGGTTAAAATCCGCCCACTGGATGTTGTTGTTATTGTTCTTGAAGGTTAAGTTTCCACCTTCTTAGTATTGACTCGAAAGTCATGTTTTGATCAATTATTTTATTATTATTTATTTATCAACTGAGTAATTACGGGTTTTGTAATTCTTCTTTAAGTGTATAATTTATTGTTTTATTTTCTGTTTATTTGATTTACGTGCCATAAATATTTGTTTTGGGTTTCTTGTCCCTAACTTTCTAGTACTAGTCTCCGTTTCTATTCTCCTTGGGCCACACAGTTGTGCAATCACTACAGCAGGAGGCTAGTCCACTAGTAGTAGTGTGTGTAGTAGTAGTAGTAGTAGACTAGTAGTACTAGCACTAGTACTCTCGTGGTTCTCATATACGTTCTGGATACTTCAAAGCAGTACATGTACATGTATGTACCATTTATGGTACCAGATATGGTCCAGTCGGAGTTTGAAGTGAAATGCAAATCGCTCACAGTCTGCGTATATCGTGGAATGTCCAGTGTAACTAGATCACACATCAACTAAGAGTGGTGAAACGCTTCACGGAAGTTGTAGACGCGAGGCCGACCAAAACCGCTAAGGTTTACTGAACATGTACTCACAGGTAAACATACAGTGTGTTTACATGCTTGTGTAAGGTAAGAGGTATTCTCACTGGAAATATTTGGGTCTAATTGCTCTTTCTTGGAAGCAAAGGAAAGAGGACATTGAGGCTGTATAGATAATAAACAACTAAACCTCACTAACATACTAACAAATACAAAGCTTAAGGTCGCATCCTTGAAGTAACCCAAAGTACTTTTGATGCGTTGCCATTTTGGCTAAAGTTTACGTTGACAAAAAAGCATCGGTGGTTATTTTACGTTGACAATGCGAACTATTTTCTGTCTCGTTGTAAATTAAGACAAACAAAAAGTGCATATACAGTAGTGGTGCTTTCAAAGTTCTTTGTAAGTGAACCTTGTAAAGCTATAAAGACATATGTATGTGTACTTGGATATCTATTACTACTTAGTTCACTTTGTGACTACGTGCATGAGACCATGAGAGCAACAGAAACTCAAAACCGTACTTCCTTGAAATCTATATGTAACTTCACTTTTCATATGCCGATGTAGCCTTTGAAAATCAAACAAGTGCTTCGATCATATATTCAGGTAACGTTGGTCACCTACATTAAATTACGGTATTTCACTTTTCACGTTTTTTTCCACTTTTTTTCAGTCATTTGTGATGGAGTCTACAACAGGCCGCTATGATACGAAGCAACTGCCTGAGAAAAGATAATTATACAACCGATAACGTGCTCTATGTGTTGAGTCAGCCCCGGGAAGGCGCCACGCAAAAATGTTGACGACTGAAAGTTGACGCACAAACGGGACAGTTGATAAACCTAAAAGCCTTCCCCAAACAGACACAGCACACACTGGACGCTATTTCCGTCCCTCTAAATGTCTTACGGCGTCGTAAAGATGACTTTACGCAGAGGTCACGGTCAGATTCGGTATTTGAACAAGCCGCTCGGCATGTGGGGACGATCCTTGGACCCTCGCCAGTTCGTCCTTCCTATTTTTAAACTTCATAACCAAGGCTAGATCAATTACCAGGTTGCATTGACAGACGAAATTCTTCTACTTTGCTAATTAGACCAGAGACCTTTCGAGAAAAGATTCTCTGATAAAACAAATCATTTGAAGAATGACACCCCCACTATCATTAACCAGAAGAATTACGCTTTGTGGTGCCCTTAAGAGACCCTTAAGGAACACTGCCAGACTAAAGTAACCGTGTAAATCACGTCCATGTGTATTTAAACGTCTTGTGGAAGAATGTCACCCCGCACAGATGGTGGGAGCCCCCGTACCTCGAGGTTTTTTGATCCCACACGCCTAGGACTAATTCGACAATTGGTAAATCCCCGATGTGTGGCGACCGATGGTGATCTCGGTGCTTGCCCCCCAACATTTGGGAAGTTTACGGTTTCCGACTCAAAGGAACTGGAGTGAAATATTTCTCAAATTTTTTAAAGATTTTTTGATCATGATGTTAGCTCCCAGCTGCAACATTTGGGAATTTCGCAGTTTCCTTTTCAAAGGAACTAGAGCCAAGTATTTTTAAAATGCCTTTGAGCTTTTTTTGTCAATATTTTATGTTCGTTTGCTTAACAAGCGAGGTTTATTATAATTTTCTTAAATCAACTGTGATCAGGCAATTAGGCATTGCTTTAGAATTTTGCTTGTGTATGTTTTAACGCCCCATGTGAAAGAAAACGTTCTCAATATTTAAGTGATGGCGTTTGGTAAAAGGCTGCCCATAGGTGATCACATAATCGACCGCATTGCCATCCACTTACTAGTACCTACGCGGTAAGCTTTCGGATTATCTGAGTCTTAGCATCGCCCACTCTGGATTACACGGGCTTTGGTCGGATTACAAAACTGAAAGCCATTGACCATCAATCACTTGAGGATGGTCAGATAGGAATTTTTAATAGTAGAGTGTTAGACCGTTAGGATGGTCAGTTTGGTGCCTCCTTGGGTTGACTGTCCGTAATTGTGTGTACCGTCAGATTGTTTACCAGTTTGTTCTGAGACGTTTCGGGCCAATAAGGCTGACCTAGATAGAAGGAGACATCTTTTGTCTCTTCTGACATCTCGGCGTAAAGAAACACGCGAAAGCACTTAGAGCAAGGACGATTTTGAGCAACTGTGGATTGACTGTCTTCCTCAAAACACTGTCTAGTAGTCACACTCACAGTATGTAGGAAGGTTGACTTGTGATGCCAGTCTTGGCGCCAACTTCGTCCCAAGAGGACCAAGACAAGCCACGTCATGTGCCAAACGATGCTACTGCCGTTTAACCATTTGTTATCTTTCACTATTAGCTAAGCACTCACAACTCAGCAAACAAGAATGAGGGTTCTCTTTGAGTAGAGGTTTAGGATTCGACTTGTTTTGGTGTCTTTTAGGCGTTTTTTCGGGCTTTATATCTGTTTTGTGCCGGTACATCTTCCTGTTTTCGCCTACTAAACGGTGGCGTACTGTATACTGTACTACCAATTTTATATTCTCTTAACCGTTGAATTTGATACTGTTTTGAAGCCACCAAAAGATCTACTTCGAGATTAGGAGGGGGTGAGGGTGATTACGTCACTCGAGCTCCCAGACAATCATAATTGAGGAAAAGATTTCACGGCACACATGAAAAGGACTAAAGTTCTGCACGTCCGTAGAATGTAATCCTTCACGCCAACCGTGTTTAATCGGTATTACAGGTGTCGATTTGAAATCAAGATTAACGTATGGAACGTGGAGCGAGTCTTAGAGTCCATAAAATGCACCTGCTACGACATTTCCAAAGACTTGTGACGTTACGATGGTTTTAAACTACCGTGAAACTTGACACCTTACCTTTTAACTGAACTGAGTAAAAGATAAAGATGTAGTAGTAGTAGTAGACTGGTTTATTAGATCTTAGCAAAAGATATACAAGCCTCCTGGCAGCCGTGGAGGGCTGAATTGTGAAGCTATTTACAGAGGTATCAGTCTGTAAAATGATTATACATTTACATTTATAGTTGTGATCGTTACAATAATAATAATAAACAGAACAAATGATGAATTAAATGTTATTTTGCAGAAGATCGAGGCACAGTTGAACAAATTTCCCAGGGGGATGTAGTGCAATTATGTCTCTTTTGATGGGAAATTGTCTTGATGCGTTTGGGGACCGAATTCGCTCCCTCGGACGATTTGTTCTTATAAATTAGTCTCGAGATTGAGTAAAACCTCATAATTAGAGTAACCGGACTGAGGACTCCGTCAATGCAATTTTAACGCTTCTGTGTAGAACTTACTGTCCGTTAGAACGATTTAGATCATCATTACTTCAGCATTCAATAGGGTAACCCGACTGAGGACTTCTTTGATGCAATTTTATTTCATTTGTGTGAACTTCTTGTCCACTAGAAGATTTTGGTCCATCATCAGTTCAAATTCTTCTTTGAGACAATTTTGGGGCTTTTGAGAGAACTGTCTTGCCCGCTAGGACGTTTTACTTTGAAAGGACGACTCTGTTTCAATAAACTTCATCCCGAGTGCAAACTCACTCCCAAGCGGATCGGGTCGACACATTTCCTGTTGGGCAACATCTGAAGGACAATGGGACCGTTCTCACACAGGTGTACCCGTGACAGGACGCCGTGGTGTGACTGAACTTGGCGGGAACACACACAAAGGGAAAAGTGAAGAAGGTCTCAATTTTCGTCTGTAAGGGTTATGTGATCCCTAACCGAAGGTCGCTGACCTGACAGACGATTGTGTGTTCAGCTACAGTGTGGGAAACTTGTATATAATATCAGCACACTTTACACACGCAAAAAGAGTCGTGCGATATACTAGTATGTACGACAAGGCCTGGTGGCGATTTGTGTCAATCTTAGGACGGGTCTTTGTGTGTAGTAACAAGGAGTTAAGTGTCGTGGGACACTTCTTTCTGCATGTATGAAGAGAAAATTAAGACCGTACTACAATTAGTTTTGCTTGTGTGAAGCACAATGCGAAGAGGAATTTTATAACAACTGTTCCTGTTTGTGAATGTGAGTGTGATGAGGAATCATCGGGTGTTGTACGGCCTAGATACAGACTGATACCAGGGCCGGTACACAGGCTAGCCCCTCGACTCAAGGGCTAACATGCAACATATCCCCAATTAAGGAAATTCTACCAATTCTCAGGGTATAACTATGTACTGGCCTTGTGTATTGACCCTGACAACTGTCTGACATCCAGGCTAAGTGCCGTAAGACAGTTCCATCGTGTCAGCTCTCCTGATCTAACTGTGTACTGACTCAGACAACAGTTTGGCTAGTGTTGCACGACAGTTGTGTGAAGGTGTACTCACTATGTGCGGGCTCCAGGACACCCCTTCAATTTTCAGGGTCTGACTGTGTACTAGCCCTGTGTACTGGCCCTGACAACTGTTCGACATCCAGGCTAAGTGCCGCACGACAGTTGATGAAGATATTGACGGTTCCAGGACACCGTGAGAACGATGGACACCCCAAAGTTCCATCGTGTCAGTTCTGATGATCTGTGTAGTGACTCTGACAACAGTTTGGCTAGTGTCGCAAGACAGTTGATGAAGATGTAGAGGGATATAGGACACCATTAAGATGATGGACACCCCACAGTTCCGTCCTAACTATGTAGTGCCTCTAACAACAGTTTGCCTAGTGTCACACGACAGTTGTTGAAGATGTACTCGCCATGAGCGGGCTCCAATTTTTAGGGTCTAACTGTGTACTAGCCCTGTGTACTGACCCTGACAACTGTCAGACATGCAGGCTAAGTGTCGCAGTGAAGATGTACTCACCATGTGCAGTTTGGCTAGTGTCGTATGACAGATAATAAAGAAGATGTACTCACCATGAGCGGGCTCCATGACACCGTGAAGATGATGGACACCCCGGCCAGCAGCACCACCATCTGCGTCTCAGCCCGGACGTTGGTACGCCGCCGCCTTCGCGGTGAGTCCTCCTCGTTCCTCACGGCGTGCACGCTCTTGTGCAGGTCGTCCGACTGGCTCACGGAGCTGGTCCTCAGGATGGAGTTTCTCATCCTCAGTAACGTGGCGATCACCGAGAGGTTACAGAAGAGGGTCCCGAGAATGCAGACTCCGAGCACCGCCACGAACAGAGAAGCGTACACCACCGACGTCGTCTCTTTACCGTAGAAGTTGAAGAAGCACCACGTCCCCGGGAAGTGCATAACGTTCTCGCCTAGCCCCATGAGGGGAAGAGCGGCAATGAGGATCGCCACAAGCCAGCAGACGACCAGGGTGATCTTAGCCTTCATTCTGGTCACCCCGACGTTGTAGAAATACGGGTGCCTGATGGCTATGAACCTCTCCACGGCCATGACGAAGACGATGAGACAAGAACTGAGGCCGGCGGCCAGCATGGACCAGCCGTGATAGTTACATGTGTAGCACCCTCCCAACCACTCCATGTTGTTTATATACACCGCCCAGACCATGGGGGTTGTCACGATCTTACCCAAGAGGTCCGTCCACGCCAGGCCCGTTACTAGCAGATAAAACACGGTTCTCTTGTGGTTCTTTCGACTCAGAAACAGTACTATTAACGCGATGATGTTCCCCAGAACTCCTACCGTAAACATAGCGACGGTGGAAGCCGGAGACTGGCCGGGTAGCGGGCACTGGTTGTCGGCGGGCGCCGAGCACGAACGCGGGTAAGAGCTGGCGGTGGCGTACGAGCAGTTCGCCGCCGACACGTTTCCGCCGAACGTGGCGTTGTTCGCCGTCGTGTCCATGTCGTGTGGCGGGTGGCCTGTCGCTGCGGCGTCTAGTTCTACTCTCAAGTCAGCAGCGGGGTCGATTTCGGAGAGTCGCCACACCATGTCCGACTGCTGTGCGCCTGCGATGCGTACTGTTCCTGGTCATCTGAGTCCCGCACAGTCAACACCGGTCCTGACGGCGAGAGAAAAAACAAAGGCCAGTCGTCAGTAGCTGTTGAATCAATACCACTCCAGGCTATTAGCGAGCTGCCCTCTGCCCTCGGCGGAACGGATATCCCTCTTTTCCACAAGCGCGCGCGCGTCAAACTACTATTCTCCTTTCTCTGAGTGCCCGGAAGTTGTCGGTTAAGTTCTCAGCGTCCGTGAAGACTGGAAATATCGTAAGGAAATGGCGAGTTCGGGATCATTCCACACTGACAGTTCCGATGCCCTGACGGTCCGGCCGACGGATCGCTACACTTTACTTAGCCTGACACATCCAGGCAAGATGGTCGGAACCATTCTGAAAAAAGGGGAGGCAAGGAATAAATAAACGCATTTATCTTACCTTAAAAAGCTAATAATTTACTTTCTACTTAAAGATAAAATCAAAACACACAATGGAGTACAATGATATGTTAATTAAACTAAAATTTACACAATTTATACGAGTTAGACCTCCTACAAGAATGGTAGATTCCTAAGATAGCCTGATAGCTATGTCAATCAAACACAGCTCACTAAAACCCGCCCTAATGCAAACTGGGAAAATAAACGACGTCTCGCATTACACTCCACATATGCCCAACAGCCATTCAAGTAATCCACCTTTCTTTTTCCTAAAGAGAATGTGACAGTCATACTTTCGCCAGTTTTAAAAGCTCCTACGCCTGCTGGCTTTGTCAATGTTACACACATGGCTGCAAACGTTGAACGTAAAATTCTAACTCTGTAAAAATTAACTGGAGCAAGCCGGTTTCATTCACAAACAAGGTAAACAACACCTACAGTCGTTGTTCTGCTGAGGGGTGTGTTACCGCAAAAACAAACGGAGACTGAATACGTGACCTCGTTTCAACTGATAACGGCATGTGTCTTTGTGCACGTGTTGCAAGACTACTGAGGAAAAAAATAAGGGGCAAAGTGTAAAAGAATATCACACGACCTGGGTGTCCTACACCTGTATGACGTAAGGGTTTTTCTTTGATTGACAGAACGTAACTGAGAACAAAGGTACCGCCCGTCAGCTGGTTCGATACCTGTCGTACTCTAACCCCTAAAGAGAATGACCTAAGTCCTCTCTTGACAGCTGTGAGGTTGTTGTTGTTTGTGGTTACCGGAGCAGCGCTGTGGAACGTAGTGGGGAGGGGAGGGGGTAGGATCAAGCGTATTTCTGATTTTCCGAACCGGTTGATTGAAATATCTAGTGTGTTTGAACTATGAATCGTTCAGGCATGAGATCGGTGAAAATTCAATGCTAGGATGTGCCCAACGCTTAATACACACGTTCTATGCTTCTGCTCATTTTTGCTTACATTGCATAACCCGATAAACTTTAGACTTAGACGTAAACCACCAGTTTTGTACAGTAAGTACAAGCTGCGTAAGACCACAGTGTAAGGTTTGATCCCCTAGCCTGACATACGCATTGTGTAGACCCCCTTAATTAAGTACCGGACCTAGTTTGAATCCTTGAGACCCTCTAGATTCTGAGTTAACTACCCTAAACCACCACAGGGCCATCCGATAGTCCGATATTAGCTTCTACCAGGCTAGAAATTGGCCAAATAGAGGGATAACATGCCGAGGGAGTTGGTCCGCTAGAGAGTACAGTTTACCGTACCCTGATGCGAGCCAACTTCCTCGGCATGTTATCTCTTCATTTGACCAATTTCTCTTCTTTCCAGCCACCTCCTGAAGCTTGGTACGTAGAGGCTAGTCCGATATCACTGTATGAAACATATGTAACGTTGCGGCATCGCCATGTTCTAAACAGACCTCGTCGCACGGATGTGAGAAGACACACGCGTTCCGCAAATGTTTTCGCCGTCTGGTTGCTGTGAACACACGGGCTACAGTTGACACCACAATGTTGGCCTCAGTCAAACTTCCACCCATCCAACCTTAAGTATTTTGGCGCCTTCGCGATGTGTGTGACCTTTTCACGCGAAGGTCAAGTTAGGGCAGCCACTTTTCCGGAAGAAAACAATGCAACTGGGCAATCACCAGATCTCCTAACGCCACTGTCTCCATTTCCTTAAGCTTCAAAGATACGATGTTTGGGAAAGTTGACGTTCTAATAGCGGGTACATGTAAACATCTATACGGCAGGTGGACAAGGCATGGTCGGTATGTACTTTGATGGGTAACACAGACGAGGGGACTTGTGACATATCACGCAAAGAATGTGGGGATAGACTTTTATGAAGAAAGGCAGGATAAACATAAAATATTGTAATCCAGAAATCGTCATAAATATAATTTAGACACCCAAAACACATATGAAATCATAAACTTGACATGGGAATTCGTAGACAAAGATCGACACATACTCAGACGGACTTACAGAAAGACAGAGGGACAGAGAGAGAGATAGAGAGAGACACACAGAGAGAGACACAGACAGACAGAAAGAGGCAGAGACAGAGAGGGGGGGCAGAGAGAGAAAAAGAGGGAGAGAGACAGCTGCATCTGGAGACAGGCAGAGGCAAAGAGAGAGCGACAGAGAAAGAGGGAGAGAGTGCGAGAGAGAGAGAGGAAAAACAACAGTATTGAAAGCTAGGTACAGAATAAATGCCAAGCAAGCCGTATCCGCACCGCAGCTACTTCGAAATTGAATTTTACAACATGTTGACAGCAAACAAGATGTCGCTGTGTCAAGTCGGGAACGAGACACGGAACAAATAAACCAGCCTGGGCCTGAGAGCGGTCCAGTCACAATAAACTTCACATGTGGGCTGATGGGTGTTTGTTCCCGTCAGTCTGTGTGTTTGCGCACACGTGAGTCAAGTTCAACTATAGGCTATGGAATGGAAGCTCGTCCAGAGTTCTTTTTGTGATGAACTGTAGATACATGTACTTCCGTTTGTCTTCGTAACTTTTGTCTCAAAACTGCAAACTTATGTGAATCTACGTTTATATAAACTTTTACTTGTAAAAGATTTATATCATTAGATAAGGGAGAAATGACTCAGCAACTACTAGTACATCGGATATGCCTCTGAAATGGAGGATGACGACTTGAAACTCTACCACAGGAAATGATAGTGTACATAGAAAAGCATGAGTTAGAAAGACACCCACAAAATCTTATAGTTCTGAGAAATAATTAGTATCAGAAATCACTTTATTTCTACTTTTGTATTCCTATGAATATATACTTAGTCCTATAGGACCTGAATGTACTGTACAATAAAATTTTGTGTTATATTAGTAATAGAATAAGTTAGCACCCCCTCTACCACACATTTTCACTGCAATATATGACAGTTCACAAGCTGTATCTACTCAACAACACCGAACGACAACCCACAATACTGACGGGTCAGAAGCGCCGTAATGTAGCCGGATCAAAAAACAGAAAATAGCGGAAGGATCGGTGACCAGTAACCGCCCTTTACCCAGGAGAAACAACAGACACCTTGCTAACATAAATACCGCGAAAACTTTCCTTATGTATAACATTACACTGATGTACAATAAAATGACGTCAAGCCAGCTTGTTGTACAAGTGTATGCGGCTAAGCAAAGCTGACCCTTGGTTCTTACCTTTGTCCTAGAGTGTTGCTTGGTCGATGTTTATGTGTATGTTCAAGACTAAGGAAAAACAAATGTTCCTTACACACTTAATTGCCTTGCTTCTTACCTTTGTTTAAGGCCGTTATTTGGTGGATTATTTATGTGTGTGCTCTAGACGTAGGGAAAACAAGGCTGACCCTTGGTTCTTACCTTTGTTCTAGGGCGTCACTTGGCTGATTTATAGTTATTATTATGTGTATGCTCAAGACTAACGAAAACAACTACCTCCTTACACCTGTGCTTCTTACCTTTGTCCAAGGCCGTTACTTGGTGGGTTTGTATGTGTATGTTCCAGGCATAGGCAAAACAAGGCTGACCCTTGGTTCTTACCTTTGTTGAAGATTGTTACTTGGCGGATTTTTATGTGTATGTTCAAGACTAAGGAAAAACAACTTCTCCTTACACCTTTGCTTCTTACCTTTGTCCAAGGCCGTTACTTGGTGGATGTTTATGTGTATGTTTCAGAGTTAGGGAAAACACGGCTGACCCTTGCAACTTACTTTTGTTGAAGAGGGTTACTTGGTGGATTTTTATGTGTATGTTCAAGACCAAGGAAAAACAACTTCTCCTTACACCATTGCCTCTTACCTTTGTTCTTGAGCGTTGCTTGGTGGATTTTTATGTGTATGTTTCAGACTTGGGGAAAACAAGGCTGACCCTTGGTTCTTACCTTTGTTGAAGAGCGCTATTTGGAGGATTTTTATGTGTATGTTCAAGACTTAGGGAAAACAAATTTTCCTTACACCCTTAATTGCCTTGCTTCTTACCTTTGTTTAAGGCCGTTATTTGGCGGATTTTTATGTGTATGTTCAAGACTAAGGAAAAACAACTTCTCCTTACACCATTGCCTCTTATAATAATTACCTTTGTTCTTGAGCGTTGCTTGGAGGATTTTTATGTGTATGTTCAAGACTTAGGGAAAACAACACCTGCTTACAATCGGTTATTATAAGGAAAGCCGCGACACGTCCGCCATTCTGGTGGTCAACCCGACCGTGAGAACGGGGAAAGGTGTTGTACTAACGTTTATGTACCGGTGGTAAAACTGCTTGTTTAGCCCACTCTACTGGTACTTGCGATCTGTACACTGACTCACTATTAGTGTCATGACGCACGTCAAATCGTTTCTCAGAAAGTAACGTGGTGAAAAAAATACACTTGAAAAGTTGAGAGTACGTTAGAAATAGGTAACATGGAGTCGTCAGAATTCGAAGCTTGTGAGAAATCTGACATGAGACACGTCCATGCTCGAGTTCGAGTCGTGAGGTACTAACGTCTGGCCTCTGTTGACGGAAAGGGCTTACTTCTAATCTCCAAGCAGATCCTAGGGAGGCAAAAAGACAGTATTAAATTGGCCAGGCAGTATCCACTGGCGTATTGGAACCTCTGGTCAATGGATACACTGCCTGGCCAATTTTAGACTGTCTAGATCTTTTGCCACCCTAGGATCTGCTTAGAGATTAGCTCACTTCGGGGGAAGGCGTTAGACAGTAAAACCGCTTCATTAGGCCTAGGAGATACGCAAGGCATTCTAATGATGAAGCACGAAACAGAGTCTAACAAAGCATATACATTGTAGGTCCACACAAAGACTTCCTAACCACAGTAAAGAAACGGTTATTACTTTGTGGTTATTACTTTGCCTTCAAATGTCTGCTTGAAGATTAATGACTTCTCCTGTTACGTTCATATAGTGTTGTAGAGTGGTAGAACAATTTGAAAATCGCTACAATGTACTAATATAATTTGTTGGTTCATTAAACATAACAATATAATACTGAATCTGTCGTCTTGCCAAATAAACGTGCCTTTCACTCCGTGAGCAGAATTAGCCTCTGATTTAATTGGTTTCTAGTATCAAACAAGGGTTTTTTAAGGTACATGTAACAGAAAAGCATTTTGACAATCAACGAAACGCCCTTTATATTATGTTTCAGACGCTGTCCATAGAAGCCTTTTTACTTTTTTCTGTATAGACAGGGTCATATGTAGGTCTACATGTCAGTTTTTCGTTTCATTAGTGGTTTGACAACTCAAGATTAAGTTACTATGGAGGTGAGACTATGCCAAGGTTTTTACAAACAGAATGTCAGTGGTCTTAATATCCACCCACAACATAACACGTGCGACACAATTCGCTATGAAAGTAACGTGAACAGACGAGAAACAGTTGCCGAGTAGAGAATGCCTTATACGACAGATACAGTCTTACTGTTAAGTCTTTCTGTGGGGTACAGGAAAAGCGACTGTTTCCTTCACCTATTAAGACGTTAGTTGGACCACCATGGTACTAAACCTGGACAATATTGGTCTTTCATTATCCATCAAAACATCAACAGCAGAGCTAGATCAACCAACCATTAAGTACCTAAGAGAAACCATTACACCCTAGCTAATTGCGCTCCAGCCATTATATCCATAGCCCTTTCCTATAGCTAATTACGACTGAGGCATTTGATACGACATTCTTGCTACGACTCGACGGTTTCTGAGTATAAAGAGCATCGGGCATCAAACAGTAACATTTCAGCGCGTTAAAAACCCCGTAAACATTCTGCCCATGCCCCTCGTCAGCCGCCTGTACCCAAACCAAACTCCTGAGATCTCCTGAGTGATGGCATAACTCCGGGACGACAGA
Organism: Branchiostoma belcheri; assembly: GCF_001625305.1. Taxonomy (NCBI): domain Eukaryota; kingdom Metazoa; phylum Chordata; class Leptocardii; order Amphioxiformes; family Branchiostomatidae; genus Branchiostoma; species Branchiostoma belcheri. The sequence continues at coordinate 2,401,993 of NW_017803943.1, read as the reverse complement.
CCGGCCCAGGGTTTGGGACTTTGAAGCGGGGCCATCCAAACACATGCTGCCTACACTCCGGTATGCGCTAAGTGCTGCCAAACTAACGCGCCTTTAAACTCTCTGAGACTTCGGAGTGACTTTGGGGTAAGCAAAACAATTTGAGGAGAAGCACCGAGACCTTAGTTTGGATTAAGACGTTCACAGGATGATCCCAAGGGACTATACTATACAACACAAGGTCCGACATAACACAGACAGGGACTGCCCATCTTTGGAACATATCGCGACCTTGACCTAGTAAGTTCACCTTCACATACAAAAGTAAAATATCTGTATCTGTATAGCCGGTATAACCGTCCTTCGGCGTAACACACCAGCTTCTGTATCTGTATTGCCTGTATAACCGCCCCTTGGCGTAACACACAAGCTTCGCAGGCACGCGGCGCGGTGGCAGTAGGTTATATTGCACAGTGTTGGTCCATCGCCATATGTACATACTTCTCTGTCATCTGCTAACTGCAGTCACGTTTGCAGCTGTGTTTAAGATGTCAGAAGTGGCGACATATTAAGGCTCGGCTACGTCGATGAAGGTTAGACATTAAGGTAATAAGACACGCAAAAAACAGTTACTCAAGCAACTGGATTTGATTTTGGAAACGGTCAGACGTTTCAGGTACCATGAGCTACCTTTCGTCGGTGACACCGTTCCCAAAATCATATCCAGTTTCTTGAGTAACTGTTTTTCTGTATCTGTGTAGCCGGTACATCAGTTTTTGGCGTGAAGCTAGACTAGTCAACCTGTTCAACGTTACTAGACTGTAACCTCCCACGAAGGGCGGTGAAAAAGGCGGGTTGTATTACTATGGCGAGTCGCCAGGGTAATCTATACGTCTTCGCCTCAAGCTTTCTGTGATGTTTCGACCGCACCAGTCAACCTGTCACACTATGATTGATAACTGCTGTCACGGCTGCTCAAATTTGTTAAAACTATGTCCAAGTACGCCCTGTCCCTGACATGTGCCGTATAACAACATATGCTGCCCAGACGGTACACATGTAATGAGTATTGGCATATTTGGCGCACGCTTCGCGATGACAAATTGCAGGAATAATGAAAAAGTTTGCCTAATGTAACGTGAAGTGGATAACACTATCGGCAAACATGACTCATACTTAGACAAACGATCCCAGAACCACCTGCGTCACGAATGACCTCTAATGACCCCGTGGATTTACCTTATCATTGGCCCCGTTACTTTGGGTATTTATTTACCGTAATGACACCATAAGTGGGTACGGTGTTCCATCGTTTCTATAGCAACCTATATGGGCATGAACTACGCAGAACGTTCAGCCGCAGAGGACTGTGGGACAGGACAGAGGTCACTAACCTGATGACCTGTGTAGTATCGCCACGCATGCTCGGTATGGTAGGGTAGGGCAGAACCTACTAACATTTCTTATCGCCAAATTCGATCTTAGTGGAGGATAGGAATCAGATATACTCTAGACAAGGTCTTAGTAGGTCATATAATCTAGGTATTGGAAGACGACAATGGCAAACCTATAGGGATGGAAGGAATGGGATACTAGTAGATCATCGTCTGATATATATAGAGTGGATGAAAAATACGAAACGATCAGGTGTATCAACAACATCGTACTGTTTGTAGAGCCGAAATTCTTGTGTTTATAACAGACCCTGTAAAAAGATACGAATGTGTTCTTTACCTTCCCAGACATTAACGACATAGGAAAGACATGGGGACCATTGTTTGCACTTTTTTTTCTAACGCCCTACTTACTAACGCAACACGAGAATGTGGAGTGTACTTAGTGTACTTAAGATAAGCCATATCGCTGGAGAGGATGGTGTAATTTTGGAACCACGAATGAAGGACCGCCTTGTTCCTTCTCATACGTTGAGTGGGACGAATAACCTGTGCTTGGAACATTTCGGTGTCTCTAGAGAGAGAGAGAGAGATAGAGCTAGTAATGACTCATGAGATGGTAGGCTTGTTAAAGCTCGAATTTCTCTCCAAAATTACGCCGTAAAGCCTGTGAGTGTCCACCAAAGTGATAGTATCTTATCTAGGATGGATGTTCAGAGTGCAAAGTCACCAATTCAATGATACATAACGGAGTAATAGTTGGAATATAGTAAGCATACATGTATATGGATGGATACGATCTACCTATCCTTTAGAAATAGTTGTTCATCTTCTACCCTACACACACACACACACACACACACCCTACCCTACCACATAAACGACCGACATCTACGGATGCTCAAAAAGAATTGTAACCAAACATGCTAACAACCTGGCATGGCATCTTATCTTTCTCTCATGTTCTCACAGAGGGAGACTGTCCACTTCAAAACACCAGAATAAGAGACAACGATCAACAAACGTCTGCGAACAGAACAACACGACAAAACACTGTGAAGACCTTACCATACGGACTGCAACACAGCTAGCAGACCACCGTCCACCCGTCGGACTGAAAACTCTCCCGACTCAACAGGTACGAGTCTTATCAATATTTTATACCCCTTATCTCAAGAGTCATCGGTTATAAATAATGTGGGATTGTTCGACGTGACAGCAGGCACACGCAACATGAAGTCAATCAGTCGATTACTAAGAAATTGTTTTACAGTATCAGTAACTGGAGAGTTCTCCCAGGCCTGATTACATCTGATATATGTGACCACAGCACGTGGCATATAATTCCCAGGGTAGGAATTGGAGTAAGGATTTCCTGCTAATTTTCGTGAATGGTTTTCGTCTTGCTAGAAGACATTTCGTGACATATAAGTCATAGAAGATATCGGTTGCACGAGAGAGAAGCTTGTAGTAGGATAGCCTCTACCAGGCTACATAGGCGGTTGGAAAGAGTAGAAATTGAACAAATTTTCAGTTAAAATGTGATGGAAGTTGGACCGCTAAAAAGAAGTACAGTTTGTCTTTCAGAGCGGTAAACTGTACTCCTTTAGCAGACTAACTCCCCTGTCGTGGTATCTATCTATTGGGCCAATTTCTACTCTTTCCAGTCGCCTCTGAAGCTTGGTATAGGCTAGTATCATTACCAGTGACACAAAAGATAATCATAGAACATTATTACCTTGTTTGTAATCCATAAAACTTGACAAAGGCAGGGCAACTTGTACAACCAAGAACAAAGGGTTCTTAGAAACGACTATAGTGTCATATCTTGAGAGACACAACCGGTCCTAACATCTGGTTAAGTACCAACACTTATCGGTGGGTCCGAATATAAACTGTTGATATCTACTGTTGCGTTTCCTTTTTAAAAGGGCAATGCAGAAACAGCTGGTAGTGTTGACGTTTTCTTAGATAGCTATGTATGCAGTGCTTCGAATTCGAGACGTAGTTAGTCTGGCTTGCAATACTGTACCAACTGTAAGGTGGCGCTATAAAAGATGTTACAGCCACACGTACGGAAAGCCACTGTTCGGATGTAGTAGTAGTAGTAGTGGACGGAAGGTTCGGCCTTGGTTGGCTGGCGTTCGGGGCTAGGTCGGGGCGTTGCTGATAGTGAAATTTGACACAAATTTAACTCGAATTCGATTCGTATAGAAAGTTAGGTGTCGCCTAAGGTCTGGTTTACACACAAAACATAAATCTATCTGGTCAGACTACTCCCGAACTTTAGCCAACCTTGTTGGTGCTCGGCTGCTCGGGGGGAGGTTCTGAATGTGTGATGGGGAATTAACGTTCGTTCGAACCAGGTTCGAACCCTCGATCGAACGTTCGCGCAGCGCCTGATTGGCTATTAATCATCACTCTGCGTTAGATTTCAATTATGATAAGGCGTGACGACACACCCATCGTAATTTCCGTCATGATGCGTTTAATTTTCGTAAGTGGTTTCGTCTGGTAGGGGATACATTACAAGAGCTAACGTTACATTGTTGTGATACAAAAGTCACATAGCATATAACGTTACATATAAAAACTTCATATTTGCGGAAAAACATTTTACTAAAAATGCATCATCATCAATGCAGATTCATATAAAAACGCAGCAGCAAGGGCGTGGGCCTTTTCGTTGTACATTAGATATCGAGGGAATCACGAAATAATTCATCAAGCATTGTTATGATAAATATTGCAATGATAAATCAAGCATTGTTTTCCATTTAGTAATTAGAAGAATTTATCCTGGAGATAGAATTAAAAAAAAGGCAAATTGGGCCCAGAGACAAACTACAGATTTAAATGTATTCATCTGCATATATAAAGTTACATAGAAATAAAAAAAAGGAAAATTTATCCGTCATTCCTACAAATACAAACACTGTGACTCAGACTTCCCCCTATCCCATGGAATTAGTCGCCTACAAACCAGACAAGATTGACTCCATCCGACAAACAAAATTCACTTATGAAATCATAACGGTAATAAGTTATTGAAACATCACCGTGTAATCTAATTAACGTGTGTAAGATAAGTTGATTTTCCGTAGTTTCCGCCCTCCTCCATTCACTCAGCTCTCTGAGATGTTCCGTAATTAATGTAGTTAGGGTCTAAAGACACAGACTTGCCGCTTGTGAGATCAAGTGCATCCCTAATCTCTCAACCTCACCCTTGTACTTCGTAAAACCTTGGAGCATGTTTGTCAGATATTTGGGATGTAACGTAATGATTGCACAATAATGGTGTAAGTAGAGGGCAGATTTCACCATTACGTTTGGCAATTGAAGGTTATAGTTAAATACACTGAAACAAGGGCTCATTTAAGTATTTTCCCATATTTCAATCTCAGAAATTCTTTTGCACAATAGAACCAAAAGAGTCTGCCCCAGAAATATACAAAGAAAACAGGGGTGACAATCTTAAATTCCGAGAACAGCTGACAACAGTAAACTGCTTTTCTCTTGTATCCATCCGCCCCATATCCTCACTTCTTCTACTTTGAAAAGGCAAGGAGGTTCGCTGCAAAAATGCATTCTTTTACCACACCTTAGCTTGCGTAAAGCTTCCGTTTCATACCTAGCATGCACCTTTACGTGTACCTTAAGATGTGCTTAAAGATGGTGTTTCGTGCATTGGTTGGGGAAGTCCAGAAAAGTCTGTCCAGATCCTTCGAGGCAAACATGACATACACACGTTCGTTCACCATCCATAAGCCAGGTCGTGAGGTATAGGTGAAATCAGAAGCTGCCAGATATTTTTCCCTCAGAGAACCCAGCCCGCCCACCCTAACTCTCCTGACGATCGTGGAAACAGGATGTTCAGCGGAACTACACGTGTGATGGAAGTGGCCTGGGAACACCTAAGTACCCTGGGTACTTGTAAAGCATGGACAGGCCGTCTGCAGATGCTGTATAATCACTATTAGAGGGGCATAACTCGTGGGCATAACTCGTGTCGTGAGACGGGAAAAAGAGGGCCTTAAAACTTCGTAGAGCTCTAGGCGTGATAGCCTGGAAACCAGACTGTTGGCAGGGTCTATACAAGTGGCCCCAGGTTCCCGGTAAAAGTCTGGATTCCAGGTTATGGCGTGAGAGTTATTAAAAAGGCACAACCGTCGCAATCTGTTAGCCTGTACCAGGCTACGGAAGTGGCTGGAAAGAGCAGAAATTGGCCAAATGGACAGATAACATGGCAGGGGAGCTAAGTGCCTGGTAGAGGCTAGTGTTACACGATCTCTTGCTGTCCGGGGCCTGAGTTTGACCAGTCGAAGAGCTGCTAGAATCGTGATGTAGTCAAGCTATGTCTCGTCTGTGCACTGTGCACTTATCTCTCAAGAGTGCAATAATAAGTCCATTAAAAGAGAGAGATACACGCTAACTTTGAATAAATTGCACTACAGATCTACTAAATTAAGTCTGGAACAACGTTGGCCTTTTGTAAGTGAACATAATAACAGTACAACCCCGATGCAGGCACGGGTGGTCCCGTGATAATACGGACAAATCAGCGGAGAAAGAGCCATAGACAACGCGCCATACCGGTCCATTACTGCCGGGTAGTTTTTAATGGACCGTGGCCGAGCGTCGGGCGGGCTTAGCTGTACGGTAAAATACGGACCAACTGGGAAGGGTAGAGGCAGTGGGTCGTGTAAATTACGCTCTTCTATAAGATAGCTTTTCCACGGCCGACTTACTTTTGAGTGGTACGAGATAAAAATACTAGAAGTACAACGACTTACTACGAATGCGGCCACGTCATACCGTAAAATTCTTTGATTTGGAATTTTACATTCACACAAAAAAGCTTATTGTGTATTGTAGGCTGAAAAGCTACCAGGAATCATGTACTCGTGCACAAATCAAGTCCTTGCATCCCTGTATCACTTCTCTAGATTGTAAAACTACACACATTAAAACATACCTGTACTTACTGAATTGGGTTTTCCGAAGCTAGCATAGAGAACATTCCGTCTCGCAAAGAGTCAGTAGTGAAGAAACTTTAAATCAAAGAGAGTTGACAAAATCGGCAGTTGAAAGCGAGTGGTGTTACCCCCAACACGACCTAAACAGTGTATACAGTACATGATAATGGACTAGAACGCGTTTGTATTGTCCTGGCGTGTTAAATGTTTATCCTATGTGCAAACAGGTGGTCGTGGTTTGAAGTGCTAAATTTGGACGATGTGTCACTTTCTTATCAGTATAGACCATACTTCCTGCTCGCGCCCTTCCCCTAACACAAGCCGTGAACAATAGCAGTTCTCCGTTTATAAGTTACACCCAAATACCAGTCATACATGTACAGCCTTACAAACAATCCGCCCACATATGCTCATAGACATCCAGGTAATGCTGAGGTCACATTTCCAAACCGTGGCCCGGTTGGGCTGTTTTGATTGATGAAAGATTGACAATTCATATTAACAATATACGCAAAAGTTCCCATCATCAATTCTTTCAACTTTTTTGTGCTTTTGTGCTTGTTGTCTTTTATATCATAGTTTTCGTTCCATAGGACTGTCCGGACGGGCCCCGGTTTGGAAATATGACCTCAGCATAAACAATACTCATAGGAAATTACTCTACTACTTAATAAATTACGGAGATAATGTCCGGACGTTTCGTGTGACATCCACCACTCTTCTTCAGCGTCACTAACAATGTAGATAGAGTTTGAATGTCCTATGAATCCACCAACATGTGCTACTTTGGGGAAGCGCATTTCTTATCAATACAATCTTTATCACCTATGCTTTCTAATGTACAATCTCCAAGCAGATCTTACGGTGGCCACAAAGCAATATAAAATGGGCATGGCAGTTTCCAACATGCCTTCGTTTAGATCTAACCTCCTTGAATAGACCGATTTAGAATCGGAAACTGGTTAGCTAAAAGGTAATATGAAACGTCATGTTTCTCCACTTTTTCATTATCCGGTTCGGAAGTTATATGGGACATGTTCCCCACTGGGGGTAGATATATCTACAAACACATCAAGAGTAATAAGGGTTGTATCCTGTCACAAGTGCAGTAACACATCATGAATGTACGAGCTCATCGGTTCAATGCCCGGGCAACACTCTAGGATGATATCAGCTGATGTTTACCAGGTACACACCATTACGCACCCTTACAGGACATTAGGGACAGGATAACAGTGTTTGGGCCATGTGGGCAAAATATTAGTCACGCTAAATGCTGTGTAAACCGTGTATTTACAGTTGTGACAAGGCAAATATATACACCCGCGTATTTATCCTAATCTAATGTAGTTAACCGTATTTTAAATGCCAATGTTTCAGGCTTTTTCTGTCCCAAGTCAGTATTACGTCCTAACACACGGCTTAAATGTGTATACAATGGATTATAAGTGGGCCGTAAATGTGTATACAATGGATTATACGTGGGCCATAAGTTCGTTAGTTCAATATATAGGCTGCATATGTTGTTCAAATAGTTCCTCTTATTTCTCAGGGGCGACTTGTAAAGGTGTTAATACGCTCAGTCCACCCAAGTGTAAAATGGGTACCTGACTTCAGTTGGGGAGGTAAAAGGCAGTGGAAGGAGAGGGATGGGCTATGTCTTCCAGTATTGTGCCCCAGACATGACAACCAACTGCCCTACGACCGAATAAAAGGCTACGAGACTACCTTTACCTTTTATTCTCCAAGCTAGAAGTTCTTTTAGTAGATTAGCCTGGTTACCAGACCTATTTAAGCTCTATATCCTCTCCGCAATCAGTTACGGAGAGGATAGACTCGGGAAGTAAAAAGGTCTGGTAACCAGGCTAGTAGCAGACAGGGAGGTGGAAATGATTAGAGTGACGATCAAGAGGTTTCCAAAACATCGGTGGTGTTCTAACGATGTTTGAAATAAGGCCGGTCCATTAAAACCTGACCCTAACCTGACAGGCACCCGCTACCATAACCTTAAAAACACCGGCAAACAAGGATGTGCTCGTTAAAGTGTGGATCCGATCCACAGCGACTATAAACATGTTTTATGTCTCCTCTTTCCTGTTTTCCTTGTTTTAAGGACTGTTCCCGCAGGAAAACTACAGGTAGTGTACTGGAAAGGTTAATGAAATGGTCCCATCATCTTCACGTTTTATCACACTCATCTTTTAAAAGTAATCATATCCCTAAACATCTACATAATCTTGGTAATAGATAATCTTAATTAACAAGTTTATGAACAGTAAAGTGAAATGGCCCTCTTGTTTGGGAGTAAAGACGCGATCACCGTAAGTCGTAGTACGTCGTGCGATTATTGATGTTGTAAACTTTACCGACTATGACAGAACCAACTTAAGAGTACCTCGACAAGGATCTAATACTTTAACAAGGCAGTTGAATATCGTGCGACATACGTAAGACTAATCCAAGAATGCCCCCAACTTGCGATCGTACAACCACTATGTGACCAGGTCCTAGCCACTACCAGGAAAGAGCAGAAATTGGCCAAATTAGGGCCAAATAGAGAGATAACATGCCGCTAGAGAGTACAGTTTGCCGCACCCAAGGCTAACAAGGTCCTAAATTGTGTATTTATGAAACGCATCTTATCTACAACGTTAACATTTGTAAACATACCTTGTCAACGAACTTAAAAGTCCCAATCCGGACTTCTGACTAGATGGTGGAAAAATCCGTAGAAACCATAGCCAGGTACTAGGTCCAGGAAACTAGACAGACTCGCGAGCCGTGTATGGTGGTTTGGTCTGATATCGTCCAGGTCTGCCCTGTTCTGTGTCAGGGTGTGTATTTTCTCTGTCTGACCCGCTAGCTTGTGTGATGTTTCACGGCTAAAAGCGGAGCATGACGACCAACTATTACTCCTCATTATCACGACGTTTCCCAGAACATCGTTAAACACGGAGGGAGACTTGGGAAGTTCTGATGGAATTTAGATAGACTCAGAGTACCACCATCACCCACGAGAAACAAAAACAGCACATATGATCAAGAGAAGACGAAATTGTTTTAACAAGAGCGTTGTTCATGGCTAGCCCTCCGGCTAGTTGTCTAGCCCTGGTCATATGTCTTCATACAACCGAACAAATGAAGTAAGTCAAATCAAAGAGCAAGATTTAGAAACATTGCGTAGTGTACTAGAAACGACAGACATTATTAGACTAAGGGGCTCTAGTGTCTTCTGACAAGAAATAGCCATGCCTTCAAGTACCAGAGTTATCAACCAAGGATTGAGGTGTTCAAAAATTCATTCTGTCCTAGAACTATCGCAGAGTGGAACTCACTGTCACCAAGTACAGTAGGGGCATTGTCATTAGACAGCTTTAAACAATGTCTTGAGTTAGATGTTCAAGGGTGTAACAAGTCGTTGGGTGTAATGTAGCCAGCTGCCGCCGCGCCGCGTGCCTGCGAAGCTGGTGTGTTACGCCGAAAGCCGTTATACCGGCTATACAGATACAGGTACAGGTACAGAAGTTCGTTCCAACAAGTCTTTCCTTACAAGTACAGCAAAACACATTCTTTCCAGTGATTAACTCCACTAAGCCTACCCGGGGCTCGAGCATACGTGTGCATGTAATACCGACTCCAACAAAAGCTCCCTGTCTAATTTACGAACGTTTGAAATATGGGGTGGATAGGGGCTTACTTAGTAATTCATTCGCTTGGTTGCTTATTTGATTTACACACAGCCAAGCGTTTTAGCCCTAAGGACATGTAGGAAATAAGGAACCAGCAAAACCTAGAATAGAGCTGTGAGTAACTTTCGTAGTAGCAACATTTCTGTAGTCTCGTCACGTGCAATGTTGTCACAGGTCACTCTTATCTTGTCTCTCCATCTAAAACGCTTCTAGCCTTCATTATGTTGACACGAGTTGATTGTAGAAACAAGACCCGTGTCTTCAGCTGCGTTTGTATTTCAATCGCCGTGAACTTGGCGCACCTTGGCTGTACATATATGTACTTCCTGGCTCAAAGACTGGCCCAGTGTCCGCTGTGACGCTCTAAGGGTAAGGGGTAGGTGAGAAAATACACAAAACAGGTCCGAGCGACATTGATAATGTCACGTCGAGGAATTCTAAATTCTAAGAGCTCCCGACAGGCTTGTGACAGACAACAGGGCGGTTGGGTTACGTCACCCATGCTATGCCCTGGGATATGGCTTACTTCCATAAATACTCATGATCACTGCAACAACAGAATTTCATCCTATCCAAGCTTGTTTTCCTCGACAATATTGTCAGCTTGGAAGGCAGTACGTGGCTTCAAGCCCCGAGGCGCATTTTTTCCAAGTCGAATTTCTTGGCGCTAGACAAAACGACGAGTTCCGGAGATATGCACAAGCCTTTAATTATGTTTACCTCAGGTTTACCTGTTAGGCTTAATTAATATCCAAGCAGATACTACGTTGGCAAGGCTCTATCTAATGGGCAACTTGCCAGTGTCCATTAGCTAGCCTCTACCAGGCTCCAGGAAGCGGCTGGAAAGAGTAGAGATCGGCCAGAACGACAAAAAACATACCAGGGGAGTGGGGTCGCGCTGAGAGAACATTTTACCGCTACCAAACTGTTATCTCAGCGCTACCCAACTTCCATGGTAATATAATTTTATTTCTACTCCTTCCAGACTCTTCCCGAAGCCTGGTAGAGGCTATTCACTAGCCACTTCGGACACTGCTTGGCCGATTGGATGCCACACCACCGTGGGAGTCTGATTTGAGATTAGTTGGACTAAACTGTGCCAGGCAGAGGCTTCTGGATTAATCATTTCCTGATGGCGAGCCGGCGTGTGGGCGGGCCGTCCTCTGTCATGTCACAGAAATAGAACCATTTCTCAGGACCAGAAACCCTCAGGAAACTGTGGTCATGTTCAACGTTAGCAGCTCGGTTCGGCACATTACCGCCAACAAATTATATCATTACATCAAGATAAGATCTGTAATGCCTTAAGCCATAAATAGCAGTCTGAGGCTTTTGAAATGGCAGGGTATTTGGGCGTCACTATTGACACATGAATGATTGCAGGCAGGCAAAACAAAGTAGATTTACCACACAAAGGGCCTGGCTAAAACCTTTGTACAGCATAAGAGGTGGCCTTGGCTTAATTATTATGTACAACTCTTTACTTTACATTACAATATCTTAGGACCACTCTTTAACTAGATTACTGTACGTGGTAATTGTGGAGAGAGGTAAACTATACTGTGCTAGCGCTCCAAACGAATGTTGACGTACTACTAAGTTACAAGTGACGGTAAGTAAGTTAGTTACTATACCCGTGGCTCGATTGGTAAATTATGTACAGCACTACAGCTCTTTATACTTTACATTACTTTCTACAATATCTTAGTACTACTCTTATATACTATATTACTGTACGTAGTAATTGTGGGGAGAGAAACATACTGTGCTCCAAACGAATGTTGACATACAACCAAGTTACAAGTGACAGTAAGTTACTATACCTGTGGCTCGACTCTAGGACCACCGGCATTGCAAGTTCACCATTGAAGTTCGTCGTGTTTTTCGCCAGTACACAGAGACTGTGGCACAGTCGTAGACTCAGAGTTTACCTTGGCTTCCGAGTTGCCACTACACTACCAAAAATGCCAATCTTGTTTTTCTTCAGAGAAGAAAACTTTTCTTCCACTGAGAAAATTATTCTTCACCCAAGAAAAAAATCTTGTCCATGAGACAAGAATTTCAAGAAACTGCATTTTAGCATATTTTTCTTGTGGTAAGATTTCTTTTCTTATATATCTTGAACTAAACACCCTTAGAATATTATTCTTGCAGTAAGAATTTCTAAGTTTTCTAGAAAACCATTCTGTACACAAGAAAAGATTTCTTGAACTAAGATCTAACTCTTCTTGTAGCAAGAAAAATATTCTCCCCACAAGAAAAGATTTCTTGAACTAAGAGCTAAGTGTTCTTGTAGCAAGAAAACCATCCTGCCCACAAGAAGAGATTTCTGGAACTAAGATCTAACTCTTCTTATGGCAAGAAAACCATTCTGTACACAAGAAAAGATTTCTTGAACTAAGAGCTAACTGTTCTTGTAGCAAGAAAACCATTCTCCCCACAAGAAAAGGTTTCTTGAACTATTATCTAACTCTTCTTGTGGCAAGAAAACCATTCTCCACGCAAGGAAATATTTCTTGAACTAAGATCTAACTGTTCTTGTAGTAAGAAAACCATTCTCCCCACAAGAAGAGATTTCTTGAACTAACATCTAACTCTTCTTGTGGCAAGAAAACCATTCTCCACGCAAGGAAATATTTCTTGAACTAAGATCTAACTGTTCTTGTAGTAAGAAAACCATTCTCCCCACAAGAAGAGATTTCTTGAACTAAGATCTAACTCTTCTTGTAGTAAGAAAACCATTCTCCCCACAAGAAAAGACTTCTTGAACTAACATCTAACTGTTCTTGTGGCAAGAAAACCATTCTGTACACAAGAAAAGATTTCTTGAACTATGAGCTAACTGTGCTTGTAGCAAGAAAACCATTCTCCCCACAAGAAAAGAAATACAATGTATATAGTGCTACCTAAATATACTGTAAAACAGACAATAATGTATAGCAACTAAATGTTATTTTGAAAAGCATTTGGACAGTATAGAGATGTTTATTATCACATTGATTTTTGTACAATGTATCTAATTAAAAATATAAAATCAGTCCATCAACATTCTTGGAATGGAAACAGTTTAACAGTAACTTTCAAAATATTATACGATGTATAACTAACATTAGCCATTATGATTTCAGAATACAGATCGTATCACATTCTGATCAGAAGCATATTCAGCAAAAAACTAGCAGTTTTCGCAAATAGAATTGACAAAAGTCGCACCCTTTGGACACCTGAAAAACAACAGGAAAGACCTGTATTAGTTTGCATGCGAGCACTGAAGGCAACAAGTCAAAAGAGGATGCTAAAATACTATTTTTATTACTTGGAGTAAACAATTTAAAATTATATCATAAAGCACTGTAATAAACTTTACTATACAATACACCAGAGATATATGATTTGACTTTGAAATCAACCCCAATGGCGTTGTAACAATATTTTGGCTATGAAGTATAAAAACAAATGTCAACAGATCTTATAGGTGGGGAGGGGGGCGCGCACTTACCTTCAATCTGTTTGGTTTCATGCTTTTTCTGTTGCAAAGTTTGTTTCTTCAGCAAGCTGACCACGATCACCATTGCTTCACATGTACACAAGGTCCTTTTTGATTTGATTTTGACTTCAAATCTGACATGAGTCAGTAACTGACAAAAATAAGTAACCAGCGCGGCTCCTACATTTGAATTATGTTCAAAACCCCCTAACTGCATTCTGGGATTTGAATCAACCAATCAGGGGTTTAGAAAAGGTCACATGACAAGAAAAAACTAGAAAAAAGTTCTTACATCATCTTGAACATTTCCAGGCAAAATAAGAATCATCTTTCTTAAACTTTCTGGTATTTTCTTAAATGTTGCTAAGAAAAACAAGAATGGCCTTTCTTAAACTTTCTAGGGAAGAAAATCAAGAATGTTTAAGAATATAATACTAGCCATATCTCCAGCCTAATCAAAGATTAATTTTATATGAGACTTTCTTGTTTTTTTCTTATCAGTATTTGTCAAGAAAGATAAGAACTTAATTCTTGTATTTTCTTAAATGTTGCCAAGAAAAACAAGAATGATCTTTCTTAAGCTTTCTAGTCAAGAAAAACAAGAAACTTTATGAAAGAAACAGTAAGCAGAGCTTTATTCTAATAATAGATTTAGATAATTAAATTTCTTGCTTTTCCAATCAGTGTTTGCCAAGAAAGGCAAAAACCAAATTCTTGTATTTTCTTAAACATTGCAAAGAAAAACAAGAATGGCCTTTTTCAATTGTTCTAGGTAACATGAACAAGAAAGTTTTTGACATACACAAGAAAAAAAAACTTAAATCTGATCACTTTGATGTCAGGTAAGAAAGAAATCTTCCATGGAGATTAAATAAGAAAATTTAACTAAGTCTGAGGGAATTTTAAGATTAAAAAAGAATTAAAATTCTTGTCCTTAGATTAAAAGAATTTTAATCTTGTAACTTAGAATCATCCCTAGAAATATTGTCTTTACTAAAGAAATTTCAAGATTAAAAGAATTCTAATCTTGTAAGTTAGAATCTCCTCTAGAAATATTTCTTCACCAAAGAAAAATCAAGATTTAAAGAAGCCTATTTTAGAAAAATTATCTCCACTCAAGAAAAATGAAAAAATTGTTCTTGGTGCAAGAATGTAGGTATACAGAAAATTAATTTTGTTCTTATTTTTTTCTTATTATTCTCCCCCAAAGAAAAATTTTCTTCCCATGAGAAAATAAGAAAAACAAGAAAAAGCATTTTTGGTAGTGTAGCTAGAGGGAAAAACCCACAAGAGAGGTCAGAGTTAACTTGACTTCCGGTCGGTGGACGAGCTCGAGCTAGGCGCGCTGTTTGGTCGTAAATTATACTACAGGACCCGGGGACGAGAGTTCAGGACACACGGGGGCAGGGTGATGACGTCACAGTGTGGGTAGCACGGGGGGACAGCCCTGGAGTGGGAGGGGGGTTGTGCAGGGAGAAGCTCTGGAGACGATGTTGATAACACGAGGTGGGATGGCGTGTCGACTGTTTCCCCTTGATAGTCTCCAAGCAGATGTTGGGAAGGGGCAAATCGTCGCGTCTTTCGTCGAATTCCTAGCTTAGGTTGGCCAGGAGCCCCTCACCATAAAGACAAAAGTATCGAATCAGACTTCTTGTAGAAGGTGGCGTATTGTCCTAGCCTATCCTGTTTATCTTTCATTTTGTTTTCCTGGAAAGGTGCCTTCTTTTCTTTGCACCCTAATTCCGCGTAAACTAGGTGAGTGCTGATTGGCTACCGTCACGTCTCACCAGATGGTCTTGCCGTTTGATTGGTCTGCGTCATCATGTCCGTAGTCAAGATTTCGTTCGAGTGGCTGGACACAAGGGCATATCTCCCCCTCCCGAATTTTTAAACATCCTTTTATAGCTATTTTAGACAGTATTTCACTCGAAGACAGTATACATTTTCGTACCTGCTTAGAAAGGATACAGGGACTGTGCAACAGATTGTGCACACCTCAGTAAGTCAGTTCCAGGAAAAGTTGACACATAAATGACATATATTTTCAAAACATGACTCATCCTACGCTTTAGACCACAGCTGCCTGAGGCTTTTTTCCAAGTATCCTTACACAAAGACCTCCTACTCACAAAGCCTCCAGCCTCATATTCCATTCAAAACGGCTAAAAGCACATCTGCCGCCACGGCTCACTCTTGTTACCATGGTGATGGATGATGTGTCATTAGATATAAGATTACCGTCTTTAAAGCCATAGAAAAGCCGCGCTGTAAAGAGGTCAGTGGGTCAATCGACAACAGGGCATTTTACGTTGTTATCATGCCTTACGCGGATAAGCTTGTCTCCAATTTTAGTTATTCATCATCGACTTGCCTTACGATCAATATACGCAGACGAGTAAGCGAATGAAATGATTATGTATTATGTGCGTGGATCGATCATACAATTATCATGAAATGATCTACAAGATCAATAAAGATTCTATTTTTTTCGAAAATAGTTTCATCAGGTTGGTAGGACATAGGATTTTCTGAAGCTCTGAAGAAGGTGTCTGATAGGCACCGAAACGTAAGCTAGGTGAGAGTCTTTATTGCTTGTGTAAAAGAAAATCCCAACATTCCAAAATTCGTTTTGATAACAATTCTCAGAAGGTAACATGTCGCGCATTACACTTGTCAATGTCAATCTTCCTGCTCATTTCATGGTATTGAGGTTTTCGCTCGAGTTTTTTTATTCAACCAGAGCCTTCAGTGTACAGCTTTTAGTCACCTTTCCCCCCACAACTTCAAAGCGATATTCACTAGCGTGTTACTTTTGTATCAAGGGTTAAGTTCTCTCTTTTTTTTGCTCCAGAACCTTTCAGTCGACTACCATTCATGTATTCTTAAAAGCATTGCCCTAGTAAAGAAAGGTAGGAAGAAAAAAAGATGAATGCCTGACCTAGATACGTCCGCTTATCAATATTCATGCCTAACAGACGGTAACATAATGAAAACGATCTGTATTCCCTCAGCAATCTCCGTCGGTGGAAAGACGAACCAACTAATTTTCCCTGAACCAATCAAGCATAAGAAATGTACCGACTGGCGTCATAAGGAATGATTGAAGACCAGCGTCATTCAGGAAGTTATCCGTGTGTGGAAGATTAGATGAGCTCTTTATTCATACGCTTGCAGCCAGTGTCTGGCTCTTCTGTATTGAAGCAGAACGTATGTGTCGCGTTTTGTAAATTATGTTCACATGATATGAGCAAGGATATGAGTCATTAACTTCATAACGGGGAAGACTATATTCCCTTTAGAAATACAGACTTGAGGCCATATCGTACATGTGTAGGATGTATACACCATGAAAAAGACGGCTGTGTTGTTGGTATAACAGTTCATGATGTTTCACTTGTTCTATTTACTTCCGGGGCGGAAGTATGGTTTTGGGTGGCGCTGCTTTAGGGGAGTTTGTGTTCTTAGGTTCCAGATCTAGAGTGCGGCAATGGTTGCTAGACAGTGGGCCTGCTTTGACAGTTGACTTATAGATAGCTCATGGGTAAAACTGTGCAAAAATTCCGTTAAGTGTTATATAAATGCCGATTAGATTTTATCATGCAATCTCCTTTACAGTTGCAATAAAACCCAAAACACCTCCGGGAAGTCTGAAGATTTCGTGTCAGAGGATGGTGTTAGGTAATGGCAAGAATACATACTGGAAAAAGATATGATTTTAGGGAAAAGACGCGCGAAGAAAGCTAGTGAACTCAGACAGACGTGAACACCTTGACATTGAAGCTATCAAAACCCTACCAACGTTACGGTGACATACGACGTTATGCACCAACTCAGGCACTATATTTCACCGCAAATTAGTCAGCCTGGCTTAGTTACGCCTCGCTAATGGAGAATTGTTGAACGCCGTCCTCGCTAACCCCCATATTTCTCCACAGCATTATCTAATCCCGCACACAGCCATACACAACTCTGACGCCCATTTAACGGCGCACTAACCCAATCTTACGTGGATAATTCTTCATGGGGTCCGTCAAGACCAAGTTTGTTGCTTGTCTAGCTCCGCGGCTGAGTGCCTTTGAGACTGGGGTAGATCTCGGCAAGATGAGTTTGACCTGAGTAAGATGAGGGGTCAATCTGGTGTTCTGTTAGCCTTAAACGAGATAGACGCCCCATAACTTCCTTAGGCCATGTTGATTTGATTTTAAGGATGGCATCCTCTGGGAACCCCAAAACTGATGCGAGCGTGCGAATAGAAAAGGCTAAAAAGTCTGGCAAAAATAAAGTTGCTTTCATTATGAAATCTACGTGGTCAAGAAGGTGGAACAAATGACACAGAGTATGGCATGAGGAATAATCTGCTCTTCAAATTCATTTCTTTACATTTTCGTATTGTCGTTTAATTTTTGGCATTCTATGACATTGATATCGTTTTCCAATATTTTTTTGTTGCAATTTACGGTATATATTTGCTCATTTTTGCACTGTTTTGTACGGTTAACAGGATGGTTGAAAACTATTTTTGCAGGGAAATGGCCGAAAATTCATGCGCGCGCGGATGTCATCCATATAATCAAACCAACATGGCCTTATATAGATGTCTATTGCGCGGTGTACAGTGTGATTCTTCAGACCTGCTCCCCTAATGAAGAGAGGAACAATTTTATAACGCAGGTTTTGTCATCCGCATCGTTTATAGCGATAAAAGTTCTGCCATGCTAAACAAGCTGTTGGCACCAGATACAGTTTCTCATTGTCAGAATCACCTCACATAAACACATTCCCTGCGTTATATTGCTCTAGTCTAGCGTCAAACGAGCCATTTAGAATTTTACGACTTGTTCAGATCATTAGAACATGGCCGTCCTGCGATGAAAAGACTCTCGTTTTGTCGTTTTTAATGCAATTTCTTACCCGTTTGTTCCACCTCCTCGCTTCTTATTCTCTTGTTTGATGTTTTATGATGAAATGGCTGGATGGGCGCTTTCTACATCACTCTACACGCTCCGACGCTGATGCCTACTTCATTCCCTTTTAATCACCAGCGCCATTATAACGGGCCACAAAATGAGATTTCCACGTAGTAGTTTTCGCATAAAGCCCAACTTCAGTGTAGGTCATTGCAAGCTATATCTAAGCGTGCTTTTATACTATTAAACCGCGAATTTCACACTACTACTAGTATCAAGTATTGGCAAAACGCCATAGGTGTGAGGTTATGATTTGAGGATACGTTTGATGCGGTTCAGTTTATTTGACGAAGAATAACGGATGACTTTGCTCATGTCACTGCCACAATTTCTTATTTCATTTATTTATTCATCCACCATTCCTTCCCCTTCCTTCCTTCCCTCCTTCCTTCCTTCTTTTCTTCCTCCCTTCCTCCCTTCATTCCTTCCTTGTTTTATTCCTTCCTTCATGTATAGCTATTTCATTCCAAAGCTCTTGCTTGTCTTGCTTCTTTCCGGATGCCAGTTTCTCACAAGATTGATGCCCTCTCGTCCCCATGGACTTCCGGTCCTTCATTACGGTTCAGGTCCTGCTAATGGACTAATGGTCTCATCACGTTCCCAGTGTGCCCTTATAAAACCCGGGCAGCACATCCCAAGCCAGCAGGCTTAAGGCAAACTTTAATGAATACCCCATAACCACTCGGAAACGTTCTTTACATAAACTTTATTCCTCCAACTGTGACACATAGATCTGACCTGAATGATAACTCTAGAGCTAGATGGTGAGAAACTTTAAACTGTTCTCCAACTCAAAGAGTTCCCAAAATTTTTGACCAAATCTCTTGGTGTTCTTCCGCGTTCTGACCAGCTATGGGTCAAAGTTCGTCGGAAGTCTATACCGTCCCCCGTTTAAAAAGTGTCTCATATTACCAACTGAAACGAAGTTACATGCAGATGATAACTATAGATATAAGATGTAGACTTGAAGCTGTAGAATCAAGAGTGGCATTAAGAAAGTTAAGAAAGAGAGATAAGAGAGAGATAAGAGAGATAAGAAAAAAGACCCACCCAAACCTATATTTATCTATTTGTTTATTCGGAATTGTGGTGGCAGGCAGCCAAGCTAATGATGTCGGGCAACAAAATATACAGATATACACATAGAGCTAACATAAATATAAGTCGACTAGATTGGTATTAGCTTATATAATTAATATCAAAACTTACTCAATAAAGTTACAGTGTTTCGGAAGCCAGAGCTCATGTTTTGAAGGGTGTGTGCAATTAACAGTACTTGTAGATGGAACCCCTAGGATTATCTTTTTTTTTATAATTCAGTGTACTGACCACTAGTACCGGCACCGTGATATTAAAAAGAAATCCGCCGTGAGCTGCAAATGGATGAAATCACACTCCTACCCGGGCCGGGACAGGTCCCCTGGGCGGGTAGGGAGCAGTGAAGGACGGGCTGAGGCGATGGTTGATGTTATTACCTGCTCGCTGTGATGTTATGACATGTAGAACCAATATCAGGCTACATGCTGCGTTATGGTGAGGTGTGCAGTGTGTAATTGACTTGGCAGTAGGAGAGAAACGGGAGGCGTAAACCAGGAACATGTTAGTGCTCTTTTGGGGCCCGTTTTTTCTACGAATTCCCGTCTAACTGAAACTTAATAGTCTAAGGATCCATTTGTATAGGAGGCTCGTAATAGTGGTGTCTTGTCAAACAAGATTAAATCAGAGATTTCAAACTTCCTGGAAGACATAGTTTGCGTTCATGAATTTTATATCATCGTGTGCATTATGACTCATACGAGTGTATGATTGAACTTACTCTGCCATGTCTACTATTATACAATGGTTAACGTTTCATACATTTCCGGCAACCCCATCCTCGAACTTTGGAAATACATGGTCAAAACCCTGTCAATCAAGCGAAAGCCAATCTCCACCCACTCAGTTCTGAACCCTAAACATACAAACCTAGCATAGATTAGCGCAACCCAAAACAATACTTCCATTTTAACTTCCATGGATGGAAAGCCTACAATGGTCTGTAGGTTTGCAAGTTTGGATACTCTCATCTTGTACATCTCTCTGTAATGACTCTGATAAATTTTCCCTTTCACCGCCCTTCTCACTACATTGCCCTTAACTAAATGAGTTCTGGGACTAACAATTCAAAGATAGATGGGCTTCAATTGTAAACACCATCTAGCAATATCACACAAGATTTGCAGGATTCACTTGTAGAATCAGCTTCTGTGTTGAGAGTGGGTTTGGATTAATGGAATCAATTAAAAGGGAACGATATGTCCTGGTGAGGGTAGATATGAAGAATATGTCATGTCTGTTCTTTCAAAGGAGGTGCCTGTAGACATTATGTCTGGCATGTTGTGAAGAATTGAGGCTGCTACGACAAATGTGTGTTCATAGATATAAGTAACGGTTATGGTGTGTTAGTCGCATAAAAACTGAAGGTGATGAAGCATGTTTACTTTTTGTAAGGAAGTATATTGCTTTGGGTTGGTTGTCCGTGTGTTTGTGTGTACATTGTTGCGTAATATGTAATACGGACAGAATAGGTTGACAGCACCGTTTTTGGATGAGGGAAGATTGACAGGCAGAAAGACAGGCGGTCGAAAAGTCAGCACAGGTAAATCAGGAAATCGGGCCAAATTACCTTACACCAACCATGTTTTAGACAGAAAGGACTGACCTAGGTTTTTAAAATGTAATAATTCATATCACTGTTTTTATTCGAACAGTGCCTGGAAGACCGCCCCTTACCTACGTATACTCAGATGTTGCAAAGGAACACCGGTCTTCAGACCAATGGCATGGGGAAGGCTATGCAGAACAGGCGCTACTGAGCTGCCATGGTGTTTCGGGTGGCAGAGGAGGACTGGCATTCGACTTAAGTCAAGTAAGTCAAGTTCTTGTTCGGTAAAGGTGATTTTAAACCCACACACGTACCTGAAGACTGACAAGGTTGCCGACACTTATAAAAGTTCGATAAAACTGATGTTAACAGTTCCGGCAGCGCGCTGATTTTTTTGCTAATTGCGTAGGAGCCGGGCCGTTTTATTTGGAGACAGGTTAATGGCCAAAGATTGCATCTAATTCCTAGGCTACAGGGTGTAGTGCACTTAATGTGTACTATTTCTGGACGGCTGAGCTCATGCTACGCTCCACTTGATGCTGTACTTAAGGGAGGATGTTCCGAGTTGAACATGTTTAGCTTGTGCAGTTAGAGTGCTACACTTCGCTAAGGGGGCTTGCTTCACTTACATGTACAGCCATTGACAAGTTAGCTTTAGCATCTGGCTGTAACTCAAGTGACTTCATCTTATCTGTATCGGGTGTGAATGGACGGTCGCACGGCTCTGTTTAATACCAGAGATCCTTCAACTAATCCACTAGCTGTACATTCTAGCTCAGCGCTTGTCGACTAAGCCTTTAGATCGAAAATATACTAGGTGATAGCTAGACGACATAAATAGCAATGTGTTTCGCAAAAAGCCGAGGATAGTAAAAGAAATAAAAAAACTTACCGAAGCAGCAATGCTTTACTAAGTGAACCAAACAACTTGCAAGCAGCTGTCAATTTTTCATGACTAATCGTTGAAATAACAACACTTTTAGTGCAGTACATGTAATGAAATTATTCTTGCTATCTTCCAATATATCTTATCTACATCTAATTAGACCTGCGAATGTTGGCGCTGCCGCTGCCAGAGAATTCGGCAAGTACATGCAGGCCTGCCCCTGGGATCGTCTGTTGGCTCTGTCCTGGCGACATGGCGGGAAAACACGCACGTCTGAATTCCTGGCGTTACCAGAGGCGCGGGGAGGCGACAGGAAGGTGTCAGACCAACTCAGGCCACACTACCTTAATTTTATGGATGATGTCCTCTGAAGACCCCCAGACTAGTGTGCGCGGGCGAATAAAAAAAGTCCGGTCAAAAATGCTGCTAAATCACAGGAATACAAAGCTTGTATAGTGAATTTGCACATGCCGACCTTTTCTGGCATTTATGAGTCAGTACTGTACTGAGTTTCGGAGATCCGTGGAGCCTCGGTAGCCTGGGTACCATCCTCCGATGGCATCCAGCCCAGAGCCTCGTCGGAGTGATTTTTTTTTAGAACGCGAAAATCAGTGCGCGCGTGGATGTGGTCCATAAAATGAAATCAGTATGGCCTCCTGGACACTCGTTCCTGAAGGCATGTCGACAGATACTGCACACGTTGACAGGAGATAATCTGAGGGACGGACAGGCCTTTCACAAGCTAATCCACTTAGCTTGTGAAAGGCCTGTCCGTCAACTTAGCCACTTACTAGATCACCAAAAGACTACGATTCTGCCAAGATTACAAAACCCCGGCACTCACTATGCAGAACGTGGGGCTATTCATTATCCACTGCCTTCAAAGAAGATGTCAAATCCCATAATAGCAAGCGTAGTAGTAGTATAAGTCCTTCAGACAGTAGCTATATGTTCTCTATTGCTTCACTTTGCCACTGTGCATACAATTAGCCTTCGGGTATGATTTTGGAAACAAAAGTTATCTGCTAATCAAGATAAGCCGCCAGATTCGACATAAAACCTCAAAAAGCTTCAATCATAGAAACTTTTGAAATGCGTACTGTATCTCTGATCTCATTTCCAAAAATACAGTGGAACACCTCTAGAAAATGCTAAATAGGTACAAAACTTCATATGCAGACAAAGAGCAGATTAGCTATTAGTAAACTTATCTACGTAGAACACCGGCGGAGTTCTACATAACTTCAAAGGATTGAATCACTGTATCTCTGGTTTCTCGAAATACACCTCAGGCAAATTCCTGAATAGCTACCAAACTTCCATTGCAGACATTCAAAGAGCAGATTAGATGTGTATATAAAGTAATCAACGTAGGCCACCGGATTCAACATGAACTTCAAAAGCGTTAATCATAGAGAAACATTTAGAATGCAGCTTCCTGAATAGCTACAAAACTTCAATTACAGACATTCAAAGATCAGATTTGCTGTGTGTATAAACTAACATCAAATTCCAAAGATTTCATCATAGAAACATTGATTTTATTCTGAAAATACAGTTTAAAACCTCACTCAGGCAATCCCTGAATACTAGTAGCTACAAAACTTCAATTTCAAAATGATTCAAAGGGCAGATCCCCTTTGAACTCTAGTCACGAACGGCCAGAGGCGAGTGGAATGTCTGACTCGGTCTGCTGGAAGTTAAGATGAGCGCGGCAATGCTTCAGTTCCTGTTGCTTACGGGAGGTTACAACATTCAAAGCTGGGGAACCTGCATCGAATGTTAAACATAGATACTAGGTTGTAAAATGAAATGTATATTTCGTTTGGCAATGTAACAGTCATCTTCGACAACGAAGGACTGTGGAGGCAAACAACGTATCACTGCCAGCCACCTGTTTGGCTATGAATGCAAACTGTCGCGAATATCATGTTTGTGGAGTGCTAACAGATGCTGATACGAAAAAAAAAAACGCCCAAGCCATAATATTCCGGAGACATCTTTACAAGTACTATGTCCTATACCGAAAACATAAATACTGTGCCTAATAAACGGACGTATACTAGCATTTTGTTTGGCATATCACTGCCAGACACCTGTTTGGTTGTGAATGATCAAACCGTTGCCAGATTCTCTGATGAAAGAAACCGACGAAACCATGATATTCCTAAAACATGTATATGCCCAGAACATAAATACCATGCCAGATAACTGCATGTATATTTTGTTTTGCGATGTAAACGGCGTATCACTGCCAGGCACCTGTTTGGCTGTTTATGATCAAACTGTCGCCAGATGCCCTGATGAAAGAATCCATCCTACGTTCCTCATAAATAATGATGGAACTGATCGTTAATTTTAAGTTATTATGAATTATGTGCGGTGCGTATCATCATATGCAACATAATATTTCTCGCTACCATTTCTTCTGTGTTTTAAAAGAGCAACGCCGATCCATTACTACAAAAATCCATTTTATCCTATTTTCCAACCTACCTAATAACTATCTATCTTTGTGGCATCTATTTACGAGTGGATCTCTTATATAAACGTCGTATTTGATTTAAGATCTTGCAAAATCAAAACAACGTCGGCACATTCCGTAAGCCGAGGATGTTCAGAAGTACGCACGACGGTTGTGTTTGACGTCACCGTGACCTAACATCGTTTTGGAATGAGGATGGAGTTGATTCCGGCGGATACCTACTCGGAATGTCAACCATGAAGAATGACAGCGACAATCAAACTACCAATTTCTACAGTATCTGACCTCTAGTTACTGTAATATTACCATGTCGCTCTCCTGAGCTCTCAGGTAATATAGTTTAAGAGAAGATGTGGAAAGGTTAGGGTCAGGGAACTTTGAAAGGTATGGTTCACTGAGGTTCAGGTGAAATACCATGGTTCTAGAGGCCTCTCTCGAGGATGGGCTACGCTTCTAATTTTCCAGACCTAATCTCCTTGACTAATACCCTGAGTAGTTGAACTTTCCGTAGTGCAATTTGTGAAGTTTCAAACACTTCCAGCCATCGTGATTGTGGAAAAACTTTAACAATCTTCAGAGACGATGATACCAAAACTTACCTCATGTTTTGTCTGCAATCTTTTTGTGCTTTTTTTTTTATCGAAGGATGATATGACTGTGACTTCTGCCCCGAACCTTTTCATGTGGATACACAATCTTCTCCTGGTCCCATCTACGCCCACGTTATGTCTATTCTGTCTGGATCTGTTCATTGACTCTCGTCCTGCCCTCCTGCACTGGGAGCATCTCTTTACTGCAGATCGTATATCTGCCTGCATGAAGGTGACACCAAGGTCTTCTAATCATCAAGCTGTCCTCAAAGCCGGGTTTACGACAGATATTGACTTCTTGCCCTTTCTCGTCCTTTACGACTCTTAGGCTGACTCGTATATTGTAGGTCAATGAAGTTTAGGTATCATAGGCCAGCGGGTTCACCTCAGACATTTTGTTAAAGAGCAAGAGCGCATCGTCAATTCTGTAATGGCTTTGAGAGACCCCATTTAACAAATCCGTTCCTGTGGTACAGTTCTCTCTACGATTGACTGCTCCTCGATCATTGATTTTGTCTCCCCCACCCCACCCACCATTCGCAGCTGCAGGTAGAAAGGTTGTAATAACTATGGTTGAAAGCAACTTTATTCACCCCACGTTGGGTGATAATTCAGTCTTTTGACTGGTGTGTTATTTGTCTTGAACATCTCATGGACACAAAGAATTTCAAACCGTGAGCTGTACAAAAACATACCGCCGATTGCTGAAACAATACGGCAAATGAGAGTATGTTTTGTAATCCACTGTTTGAGGAAAAAGGATGAGGTAGTACACAAAATCTTACTGTGGAACCCGAGTCATGGAAAGAGAAGTCGTGGAAGACCACATTTGACTTACATAAAACAACTAGAAGCTGACAGTGGAATGACTGTAAGTCAACTGCCTGCTGCGATGGAGGATAGAGAGAAATGGAAAAAGACAGTCATGGGGAGACTTGACGCAGTGAGTGAGTGAGTGAGTGTTATTTGTCACTACTAAAGCCCAGTGGTGCGAACATTGGGGCGTTATCCATGTGAAGTAATTACAGCAGGACATCCCAGCGATTGTCGCCCCAGCACGACTGAGCGGGTTCTGATGAACACTGGTCATTGATCTTCATGGGTGGTACACGCTGCCCTGCGTTTTAACAATCTATAACGTTCCTCCAAGAGAGGATAGCTTTGATCCATGAGGTTTGGGTACAAGTTCACTGTTATTTCACTAACTCCCGCAGTGTGATATTCAGTTGCTTTAGTCCATTCTCGTTTGTAGTTGATGAAAAGAGCCCCTAATTTTCATTTGGATTGTTCACTATTTTTCAAAAGGTGTTCTGAGATAAAGTTATAGTTTTCAATGTATCATTCCCGAAGTTACAGTGGTTAGATTAACGCAATTCGACAAAGGCCTTGATTTGTGATGATGACATTTTATGATGATGTAAGAAACCAATTATTTACCAACGTGACCAAAATACATTCATACATGTTCATTGTTCAGCTGTGTGTATATGATTGCTTCGAACGACCACGGACAGATCTCCTAACCCCTGCTCTGTTTATATCCCATCGCCATGTACTTGCTAAAAGACTTCACGGCCATGGTAAAGAGGTTATCTCTTCATTTCTGCGCGTTCATCCGAATTGATTACTCCGACCCCAATACGTCAGGCGACATATGTCAGTAGCCAGATGTCAAGCGTAGGCGAGGAAAGAGGTCACGACTGAAGGACTGACAATCCCCGTGGCATTTGACTGGCAATCGGTGGAATTTAAATCACTGTTTTACAGGCCCGGTCTGTGACTGGGGTTCACCAGATGTATTGGATGATGTTCTTGAGGATGCAACTACAAGATGTGGGTCGAGAAGTCAGTCATTGCGAATTGGTTAAGCTGCTGTTTTGGCAATGGTTTATGATAGTGCACAGTTGGCAACAAACGCAGAGGATAGAGAATCTACAATAACATGAAGTAAGAGAACTGATATCAATACGTGTAAGATACGAATACGTGCCCACCAACTAGAAATAGAGAAGAACGTTATAAAAAGCTCAGGGGAGAAGTATTCTGCGATGTGTGTTCATTTGCAATTAGCCTTCAGGCAATTATTTGTGCATGTGGTATCTAATGATGAGGCGCAGAATATGATACTAGATATATGATATTCTACGTATACATCTACAATTTCCAAATGACTAGTTTCGCCATGTTACACAGAGGACGTTTTCCGAAGCAAGTGTTTATTTTTTCTGAATTACGACTCTCTTGTTGCCACCCAGACTGTTTGGACCACATAAAAGACCAAAATCAAACTGAATCTGTTAGTAAAAATCGATTAAAAGCAATCCTTGAGAAGCGGGCCTTAAAACACACGTACAGGCGGAGCCGCTAAAGCTACAGCATCAAGGATTTATGGTGTCTGCAGCGCAGAAACCGAAAACAATTACAACTTACGGCGGCTCTCTGCGACGTTAATGAAACATCCGGAGGTGCCGAATCGATAGCGACGGAGAGAAGCTGGAATAACAGGCCTTCAGAGACACGGCGCCGATAGTCACCGCCTGTTTTGGCGCCATGTAAGAAACTAACTAAACCACACATACAGTACAAAACACATTACTAACGGCTTTAGAAAGGTGCTTTTGCCACCAAAATATATCCTGTTATTCCCTGATGTCAGTACTCAGATGTGCTACTGTTAGGGTGAGCCATGTATAATAATAAGAAACCGGCTAAACCACACATACAGTACAAAACACATTTACTAATGGCTTTCGGAAGGTTTTGCTAGTATCCATCAGACTTTGCAGGCTGAAGAAATCGGTCTACAAAAGAATGTAGCTTGCCAAGGGGAGTTAGCAGGCCATCCAATTTAATATTTGCCTACAGGCTCCCCTGGCCAGCTACATTCTCTTTAGGGAGGTTTCTACTATTTATTCATCCTGCAAATGAGTCTGGTAGAGATCTACGGTTTTGCCACCAAAATACTTTCTTGACATTTCTGCTGTCTATACTCTTATGTTCTACCTTTAGAATGAGCCCTTTTTGAATGGCAATATCATGCATGGCGTGTTTTATGTTACTACGATGTCATACAATGTAGGCAGAACCCGGCGTGGGGTATACTGACAAATGATATCCCCAGAACAAACCACTGGTTTTGCTTTCTTTCTATCTAGTTTTGATTACAGCTTAACATAGCCAATCGCAATATGAGACACTGTGTATTAAGATAGAGCAACCCTCTACATAGATAATCTTACCTCTGATCTTTGGAGTGTACCTAGCTATAACTAAAGGTAAAGGTACGTAGTCCTATACCCTTATTGAGGGGCATTGGGTTGTATACTGTGTCAAGGGCACGGTATTGGAAGGCGAAGCCAATCTCCTTCCAGCGCCTTTTACCTCCCCAATAACCAAAGTCAAGTATCCATTTTACAGCCGGCTAGAGTGAGGAAAGAAAGCCATGTGGAAAGTGTCTTTCCAAGGAATCGAACCCATGGCTTGTTGCCTTAGCCAGTCTACAATTCTACGCCATTTCTATATACATAGCTAGCTATAAACATTGCTAAATCACCCGTACCGTCGAGACATCGTGTCCATGGATCGTTCCTACCTACATTTACCTCCTAGTCTCCACCAAGGCCAATCTTATCCTCAGCAGGCAGAATGCTATTATAGATAATCCATACCTGCAACACCTTGGTGAAATATCCCTGTATCTGTGCGCTGGAAGTACAATATAGACTATATTTCACTGCCAAGGCCAACATTGATTCAGAGCTATCCTGTTGTACAAAAAAGGGTACAATCACACTAACCCTGAAACGATTACCCGCAATATCCTCCCCTTAAACTTCAATAAAGAAGCTCACGACTTGGTGCGATGTTTGCATCGGTTGTAACAGTAAGACGAGTGTTGACGTTATGTACTTGTCAAAAGAGGACTTGACAGAAGCCGCCAAAAGATAATGTGACCGATATATTTATATTGCATGAAACGCCGATCACCGGTGACACGAGTATACAATATTGACATTGACAGGACCTGCACACATTCTTAATGAACGCGTGGGCATGGACCATGTTTCTCAGAACCTGGTCTCACTCTATATGTACTGCTGTCTATGATAGAGTGTCTATCGCTCAATATTAAACATGGGAAGACACAGACACAGCGCTGGGTATTACAGCTCTGCAACAAGCCATGTGAGATTGTGATGATTTGTCACAGAGTATTTGCTTGCATTGCTGTCTGCAAAAGAGTTTCTATCACAGGATTAACCATAGACAAAAACAGACAGCGCTGGGCCTTACAGCTCTGCAGCAAGTCATGTACGATTAGCATGATTTGCCTCAGGTATAAACATGATAGCAAATCAAAGCCTTTCTTGTATATCCCAGTATAAATGGACCTGACAACACAGCGATTATGTGTAAACGCATTTTGCATCGAAAACAGATAACCAAACGGGACTCCAATACTTAGTCAGCGAATCCAGTGCTGTACAACATTGACATCTTATAGCAGGCAATAATCTAATCAGGTAACAACGTTAAATCGGAAAATATCAAACCGGCACTTCCTTACCAGATATGAGCCTCCAACATACAAGACTGCCTTCTCCTGTCGCCTGTGCAGAAGTATGAGGACCGCAGTCATTGGCCGGGCCCTTAAATAGCTTCACCTACGCGTAGAATCTTCGGTATTGAATCATCTGATGGAACGGCTTCCCGTGCATACTGATGTGGGTCTGTGTGATGCTCAGATGTTGATTGGCTGTTGGAGTTGACAGGATTACTTACTTACCGGAGGGCCAGGGTACTCGGAAGGGGATGTTGACAACTAATGGAGGTTTAATGATTAAGGCCCATCTTCCGTCTGCCATTAGCTTTCCTAGAATGTAGGTAGGAATGAGGTCGAGGGAAAGGAAGCAAGACTACTTGGTCTTTGGGTATCGTATTGCTCTCATCCGCTCATCTAGTTATCACGTACGAAAATACAGTGACCTCGACAGAAAAGAAGATGTTTTTTTGACGAGAGTTACATGCATAAATATCACAAAAACAGTGGTAAATAATGTAGCTCATAATCTAGTTCCTATTGTAGTTAAGTGTTTTTCAGGAACACTTAATTCCATTTTGTTTGATTTTCTGGGATAATAACATTTTGGAAAGTCATAATCAATAAAGTGTTCAAAGATTATCTATGGTTAAACTTCAAAGAGTGAACAGTAGTGTTGCGAAACATGTGGCAGTTACAAGCTGAACATTATATTCACAATCCAGAGTGCCAAAGAGTGATGGGATGCAATTAACCTGGTTGTTTAGCAAGACATGTTTATTAGACGGTCAAAAACCAAAGGCAAACCTCTGACTATGATAGACATGGAATTCCCACCACGGTTCATGCCATTAGCCGAAGATTAGTTTCATTCTGTTAATTAGCAAGACACGTTTATCAGAAGGTCAAAAGACAAAGACAAACCTAATAAAAAGTATGGCTATGAGTCCTGTGATAGACATGTAATTCCCACAGTAGTTCAGGCCATTAGCAGAAGATTAGTTCCATTTGCTCCAGGGATAAGATTCTGAGAATGTCATTATTGAAAAGGTCGTTATCAGTGGGTGTTCAAACATCAACCTTTGGTTTTAAGATTCAAACTGTAATTAAGATCAGAGGAAGATGCTAGAATAAAGACTTATACATCTTGACACCCTATAACACAGCGTGGGCTGGAGTTGGCTGGGAGTACAGAACACTAGACGTACGGAATAATGAAGGGACGGGGAGATATTTACGAAGGCCCACAACGTCACTGCGCTACACTTCTTCCACAGCCCTTCCACACCATGCTGCCAAGGGCAATACCTTCCATATTTTTTTAATTCGTTTATTAAAGAAATATTACATATAAATACTTGTACATACAAATTTACATGTATATACCTTCCATATACTAGTACCTCTTCCTCAGCCCTTCCACACCGTGCTGCCAAGGGCTATACCTGCCATACACCTTTTCCACAGCCCTTCCATACCGCGCTGCCAAAAGCTGTGGAAGAGGTGTAGCACATTGTCGTTGTGGGCCTTCGTAGATATTTGTAATGGACGCCTGAAAACCCAGAGGGCATCTTATAAAAGCTTCGGCATGCCTGCCGGATATTACTGACCGAAAAGAGGGTATTAAAGGCGGGAAGACGGATATCTTACGGGTTTGTCAGATCTCCTGACACCCGGCAGACAGACGGATTCATCACTGACACCGCTCATAACGTTCCCTTAAGATCTGCTACCCACCTTAAAGAAATTGGCCGTAGTTTTTAATCATCTTGGCGGTAGATTTACTACAAATGAAGTCGTTGAGTTATACGTCTGCTAAAGTAGTGTGAAGGACGGACGTTTGGCATTGGTCTATATGTCGTGGTAGAGGGGTGGTGGAAAAAGAAAATACTAGTGGTGATTTAATTTGATATGTCTGTCTTATTTACAGGCGGCCAGAGACCAGCCTAGACCAAGCATAATGGCTCGCCCATAATCGACAGAGATGGAGGGAGCTGGTTGGGTAGGTGGGCTCTACACACTCCGTGCAAGGGGATTGGGTGAGTGAGTGAGTGAGTGAGTGAGTGAGTGAGTGAGTGAGTGAGTGAGTGAGTGAGTGAGTGAGTGAGTGAGTGAGCGAGCGAGCGAGCGAGTGAGTCCTATTTACAATGTCTACCTTTGTGACCTGGTCTGCGAGTTGTTTTCCTTTGGTCTGATTATTTTAGACATCCCTGTGCCTTGCTTATTTCATTACTTGAATAATTTAGTTTCATTAATACCAGCTTCTCATCTGTAGTTTGCTTCTGTGTAGCCTGCATTACCGCCCTTCGCTTTAACGCACACACACCAGCTTCGTGGCAAGTCGGCTATTACACTGAGCGACCTGTCACACCTAACCTTTGCACATCAAACTGCAAGCGTTATTTAAAGCTATCTAGTCAGGGTGCCCTTAAATACCACATTTCACTGCTCTGAGACACACGGTGGCCAAGAGGTCACCCAAGTCGCGAAGGGCACACATAACGACCAATTTGACCCCCACCGCAAAGTTATACATGCGAATCTGAACCCAGATGAGTACAAAAGTATCATCAATTCTCTCTTGGGTGAAGGCCAACCTCATAAGCAAAAGGAAAAGAAAGCCATTCATAACTTGGTTTGGCGTATCTACTCACAGACATCCGAACTGTAAAAGCACACGTCCGGCCGGAAATGGAATCTCTCCGTGACGGAAGTAATAAAAGCCCGGAGGGAGTAAGGGTACATTTGTTCTGATGACCCCAATAATGTCCACAGTGCCGTGCCCTTCATGGTCATCTATCTCAGACTTCCTGTGGGAACACTCAAGTGCCGTCTGAGACAAGAAAGAGGCAAACAAGTAGCCTCTACCAGGCTTCGGGAGGCTGCTGGAGAGAGTAGAAATTGGCCAAATAGAGAGATAACATGCCAGGGGATTTGGTCCGTTGTAGAGTACAGTTTGCTGCCCTGTCATGTTATCTCTTTATTTGGCCAATTTCTACTCTTTCCAGCCGCCTCCCAAAGCCCGGTAGAGGCTAGAAAAAACTTAATTGCACGCAAATTGTAGTGGCTACAACGTACGGCAACATATAGATACGCATGTAAGAGCAATTGGTCTCCTAGCAGATCCTACACTGGCTAGGCAGTATCCATTGGCCAAGAAGTGTCCATTAGTGCTACTCCCTGTTTCGCTGTGAGCAGATCTTCAGTGGCTAATGGACACTGCTTGGCCGCTGGATACTGCCTTGACACCGAAGGATCTGTTTGGTTAAGAGCAAAATGATGACCTTGTCAGCACTATGCAATGTACACGAGGTCCAATATAAAATACAAATGTACAACAAGAAATTCAAGATTTCACACCTCCGTGAAGTATTTAGATTTTTTTTGTGAAGTTTTGTTTCATTCGTTATCGTGATTTTCTGTACATATTCCACTGTCCGTTAATGTCAACCTATGGTGAGATCGTTTCGATCTGCAATTCGACCTTCCTGTCAGCATTCCCCCGTGCCTCCCTTCTAGCTACTCCTAGATTCTGTATTCAAATAACTACGAACATACACACAAGAAAGTTAACATACAAACACACCAAATACACAGAGGTACAAAACATTAAGCTCAACTGTGTGCCATCAGCTTTTCTCTTGTGCTGTTCAGTAAGCAGTGCCTTCAACTGGTGACTTTGAAATGAAGAAAAGTTACAGATATCTGGCAAGGATGTTACAGACCATTTGCGAAATGTTTCAGAGATCACCGAACTCTTGGGTCAATGTGAAGTGTGACATTTAACTGTTACAGCCTCCGGCTACCGGGGATTTGTAACAAATGAGGTATTTCTGTTTCGCCGGAGCGGTGTCAGGAGAGACGCATGGCCCCCATGGCGGTCTGAGACCTGTGCTTCATCTCAATTTACGGCGTGTTTCCACCGTCGACCTCCGCCTGTCAGACTCTGGCGTTCGGTTACTGTGTATAGTTACAGGCAGCCTAGCAGCAGCACACAGTTTCCTTATTGGATGTATGGCAAGTAGAAACTAATAGAGTTCGATGTAATGTACCCAGCTGCCGCCGAGCCGCGTGCCAGCGAAGCTTGTGTGTTACGCCGAAGGGCGGTTATACCGGCTATACAGTACAGAACCTGGTGTGTTACGCCGCACACCGGCTTTACAGATACAGATACAGAATTTTGCAAAAAATCTGAACCTGGGACGTTAAAATTACTAAATTGTTTCTTTGTAATCTCCAAATTCGTTTTTATTCCGTTGTGGGTGACCAGAGAACTGCAAAGTCTTTCATAAAATTATATTCCAATAGCC
Source organism: Branchiostoma belcheri (assembly GCF_001625305.1). NCBI lineage: Eukaryota > Metazoa > Chordata > Leptocardii > Amphioxiformes > Branchiostomatidae > Branchiostoma > Branchiostoma belcheri. The sequence goes on along the minus strand of NW_017803943.1, from coordinate 2,368,046 downwards.
AATATCTGTCAATACTTGTTATAGGTTTGTTCATCCGCAAATCTCATTCATATAAGTGGTACATAGATGAAGAGACTTACGTCAATAGATGTCAGTACATTAATACATATATCTTTATTGGTTTTCCAACCACCAAACATACATATGCAGGGAAAGACAAAAGTCTCCCTGAAGTGGATAGTTTGTTACAATATAATCAAAACACATAATACAATACAATCAATGAACAATAAACAGCTTAAAGATAACAAAATTGGATGCAGATACAGCATGGGATAGCTTATGAAACAGACTCATTGTACAGTTTTACCGCACAATGAACAAATGACCTTTTCAGTCGCTCAGTCCTGGCTTTTGGCACAGTGAAGGCACTGTCGTTCCGCAAGCATATACCTGTAGCTGTGGACCGTTGGGGGGGCACTAGGTCATGTAGTGGGTGCTCAGGCTTTATCATAGCTGTGAACAGCTTCAAAGCGGCCGCTTCCCTCCTTTCTTTCAAAGAAGGGAGCTTTGGAACTGTTGGAAATATTGATTATCAGACGTCAATACATTAATATTAATTATGATGACGAATGTACCTTTTTCCTACCTAAGTTGGTCTAAGATATATTGATGGCCCTCTCCCGGAAGCGTTGCTAAAAATAGAATTAGGATTAGACGCACATGATTATTTGATAAGAGGAGTAAGGGACAGTTCCTGGGCAGAGCACTTTCTGTAGTTAGACAGGATTATTCTATGCACGGCATGTTCGTGGATAAAGTAGATCACCTGCACACCTGCACACCACAGCCAACCAAACTGCAACTTGGAAAAATAAAGAGAAAGTGGCAATACGTATCTATGATTTTGCTTGAAATTCAAGGGAAAACTTTAATTGGAATTCAAGGGAAAACTTAAACCTGTATTGGTAGTCACCGGTTTAAAGTTAAAACCTTTGTTCCAACACAAAGACCAAACTGACTGGCATGGTCGTAAGTTAACGTTCTGGGTGAGAACGATCTACAATGTTGTCAAAAAAGTTTTAAATCTAAACCTGCGATGCGATCCCTGTGTGTCTTCCTGCGCTTTTCTGGGGAACTCGTGGGAACCCGTTTCAAACACCAGTTACTCGTGATTCACACCGACACTATAGGAAGTACGGTACCCACACACATTCCTGTAGTCAATACTCAATTATCTCCCCAATATGTAACAATGTAAGGACCAGACTGGGCTGTCACTGATCATCCATCTACCGTCTAACTCTCTTTATACACCTCTGACGATGATGTAAACAAAACCAGGAAGGAAAATTGAGTCACGATAAGTTCTTTACGTAGATAATAAAACCTATTGGACCTCCGTGGGCTTGCCATGTATAACGCTATTGATCTTTAGAGATCAAATTTCATTGGCGGTTCTAAGAATGGAATGTGTACATCGATAGGTACGTATGTTCTCATTGGTGTATTGTACTAAACATCGATATGCTGTAATTATACGTCATGGGAGTCATGTACAAGCTGCGTCATGGACATTAGCCTGTGACATAGTGAACGTCATCTCCACTGGTCGTACTTTCCCATTATAAGCGCGAGTAGTCCAGTGGCTTTAGCGACACTGCCTCTGGACCAAGAGGTTATGAGTTCGAATCCCGGTCGTGGTCGCTCACCCAACATTCATGCTAACTACTGTAATAGTCATAGTCACTAGGACACAGTTAAGCTATGGTCCATGCTTCGTATGGTTGTCGGAAAGACTATAGCTAGGGCAATTTCCCCGGTGAACAGTGAACCTGTAAAAATACTGCTCATAGCGTCTGTCTTGTCTGTCATGACCAGTGGACGATAAGCTCTTAAGTGACATGAAACTGGGTCGAGATCACTTTTCATTTTCCTCGCTGACCACCAAGTAGCTAGGGGGTGAAAGACTGCAATTTAGATAGTGGATTGTGCCAAATTGTAAGGCATCTTGATCTACAGTATGCATCTAGAAGGGCTTATCAAGAATAGAATGACAAGTTTATCACTGACACCACTGATCATTGATATTCCCAACACACACATCAAAGAGACATCTACAGCAATTCCATTACTATATTTAATTGGTACTTACGAATCATAGAAGCCTAGTTCTTTCATAATGGACGTTTGAGTAAGCATCCGGTCTACATGCAATTAACCTCCTACCTGGTTGGTATTCATAGAGCTCTCAATCGCTTAGTGCATGGCCGAACTGATTACTATATGGGATATACATTATACATGTAAGGTGCAATCTTCAAAGCAGATCTTGGGGTGGAAGACTGTAACCGTTACGGTTTCTGACTGTTGTTTTCGTGAATCCCATTTGTCGGAAAGAAAAACGTTACTATCTTTCCACCAAATATCTGCTTGGATATTATGTTAGGTGCACAAGAATGCTTGTCTCTTAAAGGCACCCAATGCAGTTTTAGGGCATATTCTAGTCACTTATATCTACGTACGGAGTTGAAACCATATTGTCCCAATGTATACTGACCCTCATTGAGCAAAAATACCCAAACTTTCAATGGAAAATGGTTACTGAAAGGAGGACCCTGGGCTGATTTTTTTGGTACCACCCATAAAATAAAGGACTCATCTTGAGACTTGTTACTGTAGTTTTAAATACCCAAAGTATGAAATACTTATTGAAATGTGCTAATGTGAAGCAGTATATGTCAACATCATAAAGATAGCCTTATTCAGAATATTTCCAGTTTTGCTGCTCTGAAATCGCATTGGATGTCTTTAAATCTTCATCATTCTGCAGGTCCGTACCTGTACATGTGGGTTCACCAGTCAGAGAAGGGCAGCTGCTTCTATAAACAGGAGATTTGTTGACTTTTTCGTCTTGCATCGAGTCTGGAAGATGCTCGGATGTGTGTTTTATTGGCCTGTGCATCAGGCAGGGTCGTGGGGTGGGTTTTCTCCCACGTTCTTTGGGAGAGGAATGAGGAAAATCCTTCCACAGAGACAATTAGACAACTAAATTTCCCCCAGACGTGTCCAGCTGCGCATTTCTGTCAGAGGACTCAGACGGATTGCGTAGGAGAACTCAGCTTTGATTAAGTACTGGGCAGATACTGACTACTGTAGGCTCATTTCTCATTCAGTTGTATTAAGATTAACTGCTGTATAGGAGCTTGGAAGGAACAGGATATATAAGTAACGAGTTATGAGATTTAGTATGACTTCGTTTCTTGATATTTGACAAACCACCTTAATTGGTCTCCGGGTTTAAAACAGTTCCCTTATTTGGACGTTTCTTTTATTTATTTGGACATCCATTTTCGTCACCATAATATAGTAAACCAATTACAATTAAGACTGCTCATCGTAATTGCCATGGACTGATTTCACATGTCTCAGAAGCGCCCCTATACGGCTAAAATATCCTTGCAAAGGATACACCCAGCATCTGCATAAACAGCATAGATCGCTAGAGGCCCTCATTGACACGTGAAGATGACTTCGGCTTCCCCTCGAGCAATAATATTACAGCTAACAATCTAAACTATTTCCCTTATACGGAAAGCAAGGCCGAGCCCGGGGACTATTACGCGCGGACTGCGGAGTGATTCCTGGCGCGCATGTGTACACGGCGGTACAGCGGCACATTGTGAGACCCGCCCTTGATGTTGTACAGAACTGAAGGATTGTAAGGCTTCCTTAAGGTTGACGCCGCGAACTCCAAGTCGCTGATTGACAAGCAAGTTGTCCGAAGACAGCGTCTATGAGACCACCTGCACACCTTGTAAGTCAATTTTCGCCTTAAAGTTTGATTCTGACAGTGAAAAGAATAGGACAGCCTTAACTTGACACGTTGTCTGACTATGCCAGACATGTGCATATGTTTCGCATGTATCATCACAAAAATCTTGAACAAGGTCACTGCCATACTTAAGGGCTGACAAGAGACATGCGGGGAAGATACGTTGACCGTTTCAGGGTGCGATTTTATGGAGTTTAGAGTTCGGTTTGCCGGTAGAATGGCTCATGAGCAATCTTCACTTCGTATCGGTTCTTTTGTTAGCTGTATACAGGTACGTACTGCTCACTAGACCCTATATCCGGGAACATAACAAGGACGTAGGTCGAGCAAGCCACACCTGTGTACAGCTAATGAGGGGGACCAACGTGAAGTGCAGACCGCTGAAAAACCCAGTCAACAGGAAATCGAACTCTAGTCTTTTAGTCGATATCTGTAAACATTTTATTTTTAACCTGTTGCACTGAACATTAGAATGCATGACCACTGTATATTTTATGACGAGTAACATGATTTTTAAACGCAGATAATATCAAAAATGAATATCAAGAAATGTGCATATGAGAATATACGTTTTGTGAAAACATTCTGACTGACGTTTCTTATATGTTAACAGGCTATAGGACTCTAATCAGGCCTACCAAGGACGCCAAACAAGACGAGCAACTTGTCATCACACCGTAACGCAGACAGTCTATACTTAGTGCCTCGGGCAAAAATCCTCAACAAGGCCTCCTATTCAACCGGGGTTTCAAGGCATTACGTTCACATTAAGCAGATCAGCCGAACTGAAATCTGATTTGAACAGTAAGTGCGGTGCGCTTTTAGCGTTGCTTCAGCCAAACCTAATTAGTAGATGGGCGCCGCACTTGGCATTGTCAATGTAAAACACCGTGGGAATGGACGTCTAGACAACCGTTTAAGTTGTACAGATGTTTTTTTTTTCGCTCGTGTTCTGTGTTTTGTTCGCCACTTGTTCGTTTTAAGGGCACCTGTGTGTACAAGTCTGTGTGTGCATAAATGCTCCTAATCTCCAAGCAGATCCTACGGTGGCAAGACAGTATCCATTGTCCAGAAAAGTTTGCTAATGGACACTCCTCTGTCCAATGGATACTGCCTTGCCACTGTAGGATCTACTTAGAGATTACTGCTACTGTCAGAGATTAGATATTCCAATATCGATATGTCACTGAGCAGCAGAGCAGCAGTTTTACTAGCCTCCTTCGCAGTCTTGTTGGGCGTGGGCGTAATTTTTTCTGTGAGCGACGCGAGTAATATGCCGCCGCGAGGGACGATTTGCTGCGGAGGGACTTTTGCCACGGAGAGAAGGTTTCCGCGCTCCAAGCCTTCTCTCCTTGGCAAAAGTCCCTCGGCAGCAAATCGTCCCTCGCGGCGGCATATTACTCGCGTCGCTCACAGAAAAAATTACGCCGACGCCCAACAAGACTGCGAAGGAGGCTACAGTTTTACTACCATGACATTGGCAACAACATATGAGGAGACAACCGTTTAGTTGTACAGGTGTGCATGTATTTTTTCGCTGTGTTTTGTTCGCCATTTGTTCGTTTTTAAGGGCACCTGTGTGTACATGTTTTTTTATTCCAACATGTAATCACAAGACGTGGTGACTGCACACTCAAGTTTCAACTTATATTAATGCCGCCACCAACACAGGGGACAATACACTGTGGTCATTGCCACCTGAGCGATGTAAGGAAACTTGTGTAAAATGCCTTTCCCAAGGGCACAAGATCGGTGGCATGTCAGGACTCGATCCCGGGACCTCTTGGCCCCACATGGTGTACATGTTTGCATGCTATATTCCGTGTTTTTTTCGGCATGTTCTGTGTTTTAAGGGCACCTGTGCGTACGGGTACATGTTTGCATGCTATATGCCAATATCGGCAGTTTTACGATCATCGTTAGCAGCGATGTCTGATGCATGAGTCACGTCTAGATCTGCTCCCTGTGGATTTCTGCTATTTTGATATCCTAGGCGTCTCTATGACAACCTTCATTTCGTATTCAGTCCCTTCATCAAGTCACAGTCTCCTGAAACACATACATTATTAACGTGTCAGGGCTCGAAATTAAAGGTGGTCAAATGGCCACTGATGACCAGTACAATTTAGGCTGGGACAACTAAAAAGACACTTTGGGACATTTTTTGGGACAATAGAAAAATAATCAACATCAGAATGTCAGCCCTTCTTTCGTTTATCAGGCACACGTCCTGGCTTTTGGATCCGGAAAAGTCCTCCAAAATTTCCTGTCTACTCTGCAATTATAGTGCTCCTGGGAGTGAACATAAGCAAAATGAAGTTGACTTTATTTATCCCGAAAAATAGGTTGGGACAGTTTATCCTCACTTTCATTTCATTTTTGGGACAGTGCTGGGACAGTAGGAAGAAAGGTCTGCGTGTTTTTTTTTAATATCACAAAAAATTGTACAGGGTAAAAGTATGACATCTATTGATATATAACTATAATTTCAGAAGGCTATTTTCTCTATACATAATTCAAAACTGCGTGACTGGTCTGGGATTGGAATGAGCTTTTACAATCATCGGATTGATTTGTATCGACATTCTAACATTGTTTTTTTTTTATTCCAAAATTTGCGACGACACACTCAATCATATCAACTTATTTCATGCCGCCACCAACACAGAGCAACACCTGTACAAATACAGGGCATACATTCAGGACAATACTCACTTGAGTTAAGTGAGGAAAGTGTAAAGTGCCTTTCCCAAGGGCACAAGATCGGCATGTCAGGACTAGAACCCGGGACCTCTTGGTTCCGAGTCGAGCACTCTGCCGCTACGCCACATGCACACGACCCCATATAACATTCTTGAGTTAATATATATCCTATAACGTTTCAGGCCGGAACAACATGATCCTTTCACACCTGTACCTCCTTCTGCTGACCGGGCTGATGCAGTTCGCACCCTGGACGCAAGGGGCGCCCCTGCCTGCGTGTAGCGGTCCCGAACCACTGTGCAACTGCCGAGGAACAGAAATCTACTGCTTCCAGCGAAGCCTGACGGAACCGCCGAGTGACATCCCCGCTGACACTACTATTCTAAGACTTGAGCGTAACCGGCTAACGTACGTTCCCCGTCAGGTGTTTAGCAACTTAAGCCGACTAAGAGAGCTGGACCTTTCCGACAATGTCATCCACAAGCTTGATGTCGGCACTTTCGACGGTCTAGAGAGTCTTGTGACCCTCAAGCTAGAAAAAAATCGTATAACGTCTAGTACTCTACTGGATGGAACCTTTCGTAATTTGAGGTCCTTAGCAAGATTAGGTCTTTGGGGGAATATCATTTCGACTTTGAGTGTTAATCTCTTTGACGGATTAACTAATCTGGAAGAGATTGACCTTAAGAATAACATCATAGAGGCCCTTCCAGTTGGTATTTTCTCTCAAACAACATCATTACGTACAGTAACTCTAGCTAATAATGGCCTCGAGTCACTGGACAACATTCTCCCCGCGATTCCAGATAACATTACAGAAGTAGACCTCAGTGGGAACAGTATAGCGAGCCTCAATCGGGACGGTTTTGCGAGGTTCACAAATCTCGCCACTTTATTCTTAGGTAGTAACGGATTTGGCGATCTGGAATCTGGGGTCTTCAACGGACTAGATAATCTTCGAAATCTGTATCTAGACGAAAACAGAATCTCTTCTCTCGCCTCTGGTCTCTTCCAGGGCCTGCCCAATTTAGGACAGATTTGGCTCGACAACAACGATCTTGCTGAATTGCGCAGGAACAGTTTCGGTGACCATCCTCTGCTCGCCTCTTTGTATCTTTCAAATAACACCATTTCAACGATCGAACCGGGAATTTTCAGCTCATTTCCTGCACTGCGTAAGATTGATCTAACATCCAACCGCATTTCGACCCTCCCAGATGGCGTGTTCGACAATCTAGCCGAGATTCGTGAGTTATACCTCTCTAACAATATGCTACAAAACCTCGACGAAGATATTTTCAAGGACTTTAGGAATGTTTTGGAAATTAAGATAGAAGAAAACAAACTGAAAAGCTTGCCTTCTGGCATTTTTCGAGGTTTGCAAACTCTAAAGAGGTTAGATTTGGGGGGTAACTCCCTCTCAGCTTTACCCGTGGATATTTTCGCTGGTCTCACGGAACTATCTCGGCTGGGTTTGTCAGATAACAACCTCGAAATTATCCAAGACGGCACTTTTGAGAACCTGCCAGCACTGAAATCTCTTGCCCTGTATGACATGGACATTCAGAACGTGTCCTGTGGGACCTTCCCGTCAAGCACTGAGGTAGAAGTCACGCTCGACTGTACGTGTCGACTCAAGCCGCTGTACGCGTGTCCTACCTTCAGGGCTCTGGGTTTCAGACTGATTTGCTGGAAGCCGCAGGAGCTTTACAAAAGGACACTAGATACTATCTCTAAAGATGTTCTGAAATGCATTACAAGCTCAGCCAATCGCAACCAAGGGTTTGGGGCTGGCTTCGCCATGCCTCTGATAATGTTGATAAACCTGTTGGTGAATAGCATCAGATTCTGAGAACGATTTGAAAGTTACCGATACTCTCCAAGCAGAGGTTGTGGGGGAATGATCGTTAGCTTTTTATATATGGCCGTAAATTTTTTTGTCGCTACCCCCACCGTCGGTAGCCGACGACCTTCTCTGGCTAATGGATACTGTCTTGCCACCGAAATTGATCTGCTTGGAGATTAAGTTACTGAATGCTTGGCGTGATCAAGTTAAAATCAGATGTAAGGGTTTGTGGATGGTAGATTCCAAACGTTTGATAGTGTATTATTGACAAACTGTTTCATTTCTAACTGTTGCTATAGTTGTCATACTTGAAGTATGTATATTGGCTTGAGTAAGATTTGAACTCTAAATTAGCCCCAAAACAAGAACAGAAGCAAGCTTGTGATTTTCCTTAAAAATGGGTACTGCTGATGTTTTCTAATAGATTTCTGTCTGCAGTGTTGTAAGGTATCATGAAAGAATGAAAAGGTTAAGAAAAATCTCTGTATGTAAAGCTATAGCTTATAATAGCTATCACTGATGGTTTCCTTGCTGCTAGGTGTAAAAACAAACAACTATTCAAGATACATTATTCAATATTGTACGTGGTGTAAATGTTCATGAGTATTACCTGTAAGGTGTATATAATTAGAGTAATAGATCTAGATATTTGTTGTTACATGTAACATGTATAATATATAATATATCGGTCGATTTGTAGATGTGTAGCAGGCTCGATGACTGGATTTTGTTTGAGTCTTTAGTTTATAATGCGTTTTTTTTTCATTCTGGCATATCACTTCTATTTGTTCATAAGTATTAATTATGAGGTGTATATAGTTGGAGTGATTGATCTAGATATTTGTTGTATAATCTGTAATATAGCAGCCGATTTGTGGCAGGCTCGATGACTGGACTCGGTTTTTTTGTCAAACCCAGCAAATTAAGCTAGTACCATGTATGTAAGTAAGTAATGCTAGTAAAATGTAGTATAATGTTAGACGTAGTCTTACATAACAATATTTTCTTAAACTTTCTATAACACGCTTGTTTTCCATTCTGGCATATCCCTTATATTTGTTCCGGAGTCCTGTTGCTGCCCCTGCGAGTACAGTACAAACAGACGTGATATACCAGAGGGAAGAGAACGCATAATAAAGTTCCACGAATAGCCCAGTCGTAGAGACTGCGCGTGCTATGAAGGTTAAGGCTAATTGGTACCTCTATATCTGTATAGTCCACACTCCTTAACACTACGCGATGTTTAGAAGCAAAATGTACTGGTGCAAGTGTGGAAAATTATTGTTCCAATACATGTTCACCAATCTATAAACCTGCATCTTTCCATTCAACTTTCTATTCAAGCAAGTTTTTAGGTAGTATTATATGAAATATTAATTTTACCGTATTTTATTAGAATTATTAGTCTCGTAAGTAGATTGGTTGGTAGATTAAGTTTTACTCAATCTTTCAGATATGAAGACTTAAAGGAACAGAACAGAAAATTGAATTGGATTGTTTAATAACACTCAGGGTTGTTTGAAGTCCCAGGTTTCTATGATTAAAGTGATAGACATTCACAGACTATTAGCTGCACCGTTTTGACACGCAAATCTATTTCTACGTAGCTGTAGTATGTGACATTCTGTTTAACATTAATTAATCATAATCTGCGGTAACTTGTGCCACAAAAAAACACTTCGCGACAGACCTCTCTCACAGGCTGCTGGCTGTGTGTACTTGGGGAAACTAGCTTAAAGGTATTTACATCATGTTTTGTTTATAATAACTCCTGTAATGTTTCTCCCAACTCTGAAAATACGATCATTGTTTATTTGGGATTATCCTTGCATAGCGAAAGATTTTTAACATGGCGTGGACTGCTTTAGCTGCTTAGTTCAATTCTATATTAGGGAGAAGTTAGTTTTGAAACGTTCTTCTTTTGCACAGAGGTAAGTTTGAAATGTTCTTCTTTTGCTCGAGTGAGTTTGAAACAGTCCATTTTGTATGGGGAGAGAGATGGAGTGAAATATGCCGTATTTGCTCGCGAGCGAATGTCGGCCTTTCTAGTCAGTTTTCTCCTGTTACATTTATTTTTCGAAATCAGGCGACACATAGCGCGCCCGTGGATGTCAAGTAAATCTGTATAACGTTTATATTACGTCTGTGGCCCCACAGAATTGTCACGACTGTTTTGTTTTAGTTTTAGTTTTTTTTGTACATCGGGCTATCAAATGATTTCTGTTGGTACTGCTCGGTTGTGTGATCGTCAGTACCAGAATCATAATTGTGCCGGTAGCCTGGTGTCGCTACAACTACATGTACACTCAAGGCTAACACACTGGGGTCGCGTGTACAAATACACTCACTCACTCACTCGCTCACTCACTCACTCACTCAGTCACTCACTCACTCACTCACTCACTCGCGCACTCACTCTCTCACTCACTCACTCACTCACTCACTCACTCACTCACTCACTCACTCACTCGCAAGCGTTACTTTTACAATTCCCTCATGGCTACCACACGGCATGTCGGCTTAAGCAAAGATTATGGCCGCGCCCAAGGAATGGAATAATTTTAGTCCGAAAACCAAGCATGGTATCGGGTGCGACATATATATTTCCATTTGCTTTGTTAGGACTCTAAATGATGTAAACTTTATATCATTTCTGACCCTTACCTTTTCCCTCATGACCTCAATAAAAAGCGGCCTACTTGCCTTTTTGTGCTTTTCATGAATAGAGAATTATACATGTCATGTAGTTCCATGAAAAACGGCTCGGGTTAATGAAATACGTTGGAACTCCTGTGGTGTGAATGACGGAATCAGGACTAAATTGGCCTAAATATTGTCTATGGCCTAAATTGGCCTAATTTTTATATGATAAGCAGTACGTGTCAATGACCTGTGTGAATCAAGCCTAGCCTGTGACATAAAATTCATGCATCTCGCAAAATGTCG
>NW_017803943.1:2289767-2356756 GCF_001625305.1 Branchiostoma belcheri | reverse complement strand
TCTATGGCCTAAATTGGCCTAATTTTTATATGATAAGCAGTACGTGTCAATGACCTGTGTGAATCAAGCCTAGCCTGTGACATAAAATTCATGCATCTCGCAAAATGTCGGGCATTTCATACTCCACTGAACACAGAAAAGAAATCAAACCCAACAATAACATATCAAAAGTTATTGTTGGGTTTGATTTCTTTTCTGTGTGCAGTGGAGTATGAAATGCCCGACATTTTGCGAGATGCATGAATTTTATGTCACAGGCTAGGCTTGATTCACACAGGTCATTGACACGTCGTTTTTATTGTTTATTATTAATATAGACAGCTGCCGCCGCGCCGCGTGCCTGCGAAGCTGGTGTGTTACGCCGAAAGGCGGTTATACCGGCTATACAGATACAGATACAGATTCTATCATGTTCTTGCAATTAGCCCTCGGGCATAGATTTGCAATAAACTTTCTGTGTATCCGCCGAAGCAACCACAGGCGGTGGGCCTGGCATGAGAGATTGGGTAGATCAAACCAACACTAGAACTATTGCCTCTCTTCTCTTTGATGGTGAAAAGATAAGAGCAGACATGTTTAAAGATCACACGTTTGTCCAAGCCCATAAGAAGCATGTCTATATAATTTGTCTGTATTACTCAGGTGTATAAACTGTGGAAAACATCGATGTTATCAGTATATAAAGTTTGTGCCAGCACGTGTCATCCCGCGTGCATTTGATTTTCATAAAAACAAGCCCAGGAAGTCTGTTATTGAGTTAAAGATCTGTGGGGGCTTCGTGAGCGGCACTAGATTGTGATTTTTTTTTTCTCTTCCACTTCAAGTAGTGCTGCATATTAAGTCTTCAGGCAATGTACAGGCCATATGGTTATAGTCTACCAGACCGCTCCGTCGAATGACAAAAAGAAAGTTGTAGAAATATGCCAAAATAACGATACTAAAATTCATTCTTTCATTGTATGGCTAGTTAATTCCTCTGGGAACTCATGAATTCAACGTATTTGGCTAATTTATGACTTTTTTCTCAGATAGTCTCAACCGGACTGTGTAGCTGGAAAATCGAAGAAATTAAATAATTTACAAAACCTTTACTTGAAAAGGCACACATTTACGGGGTGTTTGAAGACTTCAAATCAGTTATCCTCTGCCTAGAGTACGTTAGAACACAGCATCTCAGGATAAAACCGCTCATAACAAGGTTTGATTCGTGCTTTTATCTTTCTTTTGAGAGATAACGCTGTTTGAGTGAAGTTGTTTGTTGCGATTCGGTGTTCTCTCAGAAGCCCACGTTTCAAAACCAGCATCAAAACAGTGCATTTGGGCTGTTTTCCTGACTACGTTAGTATACAGCAGACACCCATGATCAGGTTTCATTAGTGCTCGTCCTCTTTCTTTTGTGAGCTGACCATGTTTGAGTAAACCTTCACCTTATTGATGCGCACTTTTCGAATTCAATCGGCAGCGTACGTGGTCAAAACCAGCATCAAAACTGCAACTTTGGGCTGTTTTCATGACTACGTCAGTATACAGCAGTTGAGAGAAACACTCATCATACGGTTTGATTCGTGCTTTTTATCTTTATTTTGAGAGCTGACACTGTTTGAGTGAAGTTTTATGTTGCGATCTCAGATGCGCAAGTTTCTAATTCAGTCGGCTATAGTCAACATCAGCGTCAAACTGCGATGTTATCACTGTTTTCCTGACTACGTTAGTATACAGAAGTTGAGAAAAGACACGCATATTAAGGTTTGATTTGTGTTTTTTATCTTTCTTTTGAGAGATAACGCTGTTTGAGTGAAGTTCTTTGTTGCGATTCGGTGTTCTCTCAGAATCCCACGTTTCAAAACCAGCATCAAAACTGCGACTTTGGGCTGTTTTCCTGACTAGGTAAGTATAAAGCAGTTGAGAAGAAGTTGAAACACTCATGATAAGGTTTGATTCGTGCTTTTTATCTTTCTTTTGAGAGCTAACGCTGTTTGAGTGAACTTTCACATTGCGATCTCAGATGCGCATGTTTCGAATTCAGTAGGCAAAGGTCGAAATCAGCATCAAAACGATGTTATGACTGTTTTCCTGCCTAAATTAGTATACAGTTCAGACGAAAACACCCATGATAATATTTGATTCGTGCTTTTTATCTTTATTTTGAGAGCTGACACTTTTTGAGTAAAGTTTTGTTGCGATCTCAGATGCGCAAGTTTCTAATTCAATCGGCAAAGGTCGAAATCAGCATCAAATTGCGATGTTATCACTGTTTTTCTGATGACGTTAGTATACAGTAGTTGAGAAAAGACACTCATATTAAGGTTTGATTTGTGTTGTGTTTTTTATCTTTCTTTTGAGAGATAACGCTGTTTGAGTGAAGTTCTTTGTTGCAATTCGGCGTTGTCTCGGAAGCCCAGCATCAGTCAAAACCAGCATCAAAACCGCGACTTTGGGCTGTTTTCCTGACTAAGTTAGTATAAAGCAGTTGAGAAGAAGTTGAAACACTCATGATAAGGTTTGATTCGTGCTTTTTATCTTTCTTTTGAGAGCTGACACTGTTTGAGTGAACTTTCACATTGCGATCTCAGATGCGCATGTTTCGAATTCAGCATCAAAACGATGTTATGACTGTTTTCCTGCCTAAAATAGTATACAGTTCAGACGAAAACACCCATGATAATATTTGATTCGTGCTTTTTATCTTTATTTTGAGAGCTGACACTGTTTGAGTGTAGTTTTATGTTGCGATCTAAGATGCGCAAGTTTCTAATTCAATCGGCAAAGGTCGAAATCAGCATCAAATTGCGATGTTTGGAGTGTTTCCCTAACTACGTTAGTATACAGCAGTTGAGAAGAAAACACTCATAATAAGGTCTGGTTTAATTAGTGCTTGTTATCTTTCTTTTGAGAGCTGACGCACTCTGCTCCAGATCTGCGTACGTCTTGGTGTCGTGTTGTGTAAAGAGCAGGAGATGCCCCAAGCTCTGCCTGCGGGAGTTTTTGCGGTTCTTCTTTCGTGGTTTCCTTTGATCCATCAGCCTCTGTACTCGAACGTAGCTTGCTAGCCTCCTTCGCAGTCTTGTTGGGCGTCGGCGTAATTTTTTCTCTGAGCGACGCGAGTAATATGCCGCCGCGAGGGACGATTTGCTGCCGAGGGACTTTTTGCCACGGAGAGAAGGTTTCGCGCAAAGTTGTTTTTCGTAGCAGCAATGTCTCCGGGATTTTGTTGAGTGGATAGGGCTCGGTTTTCGGGAATGGTTGGCGTTCTACCGACGGGTTGATCGGCGATCGCTAGAAAGTTACAAGTTTTGGCTTGTCGAGCAACGGGGCGTGAACACCACCCTGCACTGTGGCGTTTATTGCGGGAAGTTCACACATCCATGCCAATCGCTCCTAAGTGATTTTTGATAGCCCTTTCTACTCGCCGATTGGAAGCAGTCTTGTTGGAGCGCGAAACCTTCTCTCCGTGGCAAAAAGTCTCTCGGCAGCAAGTCGTCCCTCGCGGCGGCATATTACTCGCGTCGCTCAGAGAAAAAATTACGCCGACGCCCAACAAGACTGCGAAGGAGGCTAAGCTTGCTCGTTTGGCTGTCCTTTCCTTTACAGGATAGCTCATCCGGTATCCGGTGTGTCTACGAGCGCTGAAGGACATTTCAGGGAGAAGGCCGGCTTTAAACACCCATAATAAGGTCTGGTTTTTAAGAAGTGCTTGTTATCTTTCTTTTGAGAGCTGACGCACTCTGTTCGAAGTCTGCGTGCGTCTGGGTGTCATGTTGTGTAAAGAGCAGGAGATGCCTCAAGCTCTGCCTTCGGGAGTTTTTGCGGTTCTTCTTTTCTGGTTTCCTTTGATCCATCAGCCTCCGTACTCGAACGTAGCTTGCTCGGTTGGCTGTCCTTGCCTTTACAGGATAGCTCACCCGGTGTGTCTACGAGCGCTGAAGGACATTTCAGGACGGAAGAAGGCCGGCTTTTCCTCGGCAAATGAATGTGAGATTCTTAGAAGCCGACTGATAAAACAGGATAGATTGTCATGTGAAAACAACAGGTGTTATTTTTGTTCTGGATCACGAAACATTTTTGTTTTCAGTATTTAGTCTGTTTTAGTTAGAAAGTATCAAACTTCTGTGCCATTTTTCTTTTGAGTTTGGAAAATAGGAGAAATTGACTAAGTAGACTGAATGATAATTTCCAGAGCACACTTTGCTTCCTTATGGCCGGCACGCGCACATTAATTCAGTCTATTTCCGTCTACTGTTATTTTTCATCAACCACTAATGAGGACTACCTGTGCTATACGATCTCCTGCTGGCTAATTGGAAGCGGGGGCCGCTAGCTAGACTGAGGGGCGCGGTTCATCAGGTTGATCAAGGAGGTTAAAAATAAGAGGCTAAACTTATAAGAAATGCATATTGAATTGACAGAACTAGAACTCATGTATAACAAACAACGCAAGTGCTGACATTTACCTTTTATTCATTTTTTCTTCTTGAATCACATACAAGAGCAATAACACATAGGTTCAATACACATCGCAGGGTGCAATTTAGCATTTGAATTGACAGAACTAGAACTCAGGTATAACAAATGGCACAAGTAAATAATGCTGACATTTACCTTTTATTCATTTTTTTTCTTTTTCAATCACATACAGGATTAAATGACAGATACGTTCAATAAACATAGCATGGTTGAATTTAGCGACAAACTGTCACACACAACTACGAAATAAGTGTTTTTAAACATGTAAAATATGCCATATTTCTATATGTACATGTGTATATGGCTAAGCATCCTCGTGACAAATACATATTGATAACCTGAACACATGATCATACCTCTTAGTCTATAATTTATCCACAGAAGAGAAGTCATGAAATTGCTAGAACTAGAACTCAGGTACAACAAATGTCACAAGTAAATAATACTGACATTTACCTTTTGTTTATTTTTTCTTTTTGAATCACATACAGGATTAAATAACAGATACGTTCAATAAACATAGCATGGTTGAATTTAGCGAGAAACTGTCACAAACAACTCCAACATAAGTGTTTTAAACATGTCAAATATGGCATATTTCTTTATCTACATGTGTATATGGCTCGGCATCCCCTTAAATACGTTGAAAACCAAAACACATGATCTTACCTCTTAGTCTAGAATAAATCCACAGAGGAATCTATAATATATCCACAGAAAATATAATGAATCTATAATAAATCCACAGAAAAATCATGAAATTGCAATCAAGTACATGTACATGCAATACACAGACTTATTAACAAGTCTTTAAATAAACCGCATTTCTACAAGCCGTCTGGTTGGTGCCCTCTCATTTCTTTTCAGTGTCCTAAACAGTTGTTTCGAACATGACAACTCTTTCAGTCTCTGCGTATGGAACCGTTACCCGGTATACCTCACATGCTTCTTCTTCCAATATGAGGACGCTTTCTTGCCGCGACGACGCGCGTGTCTTCTTCGTGGTTGTACCGTGGATGTCTGTCGGTGGTGTTGTCCCGATTTAGACACAGCGCGACCCGAAAGCTCTCTCACGTCTTTCCAGTGTCCTAAACCGTCGTTTCAAAGATGACAACTCTTTCCGGGGCCGCGCGTGAAACGGTTGCACGGTTTTCCTCGGGCACTTCTTCCTCAAAGAACGCGTCCATGTGCGGACGCCTTCTTGTAGTGGCGACGCGTTTTCCTCTTGGTTGTACCGCTCTCTTCTGTTGGCGGCGTTGTCCCAGTTTAGACACAGCGCGGCCCGAAAGCTCTCTCATGTCTTTCCAGTGTCCTAAACCGTTGTTTCGAACATGACAACTCTTTCAGGGGCCGCGTATGGAACCGTTGCGCGGTTTTCCTCACACACTTCTTCCTCAAAGAACGCGTCCTCGGGCGGGGCGCGTCTTCTCGCGACGACCGGTGTGTGGGTGGCGGTGTTCTCGTCCCGGTTGAGACACAGCGCGGCCCGGCAGCTGTCGCGGAACTTCTGGCTGGTGAAGACGTAGAGGAAGGGGTTGGCGCAGGAGTTGGCGTACGACAGGACCATGGCGATGTGGAACGCGGCCATGGTGGGCTTCTCCGGCAGGTCCGTGCTGAGGTTCAGCACCTGGCACACGTGGAACGGCAGCCAGCAGAACACGAACGTCACGATCAGGGCGGTCACCGTCTTGGTCACCTTGAATGAATGAATAAAAGGATGAATGGTTTATTTTCAATACAAAAATACAGGTACACATCGTACAAAACATACAGTAGTCGCCATTAGCAGCTTAAATGATGTATGATTTAGAGTACATTGCTATTGTACCTTGTTCCGCATGTTGACGGCGACGCGGGCCACCGCGGCGTTTGCCGGTGTGTTGCGGTGAAGGTGGCGGATCACCGACGCGTACGACCCGCTGATGACCAACAGGGGAACCAGGAACCCCATGGTGAAGGTGTACGACGTGAAGGCGTGGTACCAGAACAGGAAAGTGTCCTCAGGCCAGTCCAGCATGCACATGTAGTTCCCGTCCATCATCAGTACGTTGTCGCTGACGACCATCACTGGGATGCTCAGCAGCACGGCCGCGAGCCACACGCCCAGGCAGACGGCGGTGGCGACCTTCGGGCGGCGCCAGTGGGAGTGCGTGTTGGCGCGGACGGTGGCCAGGTGGCGGTCCACGCTCAGCACGGCCAGGTTGAACACCGTGGTGAACATGTTCATGGCGTCCATGGACAGGACGATCTTGCACGCGGCCCTGCCGAACACCCACCGCTTCATGGCCGAGGAGGCGGAGATGAAGGGGATCCCCAGCATGAAGAGCGCGTCCGCCAGCGCTAGGTTCAGGATGTAATAGTTCGTGGCGTCCTTCATCTTCGTGTGAGCCAGCAGCGTGTAGATCACCAGCAGGTTCCCGAGGAAGCCCACCACCGCCACAGTCCCGTACAAGGCGGGGCCCACGATGGCGGTGATGGCGTCCGTGCTCGGGGCCTGCGTCGGCGCCGGGAGGAACCGGCCCGTCCCGTTCCCGTTCGCGATCGCACCGACGTCGCTCCAGTTCCCGATGTTCCCGAGGGCGGCGGCGAGAGCGGCAAGGATTTCAGGGCACAGCGGCAGGCTGTGGTGATCGTCGATACCGTCCGCACAGCCCCGGTCCCATGGCCAGTCTTCCTCCGTAGCGTTAAAGAAACTCATGTTGACGACAAGACCGTTAGTACTGTACTGGTACTGTAAGAGATGGCAGCCCTCTCTCAGGGGAGCGATGCTGTTGAGAGAAGTTCCTTGTCGCGGTGCGGAGTTCTCTCAGAAGCGCACGTTTGGGATTCAGTCTTCTGTGGTCCAAACCAGCATCAAAACTGCGCGATGTTCGGACCGTTTCTGTGACTACTAGCGTAAAATCTGGGACCAACTGTCAATCATAATTCCATATAAGGATCAGATGGATTTTGATTGGTCGTCTTTTGCACGTCACAAGGAACTAATGAGCTTGATAAACAAGAATCAAAGACGTCAAACATTGCGTTTTTGCTGTAGGGCTTTCGCGGCACAAGCTGGTCTATACTAGACCACTTATATCTGTATTGAATTGCAGCATCACTCATAGCACAGCTGGTATATGCTTCAAAAGAGCAATGCATCTATATTTCACTCCATGATATGAATGATGAGATATAGTGTTTTCTATGATGTTCCTTCTTGGCACGGTTTTGCTGCTTTGACTAACCATGCTCCTGTGCCCTGATGGCAAAACCAAATGACTTAAAATTCAGTATACGGGTACCTTGTACATAGGCCCACAGAGTTCAATTAACACATCTGACATACATGACTTGATGTATGTTGAATTTTTGGCTATTTTTGCACTTAAGATTTTGCACTTAACATAAGAGCATAAAACATTTTTGCACTTTACATTAAGAACATAAAACATGCTCACCTTACGCATTTGGTACACGTGACATCAATAAATGTAACAACAAGTGGATTCAACTTTGATGAGGAATTTACGGTCGTCACAACCACAGTATGGAGAGTCAGATGACTTATTCAGAACATTCAGTACCTCAATTCTGAAATTAGAGATTTCAGAGACAGCTTGTTTAAAGTAACAACGATGCAACCACTGACTAACTGTACTAACGGAATAACCTAGTCACCGATAATTCAGCACCAAGGACAGGTACCTATATTTACAATATGACAATAGTACAGGAATAATTGTTTTAACTAACCGTCCCGCGCAGATTGGGTTCTAGTGGGGCGATGTTTGTTTGTACGGGTAGCTAGGGCGGTGGTTTCTTTTCGGGGGGGGGGTGCACGATACAGCTTTCCCGATCACCCCCCCTCCCCCAGGAAAAGAAACCGCCGTTCTAGCCATAGTAGAAACAAACACTTGAACTCCATCTCCGCGGTACGCTGCATTAAATCCATTATTCCGGTACTTGTATTGTGTAAATGTAGGTCCTTGGTGCTGAATGATCGGTGGTTAGGTAGTTGCATCGTTGTTTAAATTAGCTAGTTATAAGACCCCCTTTGGGGAAAGAAATTTAACACTCGTAATTTTTTCTACGGCTCTCGATGGTAAATGTGCAGATGTTGACACATTGGCGCACGGTAGTGTGTTTTGGGCACTCAATTAGATAGATTGGCCTAAGAGGCTCAATGGGCGTCACTCCAACGTACAGGGAGGAAGTCGTAGTAAGTGCCTTTCCCAAGCGCACAATGTCGAGGCATGGTGAGAATCGAACCTGGGGCCAATTGGTTCCGAGTCCAACGCTCTAACCGTTGTGCCACTGACGCCACATACTCCCACAATAATCACTCTAAATGTTTTGTTTTCCCAACAGCCACACCCACGATTTTCAAGTGCAAAGACAGAAATGGAGGTACGTGATGCCAGCTTGTCGCCCGAAAACCAGTGTGACGAAGACGTGAATGACACAAGTGCCCCTCCACCGCTGCCTCCGAAATGCCCTCCGCCACTGCCGCCAAGAACGTACCGGTCTCACGAGGGAGACGGCGAAGTGGCAAAAGCGGAGAGAAGGAACGAACCGGTGAGTATTTACGAAGACACGGACCCGCACGGCGAAAGTATTTTCGAAGAGCCAATTAAGCAAGCCAAGAAGACGGAACCTACGAAGACGTGGATCGAAAGAACGGCGGAGGTGATGTGAGGTTGAGGGCTGGCCTGAGACGTGCCGTGCCCGATACTCCCCCTTCTCGCAACTCCCACGCGGAAGACCGCGCGTCGGTGAGGGGAGAGCAGACGCCTTGCGAAGAAGCGAGTCCAAATCCGTGCTACAAACGAGAAGATACGGCTGGAGACAATACTGGAGGTACCTTCATTTTATACCAACTAAATACGTCTACTAAAGTGTTTATTCTTCTTTTGTTTGCTTAACGTAAACATTGAATGTCTGAGAAATATCACAGCACTGCTATAATACTATATTACAGCTCCATGATGGCAAAATTATCTCCAAAAAAGTTGAGTTAAATGATTTTGGATTGACACAAGAAACACTGAACATATAAGACAATGGCACATACAAATATATGAAAAATAAGCATCCCTCTTATGATTCTCATTTCTCAACAATTGTCCATTTCATGTAATGTTCTAATTACCTAATTTCACATATTTTGAATTTTTTGTCGCCCCTTGTAGTGCCTGAGACGGAGGTGGAGGATCACACGTATGAACACGTGGACGGGGAAGACTCTGACAGAGATGAAAAGCAAGAGGAAGGAGGTAGGTAATAACATTTATTTCCATGGCGACCATAGAATGTTTATGTATAAAATTATGTATTGATAAATGTTCATAATTGTTGCATATGTCAATGGCACCTGGTACTGTAAAGACAGCGTTGTTTGATAGACTAAAAAGGGCAAAAGAAATTCAGCAATTACTGCTTGAATCAGCCATCTATACCTGCCTAATAGTACATGCCATGTCCAGGTGCCATCTCCTAGTGCGTTGTAGTGCTCTCCAATGGTCTGTCATCAGTTTTCATGTCAAATCAGTCCCACAGAATATCTTAATCTAATCCCTACACCTCCTACACGTTTTCTATTTTCTTCTTTACATTCTATGATTGACGTTGCTTTAAAGTTGAGTTGAAAATATATTTACCCATATATGTTAACAGATTATCACTTCCAATGTACTTGCAATAGGCCAATCCAGGTCGCTCTATTAACGTGGGCATGAATTTGCAATAATTTAATCTATTGTTTAGCTATATTATTGTTAAGAAGAAGTCAAACCCAGTTAAACTAGTACCATGCATGTTGTAGAATATAGTATAATGCTAGACGTAGATTTAGTCTCACATACCACTGTATTTTCTTTCTTATGTTGTTTGTGACAGCAATTAGCCCTCGAACAAGTATTTGCAATAAACTTTCTATTATTATTATGAATAACAGGATGTGTCAGAGACATATGGAAGAAGGCCGTATCCAGTAATGTTTTCTGGGCGGCGCTGGGCTGTGGTGTGCTGGTCATGACGTCAGTGGTTATCAGCTGTGTCGTCCTGTTGGCTTTCATCCGACCTGGAATTAACGTAAGTCAACCTGTTACTTCCTGGGAGATGAAACACTAAATGATTGGAAATGTGAAAACTTAAGATCACTGTGAAACATATTACTGGGAGGGCAACTTAAATATTGACTCAAAGAAATTGAATGAAGTAAGGGACAGGATTTTCTCCAGAAGCTGTTTTCACATTGATTATACAATCATGAAGGATGGCAGTAGCTGAAACGAAAACAATGACCAGAGCAAGGGAAGAATAGCTCTAGGTACAGCTCAAATTACAGCCTACTTGCACCAGCAAGTCTTTCAAAGTCAAAGGAGATGTGAAGGAACAAAAATAAAGAATTAAACGTTAATGTTATGTTCTGTGTGTAATTTAATCAACCTTCCTGGCCACTTAGATTTCCAAATGCAGACAACTTTTATTTCTTCGCATCTGGCGTCAGTTTTGCGGTGCCAAGAGGATGTCATATCCATGTAATCAAATCAGTATGCTCTTATCACTTTTTTGCAGGAGATGAAACCTGAAGATGTGCACATGGCTTGGGGGATGCCAACAGATTCCAGCGATTCAGGGTTCACAAGTTTCTACAAGGACGACAGCTCGGTCCTTGACAACACGACTCCATCCCCCTCCACTTCGGCGGTAAAGACGTCCGATTCTCCGAGTATGCCAGCGTTCTACGAGGGACGGACCTCTACTGTCACTTTACACCCGCATATTGAAGAAGCAACAACAGGTAAGACCACAAACACTTAGTCAAATTATCATTCCTTGTACTCTGTTTCTGGGCGTTGGTACATGAATATGTTTCTGAGAGTGAATACATGTATATTTCTTAATAACAAGTTTTTCTTGGCTACTGTAAACAATTATTTTAAACCAATTCCTCCTTGGTTACACAGACATCAAGGATTGCACCAAGAAAGGCTGCAAACATGGATACTGTGTGAACCAAGATGACGGATACAAATGTACCTGCCCACCTGGATGGACTGGACACGACTGTAAGCAAGGTGAGTTCTTAATAGACTTAAATAGTACGTTCTAGTGCAACGTGTATTTGTAACACACACGCACGCACGCACGCACGCCAATTCAGACCAAGTTGTATAGATTCCTGGGCATGGGACCAATCTTGGATCGATCATCGTATGTGACCTTTATAAACTTTCATTTTACATATAGACATTTTCACTTCAACATGGAGAATTAAAACAGTCGTCTACTTAAAATAATATATCATTGGCGTCTTCCCTTTGTCACATGAGACATAGATGAGTGTACCGAAAATAGTTGCGGACATGGAAGCTGTGAGAATGAAGACGGTGGATACAAATGCACCTGCTCACATGGATGGACTGGACAGAACTGTCAGCGTTCAAAAAGGAAGGAGAAAGAGACGGAGAAAAAGGAGAAAAAGAGAGAAATGATGAAAGCACGAAAGAGGGCAAGAAAGAAAAGAAAAAACTAGACAGGTAACATTTGTGTACCTGATACAGCATGCTGTGTATTTCACTGCCAGAAAGGCTCGTAGCTGGGTTTTCATTCCTAACGTTATTGTTTACAAGGTTTGCAACTACAGTGCACATGGCGTCCTGGCAAAATATAACTGCCAAATTCTATGCTCCTCACTTCAGACATGATTGAAAAGCTCTTGCATACATTTCAAACGTTACCTGCAGGCCCCAATATGTAAAAGAAACAGTATGTTTCTGTCAATCTGTGCGGTGTTACATCCCAATTAATGCAAAGACAGTAGATTATGTGCTAAGATTTCAAATATTAAATTTTCATTCAAAACCTAGATGATTTTAACTTTAAGGAATTTTATGTAAGATGGCGAATATTATCATACAGTAATGTGAAGTGAAGCAAAATATCTAATACAAAATCATAGTGCAGTTATGACACTTATGTGTAGCACCTCTTACATTAGCTTAAGCACCGAATTATTTTCAAATTGGTTTTGGAACTTCAAATTATAATGTTTTGATGAAAATATTGAGCATGATGACAAGGCTTATGCCTTGCTGCCTCCATTTTATGTAGTGGATAGTAATGTTCAATTTTCATGAAATTTCAAATGTAGAAGATTGACACAGAAGCAGCTGTTACAAGACTCATGGTCCTTGAAAATAATCAAGTGCAAATGTACAAGTACTTGTGACTGTCACGTGTACATGCGTCTGTCAGCAATGTAATACCATTGACAAATCCGATACTTCATATAAGTGCTCGATTGAATGTAGGCTTCAATTCTATAATGAAATTCTGCTATGTAATTTGCTTGTTTTTTTACTTGTAAACCTCCAGCAATCATAGAAATTGATTGACAGTAGTTTGGTAGCCTCTACCAGGCTTCGGAAGGCGGCTGGAAAGAGTAGAAATCGGCCAAATAGAGAGATAACATGCCAGGGGAGTTGGTCTGCGGGGAGAAAACTGTCGGGTGCGGCAAAAGGTTTTCTTCACGCAGACAAACTCCCCCAGCATGTTATCTCTCTATTTGGCCAATTTCTGCTCTTTCCAGCCGTCTCCCTAAGCCTGGTAGAGGCTAGTAGTTTGGTAATTTTAACAACATTAGAACAGAAGGATCAAATACGAACTTCGTACAGTGCAGACCAATTATGAAATAAGAAATACCTGATTGTTTTTTATTTGTTGCACAGAACATGAAAATACAGCAATGGTTAATGTTACAAAGTACATGTATTATACTTCAGTAGAAATTACATTTTTAATGTTTAATGTTAAAACAAAATCGTAATGTATGTTCAAAGAAGATTGTTTGTTTTAAGTAGATTGCACTGGGAGAACATCAATAAAAGAATTAACTTCTCAATGAAGATTGAGTCTTTTGGGTGAAGTAATGAGGTAGCAAAATCCACGTGTTTCTTGAGGCTAGAAAATATTCTTTTGTGAGACTGACTTTTATTTAATTGTAACGGGGGGGGGGGGAGTAATTTATAGGCGCTACCACCAACTGATCCGTCTGACGGGTCTAGACCTTTTAGCCGAATGGTTAGAGCGTCGGGGTGTGAACTGGTGCCCGAGTTTGGCGTGGGTTCGATCCCCGGCCCGGGAGTGTCTCTGTTTCTACTCTCCTCTTGTTTCTACTTCTTAGGTTTAATTCTTTTGGTCATATCTGATACATAGATTTTCTGTATCCTGACAATGTATGTGAAATTATATACTTTGAGCTCTGTATGTATATGCCACACTCAACGCAGCAACGCGTGTCGGAAATAAACATGATATTCACCTGAGACTGCAGTTTCTTTCAGGCAACCTCTCTCTTCGTAAATAATTTCATCAGGTTGGTAAACGAATGAATAGCAAAGTTCTTTGATCACAACCATTTATTTTTCAAAAGCCGATTTTGGGAAAAAAAACAAGAAATTTTGTTGCCCTCTGACAGCGGTCACCATGCCGAAAATGGGCAAAGATGTCTGTTTCCATGCCGGAACGTGAATGGCAGAAAACTATGAAGACAGGAGGCAAGAAAATACTCTAATTCAATGTTTTGTCTTTTTACTTTGATGCAGTGATATGTGATATTGACTGTGTATATGTGAGGTTCTCACTGAATCAAAAGTATTTGTACAATTATTGAGTAATTTGAGAATGTAGAAATTTTGTTTTTTTCTGCCCGCCTTGTTTTTTTCGACCGCTCGCATTAGATTTGGAGCCTGCGGAGGATGTCATCCACAAAATTTACTTGCTGTGGCCTAATCAAATCATCATGACCTAATTGAGAAAATGCAAATTACAGTGATTCCTTATCAGGTGGTTAGACCACGCTGCTGCTCAGAGCAAGATGGCGAGTCACGGTGCTTGGACAAGGAAGAACTCGGCGGTTAAAATTCGTCTTTTAAGACGAGCTACGTCCGTTTAAGGAGGTGAGTCGCATTTAACATTGTCCTTTATGTTCTCGTTGCAATGAAATGAAGCTAAAACATAGAATGACGTGAATTATTTGCGCCGGTGACGATTCCCTGTGTTTAAACCTGCACTAACTCCTAGTAAAGCCGCTGTTCAGGGGCACTTTTTTCGTGTCCGCTTTGAACTAACATGACTAACGTTATACATTAGATACGCTCGTTTTATTACCTTCGCCAACAAGGTTATATGTTTTCGGAGGCGTTCGTGAATTTGCAATGTATTTTGCCAGGTATATGCTCTTTCAGTGATTGTTAGGCCACAGCAAGTAAATTTTATGGATGACATCCTCCGCAGACTCCAAATCTAATGCGAGCGGGCGAAAAAAAAACAAGGCGGGCCGAAAAAACACAAGGTTCCTACATTTTTAAATTTTGACTCAATCATTGTACAAATGGTTTTGATTCAGTGGGAACATCACATATATATACACAGCCAGCATCACATATCACTGCATCAAAGTATTAGAAACAAAACACTAAATCAGAGCATTTTCTTGTCTCCTTTCTTCAGTCATCTGCCATCCACCTTCTGGCATGGCAACAGACATCTTTGCCCATTTTTGTCATGTTGACCACTGTCAGAAGGCAACAAAATTTCTTGTTTTTTTTTTTTAATCAGGCAAAAATTAATGCACGCGCTGATGTCATCCATAAAAATTACTTGCTTTGGCCTTAGTAGTCTACTAGTATTTGGCTTGTGATCTATCTGAATGTGTATTTCTTTCCCATCCTAGGCTTGAGATGCTGCTAATGTATAGCTGACATTGTGGGACCTGTCTCCTGTGTGTGCTGTGGGACCTGTCAGCTATCCTGTATACCTGTCCACACTCTAGGACTATTATTCCAGGAGGACCTACCTGTTTCTGAAGGATCTGTCACCTATCTACAAGAGAAGAGAACATCGGACTTGACTGTGAGTTGGTTCTTATAAACTCTTTCAAAAATAGGGTCTGCATGCCGCAATGCGTAACCAGTCGTTTCATGTTTGCATAATGGCAAGTCGGGTCAATCTATTCACCATTTAAGTGTGATAAAACGTCCAGCCAGTACAAGTTAATCGTAATACGTGGTCGTTGGTTTGCAGCATTCTGCAACTTCCCATTTCAATTTGCATAATTTGATGTCGAATAACTATGATTTAATACCAAATGTAATCTAGTACGTGAACAACCTGAACAAATGTAAATCGCGGGCGCTGCCTTACAGAATTTAGCATGCGAAGCGCGATCGGGACCTCCCATGCAGACCCTTGAAAATGACAATAAAAGATGTTGGAAAAGGGCATGTTTGCGATCCTATGAATTTTTCATTCTAAACGCCATTGTTGAAACTCAGCTAGGCCCTCCCTGCTATTTGTTGTCATTTCTGAAAGAGTTCACATTCCTAACTAATATTTAGTTTTAGGTTGTGACTAATCTTTTATTGCAAATATGACGGAGAACACAGTACATTTTCCTATTTAAGAAAGCACTTTTAATATTTGCCTGTTGTTTCAATCTGTATAGCAATGGGATATATTTTCAACAGCATTTGTGATCAAACTGTTTTCCCTGATATCCTCTTTATCATGATCCACTGTAAGTTACATATCCACCATTTTAAAACCATTTCTATTATAATGATGAAAATGTGAAGACAATAAAATCTACATGGTGATATGAAACAATCCATAAAGCAACAATGTTTAGGCAAATAAAAGCATTCAAAATGGAAAAACATGAAGAGACATTTCATTATGATCATGAATTCTAGCTGTTAATGTTTACTGGTGGAGAAGTACATGCACTGTCAAGATTCGTTGCTATCTGTCAAAATTGTTTTCTGATTTTGTAAATAATACTATGATTTGGAACATATGATGGTACAAAATGTAAACTTTTCTTTCAAGGAAGATCTATAAAATGTTCAAAACAACACCAAAACTGAGTAAAGAGACTCTTTTTACACAACCCTGTTTTTATTCAGCCCACGTTTCGGTGACTGTCTGTAACCTTCCTCAGGGCAATTCTGACTGGTTCACATTGCACTGCAGCACCGATGTTGCTGCTATAGATGCTCCACAAATGTACATTATTTGTACAGGCTCTGATTTACCTAAAATTCTATACGTTTGTCTCTGGTTGACAAAAAACGAATTAGATCACAAGCAGGATTATTCATATTAACAAAATATGCAAAAACACATTATAGGCATTTCACAAACTTTTCTTTTTGAACAATGATAGAGTGGATTTCTGGGAAAGGACTTTGGTCACATAATGATTGCTAGGAATATGTCCTATTTCTTTACAGAAAATGGAAAAGGCAATGTTGTGCTTTCTTTCTGTAGAGTGAAATGTACTACAGGTAAGCTGTGTGTGATGTTTCAAAGGGAGGAATCAGCAAAACAAAAATGTCTACTAGTCTTTTCGCAAGGATTATAATAATTACTCTAAAGTTGCTCTCTACTTTTAATGCAGTCAAGTCATAAATACATGTAGTGTAGGTAGAAGGAGGTTAAAAATCAATCTTAGTTCAGAGGACAAATAAAATAATTTCAGTTTTGGGGCCTTTTCACCCAAAATCCTATTTCTAAATGGTGATTAATTGGTTTCTGCCAACCCCGCAAATATTTGCGGTAATATCTGACCTGCTCAATGTTCCCCGGCTAGCGCCCGATTGTCCGCTAGGCGGCGCAGCGACTGAATCTCTGACATCACCAGTTTCATTCTGCTACTAGCTGTTTGCAATGGTGGGCGCGTCTGGCCTGGATCGGCCGTGCAACCCTTTCGTTTTGAGCCACAGACAGACAGTAGCGGTGACTCTGACCCCGAACCAGGCGATGAGAACGTTTGGGATGGAGGTGACGTGGGGACAGAGCGTTGGAGGTTGCATCATCATCATCATCTTCGCCGCTGTAGTCATCTGTCGACGATGCGGGCCTCCACCGCTCTCCACTGTCTTCTGTCCTGTGCTGTCCTTCGGGCTCCCTCCCAAGTGATACCCATCAATTCTAGGTCTCTCATGACAGTTTTTTCCCAAGTCATTTGTTGTCCAGCCCTCCTTCTTTTTCCTTGTGGTACCCAGTTCAGTGCCATCCGGGGGAGGCGTGTTCTTGGCATCCTTGCCACATGGCCTAGCCATCTTACCCGCGCCCTGCATACCAAGGTGGACAGGCTGGGTTGCCCTGTTCTCCTACGAACTTCCTCGTTGGAGATGTGCTGGTGCCACCTAACCCTCAAGATTGTTCTCAGCCATCTTTGGTCGGCAGTGTCAAGGCTCTTCTCCTGTCTTACTGTCATTTGCCAGGTTTCTGCCCCATAGCGTACTGTTGATACCACGCAGGCATTATATATTTGGATTTTTGTTCTGAGTTTGATATGCCTATCCTTCCAAACCCTTTTGGAGGTTGCATGGGGGACCGAGACTGGTGCCACTGTGGAAACTGCCTGGAAATGCCCTCTGTACGGGAGTGTTTGTTGCCACGACCTGCCAGAGCTGACAGACACTGAGAAGAATGTCGGTACAGACCACCGATGCATTAGAAACCACACTCTGACTTCGATGTGATTTTCCATCCGGCAAACCTCCGAACTTTGCTGATTTTTTGGTGGGATCTGGCAGGGCGTGTAGGAGTCGGTCTCGAACAGGTCGGTACCGCGTATACCGCGGTTTGCTTACGTTGTTGCAACTTATTCAACCCTCTGCTGATATTTTGAAGGTGGGCGGCCCTGCCTTCTGTCATTCTCACCCAGTGCAGAGAACAGGGTCGGTACAGCATCTTTCTCAAGTTCCAGATAAGTTCTTCAGTGGTGTGGTGAGGGCAACGGAACTGCCTTTTCAAGACTGACTTCGACTCAAAATGGTCTGAACACACCCGCCAGTGGAAGCTCTTCTTGCATACCATCTCCCGGATTTTCTCCCGGATTTTTCATTTACAAGATTGTTCCTCATGCTGACCAACCATCTGTGTATCTTATCGTAGTCTCATGGAAACTTGTGGAATACGCCGCGCTCCTTTGACGCAGGACCACACCAACAGCCACGTCTACATACTGGCAGACATTGGCAGACTGGATTTCTAAATCTGTTCCAATGAAACCGGTGACATCAGAGCTTCAGTCGCTGCGCCGCCTAGCGGACAATCGAGTGCTAGCCGGGGAACATTGGGCAGGTCAGAAATCACTGCAAATATGTGCGGGGTTGGCAGAAACCAATAAATCAGCATTTACAAAAAGGA
The DNA here is from genome assembly GCF_001625305.1 of Branchiostoma belcheri. Taxonomy (NCBI): domain Eukaryota; kingdom Metazoa; phylum Chordata; class Leptocardii; order Amphioxiformes; family Branchiostomatidae; genus Branchiostoma; species Branchiostoma belcheri. The sequence goes on along the minus strand of NW_017803943.1, from coordinate 2,338,087 downwards.
TTTTGGGTGGAAAGCCCCAAAACTGAAATTATTTTATTTGTCCTTAAACTAAACTGTAGATAGAGTTACAGAAGTTGATACCAATCCAGTGTCCAGCAGGTATGGCCTTGACAGTGGGGCAGGATTTCTCTCAAGGTCCTGACTCCTGATGGTCTCTGCAAAAGATAAATGTTAACACGAGGATCATAACTTTCTAAGTTAAAAGCGGTGTGTCTTTTTGGTGAATGACCACCCTGGGGCCTTCCATCGCGCAAATCTGAAATTATCTTTAAAGTTCATCTGTGTTGGTAGAAATCAAAATATGAAGCAAGTTTAAACTGTTATTTCCAACACAACAAATTATGGACTCACCCAAATTTTTGACTGTACAACTCAAGTCTTTGTCAAGGAATGAACAATCCACCGCCTCCGTGACGTCACGCAGATAACACACGTGACTCCGTAAGCAGTGGATCACAGGTTGCGCCGTGGGCTTTCTGCAACCTATGATCCGATGCTCACAGAGTCACGTTTGTTATCTGCGTGACGTCACGGAGGCGGTGGATTGTTCATTCCTTGACAAAGACTTGAGTTGTACAGTCAAAAATTTGGGTGAGTCCAATTTGTTGTGTTGGAAATTACAGTTTAACTTGCTTCATATTATCATAAATCTGAAATTGTTTGCTAATTGTCATATCCAGATTATGCTCCCTGATTTATTAATCCAAAACTTTATAAATTGAAGCAAATGACCACTTAACGCCCTGCAAAATATTGGCCCTTTTGCAACTGGGCCAAAGTCCACCACCACAATCAGGTTCAAATAGATGTCTCCTAAATTCCTGCACCGTTTTCACCAAAATATTGTGATGTATATTTTGCCAAAAAAAGGTACTTTAAAAGCGTGTACAGCACGGAAACTTTGCAGGAATTTAGGCGACACCTATTTGAACTTGTTTGTGGTGGTGAATTTTGGCCCAGTTGCACCAGCGCTAATATTTTGCAGCGTGTTATGTTGAGTCATTCGCTTTAAAAGACTGATTCAGAAGTAAAACTGTCTACTTCGATTTATAAAACTTTGGATTCAATTTGATAAAAATTCATTTCAAACTGAAGATTAATAAATGGGAGCACAATCTGGACGTGGCCTCAGGAAAAAAAAACAGATTTGTGTGACAAGGACGGCCCCAGAATGGTCATTCGTTAAAAAGACGCTCCCGTTAAGTCATTTCACATGTAAAATACTGTAGATAGACTGTTAGAGAGGTTGAGTTGACATGTTATGTAAAGACTTTCTACTTGAAAAGTACTAGCCCGCATTCAAGTTACGGTAATCAGGCAGATAGTTTTCAGCATAAGTTTGTTTTCAGCATGTTTGGAAGTTTGGGCAGGTTTTGAAATTACTTTAAGCTGAAACTGTTAAATCTTGTCTGAAAGAACTTCCGAGCAAGTAATGGGTGTAGTTTTGTTTTGCTGATTTCTTTTTAAGTCAATTTTCCCGCCAAAAAAACCCCACCTAATTGGCACCCTCACCTGGTTAATTAATTGGATTAAGTTTTCCCGCCAAAAAACTTAGTATATGGAGCACTCTAACCTTGAACTTGTGCCCCCCTCCCCACTCTTAACTTCTTCCACAACTCACACAGTATGTTAGTTACACTGTTCCAACACTTTGGACTTCTTTGGACATGTAACTTCTCCGAACACTTTGCTACCCAACACTTAGTTGATCGAGCATAGTTTTTCTGCCACAACAACTTTAGAATAATCTCTCGCTCTCCTGGTCAGTCAATTGCACTGGTATACTGATGTGTCGAAGCATCAATGTCTCCGGAAAGACATCCCACGGGGAGTACACTTAGTGCATTGACCAACCAGGAGAGCGAGAGATTATTCTAAAGTTGTTGTGGCAGAAAAACTATGCTCGATCAACTAAGTGTTGGGTAGCAAAGTGTGGTGACTATGTGTTCGGAGAAGTTACATGTCCAAAGAAGTCCAAAGTGTTGGAACAGTGTAACTAACATACTGTGTGAGTTGTGGAAGAAGTTAAGAGTGGGGAGGGGGGCACAAGTTCAAGGTTGGGGAGGGGGGCACAAGTTCAAGGTTAGAGTGCTCCATATACTAAGTTTTTTGGCGGGAAAACTTAATCCAATTAATTAACCAGGTGAGGGTGCCAATTAGGTGGGGTTTTTTTGGCGGGAAACTTGAACAGATTTTTTCGCAGAAAACTTTCAATAAACCACATGTCCAAAGAAGTGTAATTGGGGCAATTTGGCATTCTCAGCGGCACGATACGAAGAGTTTTTCAGTGACGCCTACCGTGGGATTAAAGTTAAAGGTTTTAGTGACAACTTGGGGGCAATTTGGCATTTGCAACAGCACGATACAAAGAATTTTCCAGTGACGCCTAACGTGGCATTAAAGTTAAAGGTTAAGGTGACAATTTTGGGGCAATTTGGCATTTTCAACGGCACGATAAGAATTTTTCGGTGACGCCTAACGTGGGATTTAAGTCAAAGGTTTGGGTGACAATTTGGGGGCAATTTGGCATTTGCAACAGCACCATACAAAGAATTTTCCAGTGACGCCTAACGTGGGATTAAAGTTAAAGGTTTGAGTGACAACTTGGGGGCAATTTGGCATTTTCAACAGCACGATACGAAGAATTTTTCAGTGATACCTAATGTGGGGTTAAAGTTGCCAGTTAAAGTTAAAGGGCTCTTCAATGAAAAAAGGCATAGACTGAACTTGCCAAAAGAGAGAAATGCGAGTGCAAGTGTGTGTACCTGTCTCGTGTCAATAAAGAAACCATACTCACACCTCCCCATCTTCTTTCACACAGCTCTGTCCATAAAGGTTTGGTTCTTCCTTCCGCTCAGACCAGGCTTCGGGTCCCCATCTCGAAAATGGGAGAAACAAAAGTCAGTGTATAGAAAACAGCAATTGGCCTAGCAAGAAATTATGTCACACAACATACAACTTTGTATAAACCACATTCAACTTTAGTCCCAACATCAAAACCCCAATTTTACTTGACCTGCCTGCCAAAAGTTATGAACATCGAACCACGCCTAATTATTGTTATGCCGCTAAATCCACAGTCTCCCACAAAAAACAGACCAATTCCATAGTCTTTTTGACGAAGACAAATACACATAAGTAACAATTTCAATGGACTTTCTTGGCAAAACACTGCTGGGTTGGGGATGTACCTCAACATGGCGGCGCACGGGGGGCAAGGGTGATGACGTCATGTGAATACGTCCTATTGAATTCTTCCTTACATGAGGAAAAAGGTTTCTATAGTGATTTGTTTATTGAATTGTGTACTTGTATTAAAAACTACACTTTCACATAACAAATACATACTAGTAAGCCACAAAAATGGCGGTCACAGTTGCGTACAATTAAACAAGAGAGAGACAAAGTACTAAAACATACTATAAATGATACAATAAGGACCAAGATTGCATACTAGTTGATCCTCAAAATCAAATCTGCACAAGCACACTGTGACAGTGACTGCTTCATACAATTATATATCAATAACTGATATACTTTGGCAATTAAGTATAAAATCCAGTAAAATCGTGGGGTCGTGTGGCGCAGCGATAGCGCGTTCGGCTCAGGACCTAGAGGTCCCGAGTTCGATCCCCACCCATGTCACCGATCTTGTGCCCTTGGGAAAGGCACTTTACACGACTTTCCTCACTTCACTCAGGTGTAAATGAGTACCTAGCTTCGGTTAGGGACGTCCCTCGGATAGGACGTTAAATGGAGGTCCCGTGTTTGGGGAGAGCCACACCTCGAGCACGCTAAAGAACCCGCCACACTTATCGAAAAGAGTAGGGGATCTTCCCGGTGTGAGTGGATCAAAAAACATTACAGTCTTGTGTACGTCTTCTACGTACCGTGCTTGGAGTCCTCAGCCTATTGAGGTTAAGCACGTAATATGGAAGAAGAAGAAGAAGAAATACCGATGTTACAACCTCTGATTCAAAAGCAAGGAAAAAACAGCAACAAAACCGAAATTAAACTACATGTATTTTCACTTGTGCACAGATTTAATTTCGGGTGCTCAGAAGTAAATAACATATGCACCAAGTTAATTATAATAGCCCTGGGAAGTCTTGTTTATATTTACTCGAATTTTTTGGCGGGAACGTTGAGTGGATTTAATTATGCACACGTGCGGTACGTTCCAAAAGGTGTTCCACTGGGCCAAACTGTGGAAATTTCCAACAAAAAACGTGTTTGTAAGAGTTTTAGCAAACAAATTTGCTCCTAGCTTTTTTCAATGCCACTCAACGCAGAAGAAATATATTCAGTGTTCCCCAAAACCACGAGACAACCACGAAGTACAAAATGTGTGCGACATATCGTTCCACAAAACGCAAATTTCTACGGAGTATAACGGATAACATAACGAATTATAACGTGGTCTGTTGCCACAGGTTTGTTGGAAGTACAGACATGTACATTAAAGGAGATAGTTTGTTGGCTTACCTAGCAAGAACGAATCTTTTTCAGCTAGCACCACGCCGCCATGGTAGTCGCCATTTTCGCTTCTTCTCCTCGCGAACGGCTTGCCCTGCCAGGAAATACCAATTTTCTCCCTCAAACATCCAAAGAATGGTACAAATCCGACCTGGAAACGTTCAGACGATATACTGTACACTTTAGACGGATAATTTGCGGACAAAAAGCCGAAAATTTACCCCAAAACTGGCAAAAGTTGGAGAGAATGAAAGCACACCACGCCACGCGACAACGTGCGGCACACTGCTGCAGCTGGTCGAACGGACCGTACCATGTGAGATAATTACATAGGGGTGCGAAAGATATTGAGATTAATCATTATTGCTTTTGATAATTATCCATCACAATTCCGTCATCAATCAAAGATAATTATTCTTACCGCACAATTTTCGACTTATTTTCTGTGCCAAACCTAATGATTCTGATACCTTCTGCCACAGCAAGTGTTAATAATAACTTAATATCCCCAAGCTTGTGGATGCCCCCCCCATTTGTTAATGGACATTACCAGTGAGGACCTCTCCTTGGTGCTGAACTCACCATCAGTTCCATGTATTAAGTATTGCAGTTGTGGCCGCAATACTGTACTACAAGACGCTTTGTCTGACACAACAGTACACCCACGGAAAAGCGAGGGATTGATGTATTTTAGTACATATATACAGTATATAGTACATCGAAGCCTGTATATCAACAAGATCTTTATTTCATCAAGTCACATACATTTTCTGAGGATTAAGAAAAAGTAACAATGGGGTTTACGGAAAAACCTGGGTGCCTGCCAGGCCAGGCTACCACAATATCAGGTATAATTTCTTGCTTAACAAGGTTTATAATGTAAAATGCCATTGTGTAGTTAGACGTTTTGTTTCACAGAACACCCAGCGAGGGATTGACGTGTTTTAGTACATATATATACAGTATATTGTTCATAGAAGCCTGTATATCAACAGGATCTCTATTTCATCAACATCTTTTATTCACATATATTTTCTGAGGATGTCAGAAGAAACAAAAACAGTAGACAAGTGTCTCTATTTAGGCCAGACCAAGTTACTGCGATTGAGTTGAAAATATTCAAAAAATTCCTCAAATGCATTCCCTAGGGAAATAGGTTTTGTCAACTTTTGATAACCCAAGAATGGCTGGATGGATTGGTTTCATACTTGGTGCCTCAGTAGGGAGTGAATGACTACATTTTGGGCACCCTAGTTGCTTCCCTTGGTACTGCAGCAGAACTTCCAGTTTTGCTATCTCGCGATCTGGACATGCTAAGGTCATGAATTTTAGATGGCAGGTAGCTCTTGTATTTGGGAAGAACAGGCACTTAGTGATAAAGGCCCTCACTGATAAATGCCTGAACCGATAATGCTTGATTGTGTGTGTGTGTGTTTGTTATACAATATTCCCACTATCAAGGGAAAGAAGTTAAATACAGAGTCTAGACAAAAGTAATACTAGTATTTTAAATTGATCAAAAACTGAACTTCTCAACATTTGTGACAACTCTTTATTTCTTACAAAAACCCAGCAGTAGTTTCTGCCATATAGCCCTGTTCGATAACATTTTCATGAATAACATTTCAAAGGTTAGAATGCTGATATAAGCCAATATTTCTGCAATTTTGTACAATTCTTAATTCCACTATCCTTCTGCTACATTTATGTGTACAAGAATTCTTTAATACATGTCACAAGTACATAATGTCAAAGTAAGAATGAAAGATTGGGTGACATCTTCTGATGACAATGAAAATCTTCTATGGCAATATATTACATATCAGGGCACAAAATACCTACACCCCTCAGAATTTAGGAAGTAGGGATCATACTAAAATTGTTGCCATTATTTCTTCCATACTCAATAGTTACAGGTAACAGTCAATGCAGATAATCAAACCCAGTACATGGACCAGTACAGGTTAGGTGCAGGCAGACATCAGAAATACCTGCACAGCTCCAATTTTACCTGCACTAAATAACCTGCATATACCCAGTACATGGACCAGTGCAGGTTAGGTGCAGGTAGCCATCAGAAATATCTGCATAGCCCCAATTTTACCTGCACTAAATAACCTGCATATACCCAGTACATGGACCAGTACAGGTTAGGTGCAAGCAGACATCAAAAATACCTGCACAGCTCCAACTGCATGCATATGCTGGTGGTACATGTGTTTTGAGCCTTGTATGTAGATATTTGATTAACTTGCAAGTTTTTCAGTAAAATATGTCACTGCTGTATTAATTTTCACCAAAAGTCGAATATTCAGGACAGTTCTTTGAGGGTTGTATGAGGATCAAAATTTAACTTGCTGTATTTAGGGGAAAATATATAATACACAAGAAGCTGGAACAATTTGATATCTATCCTGAAGTGATGAGTTACAGAACTAGGCACATAAAATTGCAAAATGTACCTTTTGTATAATTCTACTCTAAATTTCTATTCTTATCCCTCCAACAATTGGTGTACAAATCTGGCACACTCTCCCACTTTCGGTGCCTCTGTGATTCCCCTTTTCCTGGCCACAACGGGAACCAACTCCAGAGATCGTGCGAGCGCAATAGCGTTGTCATCGCCAACCATTAAGGAACCCAACGCCACGAGGAGACGAAAACAAGCCTCGTTGACCTGCTCTCTGTCCAGCAGTGTTGCCACGGCTGACAGACACTGAGATTTCCCCTCTATGTCCTCCGGATCCTGGATCACGGCCGCGTAGTTCAGCAGGATTGTCGCCATAGCGATACGGACGTTCTTGTTGGCACTGGCGCTGCAGTCTAAGGTTGTGGCCAGAATAGAGGCATGCTGGGATATGGCGAGACCCTTCCCCACAGGCTGGGCGAACATGTTGCACACGGCTCGCAGGGCGAGCATCTGATTGGCTGGCGGGGAGTCAGGTGAGAGGAAGGTGCGGAGGTGTTGGAGGAACTGCGGCCCGTCCTTGGAGTTGCAGAAGTGCTGGTTGACGTCGGGGTGGCGGAGGGCCAGCCGGAGGATGTCCAGAGCCGGGAACACAACGTCTGGGAAAAGAGGATGACAAAATGACATTAAGGAGAATCACTCAGCACAAAAGCTCAAAATAATATTTTTTCATGAAGCAAACTATACATAACTATCATAACTATATACAATTGTAAGTTATTAAATTAGATGTTTGCTTTTGTTTGCCTCTCAAAAGAACATTTTTCAGGTGCCAGGTTCTGAATCAACCATCATGCTCACTGTGTTATGAATGGCAGAATTTACTTGGCAGCAGAAATCAAGAACTCCAAAGATGATTTGCAAGATTCAATGTTCCCTAACATTAGAATTGTGTACACATGCATTTTTGGTCTAAACGTCTTCGTTAATTGAATCATACCTATCATGTTTTACTATTTTCAGGAACTCTTGTGTTTTAGTGTTATTGGTGTCATATGGTCTTAAAGCATAGCTTAAACTTAATTTGTGATGTTACCTTTGGGCCACTGCACGATCTTCCACAGAGTGTCCATCTGCATGGCCGTGGGCGCTGCTTGTTGCTGATTGGTCGTCACTGCCAGCAGCTGGTTGATCTGGTCCAAACCGGTTTCATCCAGTTGCATTTCTGCTGGCACCTGACTGTTGAACTCCTTAATCTTGCCTGGAATTATAAAAGTGAACCATGTAACAAATGAAATGAAAATATACAAAAAATATTAAACTTATAAGTTAAACTGCTTTTTCAGAAAATCCAGATCCTTCCTGGATACATAGTATTGTGGACAAAAATAAGCACAAAGTGCATTAATACAGATCAGAAATGACAGCAATCATATACACATGTATATCAGAAAGGATAGCAGCCTTCTCACATCAAACTCAAAACAGAAAAATTGCTTTTGTTGATAAATACATGTAGATATGCTGCATACAGAGAACAATATACATTCGTGTATTCTTGGATGTCTAAAATTACAAGTTCTATAACAACCTTCAGGGTTCTAGCTAGGATTTAATTTTAGCGTAGTGGCACTGGCCGCATGAAGAGGGAGCGAAGCAGAGTTTTTAAAAATTTGAGCTTAAAAAGAGGCCATTTCAGGGATACCCAAAGGGACAAAATGTGATTTCTAAGGTATGTACTACTGTATCCTTAATTGGTAATTTTTCACATTTGATCTGGCATTCTTGAACAAAGAAATACTGTCACCATGCCCCTATGCTGTATTGAAAATTAGCATATGGGGGTAAATTTATAGCGTAGTGGGTCAAAATTATAGCGTAGGGGAGGAAATTTTAGCATAGGGGGTCAAAATTATAGCGTAGGGGGCCCCTACGCTACTTTGCACTAGCTAGAACCCTGACCTTTGTGCGTAATAACCTTCTATGATGATGAACTACTAACCAAGGATAGCCTCAGGATTTGCCTGTTCAAACAGCAGAGGGGTGACCCTGGGGAAGTAGGGGTTGGAGGGCGGAGGCACTTGGGGTGGAGGGTTGTCCTGCATGTCTCTGGCAGCGTAGGATGGGATGTAACGACCACCTCCTGTATCGAACAAGAAGAATTTGAAACATTTTACATGTTACTATATGCTAAAAGGTTTTGCATCACCGAATGCCTGCTCTTGTAATTGTTGTAAAATATGTTTCAACTTTTTATTCAACACTTCATGGATTTTTATATTGATGTACATTGTAGATCTGACACCAATTCAGTCAATCGACTGACAGATTATTTGAGTTCTTAATAAACCAATCAATCGAGTCATCAGTAAAAGAAAAGGAAAAGTACATCGCGAAAGGACCTTGTCATCCATTCAGAAAAAGACACAATTGAATCCCTCTTTATAGCAATCTTCAAAATTCAAAGTTCAGATATTATTTCAGTACTGATGTATCTGACCTGTGAAGGGGTCACTGCCCAGTGTTGACCCCTGACCTTGCTGTGGTACATCAGCTGGTGCAGCTGACCCTGGGACGTAGCGGTTCGCACCTGGGATGGAAGAAAACAGCACATCGACAATGACATATCAGGTGAGATGCTGCAAAACTTATGACTGTCTCAATGCATAAGACAGTACCTTACCAGTATGGGATGTTAAAATGGGTACATACAGGATATTTTGTTGTAATAAGGGTGCAGGTCTAAGGGTTTATATCCCTTGAACAACCCAATGATTCCTTGATAACTTGGACTGGGGTGAAATAAATGGAATACTAGTATATTGGTAAATCCATACCCGCAGTGCATACCAGCATGGACTCCTAGAAATTAGTACATTGGTATAAACTTTGGGGGCTATAGTCTAGCAATGGTTTCCTACTGAGGAATCTAGTTGTCTCTGCAAAAGCTGAGGAAATGTCCATGTTTTATTAGTCTTTGTTAAAAAAATTTTTTTTAAGTGACAACACACACACCTGTGAAGGGATCTGCATACTGTTGTGTGTCGGGTGCAGGCCCGACTGTCATGCCCTTGGTGTTCTCTAAGATAAACTTGGCCACCTGGTCCAAGTACAGCTGACTTAACTCATTCTTCTCCAGAAAGTTGTGAGCTGCCAGCCAGGGGTCATCTGACAGGTTATAGGGTAGCTTCAGCTTGGGCCTGCCATCATCTAGGTCCACTGTGAACACGTGATCATACTCCTAGTAAGAGAAGAAGAAGTAAAAACATCTTTAAATTCATTTGATGAAATTAGAAATTAGAGTTTTCAAACTTGAAATTTCCCCTCACACATTCCTGCTCACCCCAAACCACTTCACGACATCATCACTCCAGTGAATCTCACACTCACTCTCAATATCCAGTTTAAACCTCTGTTGTTCCAGTATTTGAAAGGTTAGACATGCTTGCACACTGATGCTGAGGCTTGATGCCATTTGCCTCTATCCTGTGGGTTCATGTTAAGTAGTTTTAGGCGGTGGAAGTTGAAATGACTCAATTCCCCAGGACCCAATACAGACACACAAACTATCAATTACCATGACCAAAAAACAATACTTCCATTCCAGATTGAAAAGACTTCCAAATCACTAAGACTTTGAGATTTTGAAACTTTATGAGACTTACCTTCCCCTCATACCAGACCTTCTCTCCGGTGCCCCCTGACCCCTCGTCTGACCCCACCACATCCCCGATCTTAGTCCACTCCTGCTGGGCCATGCTCCACTGATACGCCTCCACAGTCATGCCAGACCTCACCAGCTTTGTCTGTCCTTCTTTCTTTCCTACACAGGACAAAACATTACAGAGATCACTTTGTTGGTGAAGGTTAGACATCCAGGTAATAAGATACGCCAAAGAACTCGAGCAAGTGGATATGATTTTGGAAACGAGTCAGACATTTCAGGTAGCATCTACTACATTTACACAATCCACTCCTTTTGGACTATGAAAAAATTTGTCCTCACTTATTTGGATATTGATCAATAGTTTGAGCCTATAAACCTGCTTTTCGAGAATTCTTCAGTGTCACTGATGAAAGGTAGTGGATGCTACCTGACACGTCACTTTTGGTATTTTTGCAGACGTACGAAAACAACTTTGGTACATATATGTAACAATGTGTCTAGAGCAGCTAGATTTCACCAAGTCTCTTCATCCTTTTTTTTAATTCCTCAGTTACTTTAATTTTAGATGTCCAAGTTACAGCAACTAGTTTGTCAGCTAAGTTGTTGGAATAACCTTTGCCCTACCTGGATTCTGTAGGTCCTCCTTGCCCGGCAGCTCATTAATATTAATGCCGTCCATGTCAGACGCTGCCTTGGCGGGGATGGTCGATGACGCCACCTGCTCCTCAAACTCTTTGATCTCCTCGGGACTGGCGTACCTCTCAGGAGCACAGGTGAACACCCTGGTCACATTGTCACTGTGTTTGAGGGACAAAAATGACTGATGATAATGTCCAGCTCTCTTCGCTAGGGGTAGCCTTTTGTAATACTACAGCCAGTGGCTAGTTGGGCAGGCCTTTTCTCTATATTTGTCAGAGCTAAACCAATAAAATACAATAGAAATAAGGACAAAATTTGGCATACACATTATGGTTTAATGTAGAGCCATACCAATTGAGGACAGCCTGAATTTGTGGCATTTTTAAAACTAAAAAGGCACATTTTTGGCACCTGTGCCAATTTTGTACAGGCATGTATTTTAGAAACTGCAATATAACACTGAATAAGTGATGACTTTTATTTTATTTTTCTTTAACAAAAAGTGCATTTTGGTCATGTTTTAAAAAAGATTTACTAGTGAGTAGTATATTCTTGGTTCCTAGACTTAGTACGTGATACACACATAGTCAAAGTCAAGATCAGAATTCTGTACTTTTACAAGACTTACCTGGCTCCTACAGCGATGTCACCATTACTTAAACATGCCACAGACCAGACAGACTGAGCCTGTAGAGTGATGGTCTGTATACACTCCCCACCCTTCCACACACGCACAGTCCGGTCCTCTCCTGATGTCACAAAGTCCTGACCGTTCGGCAACATGGCCAGGGAGTACACATAGTTGGTGTGGCCGTAGTAAACCTGGAGTGGACAAAAACATTCAAGTAACATGGGAACCAATAATGTTACATGTAATTCAGATTTACAATTGTTTGTGTACAATAGATTCTGAAATACTTGGACTTTTTGCCTTAACATCCGAGTCCGAGGCATAGTGACAACAATTCATAGTTGTCCTGGACTTTCCTTTGTGACCATTCTAAACCTAGCAGCAGATTTAGCATTCCAGAACTGATTTGGGTAAAGCTAGTGTCTGATTTAGATTCTTTTTTTTTTTTATAATATCAATGTAGCCAATTCAGCAGCTGATTTAGCTACAGGAAATTAAAGTTAGTGTCTGATTCAGATACTACTTTCTGATATCAATGTGCTATCATTTCAGCAGCCGATATAGGAGCTGCTTTGCCAATAGGAAAGTTAGCATCTGATTCAGATACATCTTTGCAATATCAATGTGCTACTAACCTGTGTACATTCTCCTGTTGTTAACCAGCGGCGGATAGACCCGTCATTACTGGCTGACAGAAACTCCACGTTGGAAACTACAGCTAGACTCCTCACACAGTCTTCATGTCCTGGAAAATATATCAAAAAACTTTTTTAAAACAAGCTATTGATGTTGAGAATACAAGATGACAACTTGTCCTCATGATTTCTTCAGAAAAACACAGAAGAAAGCAGAGTCAGGTACAGTGCAGATAATCATTGGACAAAAATAACACTTGTTCCAGAAGTAATGTGTGGCGGAAACGTGGACAAGTTCCAGTATACGTTCACATATTGACCAACAACATACGAGGATTCATTTCCTGAACTACATTGCTCATGTGACGACTGTTACTGCAAATACAACTTAGGAGTGGTCTCATTACCTTGAGGGTATCTATTGACTGTCTACAAGGTGAGATAGAAAGATAATTAATATTAATTTCAACAGTTATTGTTTACCGACCTGTGAAAGTCTGTTCACACCTCCCCGTCCGCCACATCTTGATGGTCTTGTCTGCGGAGCCCGTCAGCATGATCCCGTGTTCCGGCATGATGGCGACCGCCCACACGGCCGCCTCGTGTCCCGACAGAGTCATCATGCACCGGTCCTTAAATCAATCAATCAATCATCAATCAATCAGCCAACCAACCAATCAATCAGCAAACCAGCCAACTAAACAATCAATCAATCAAAACTGGTTTATTGGTAAAAAAAGGCGTTGCAGCCAAAGGCTGAATTATGCCTTCTGTACATTTCACATTACAAAGTGTTAACAGTATAATGTAAAAACATTAGTATATAACACATTTCTACTACCTTCAGCCACACGCGAGCAGTCTTGTCCCAGGAACCACTCAGGAGGGTCCCAAACTTTCCCGCTGCCAGAGAGCAAACTGCAACAAGAAGTCAGACATTTCAAACTTGTGAGAAGTAGATATACTATAATGTTTTGTCGGTGAAGGTTAGACATCCAGGTAAAAAGATACGGCTTACTTTTCGTCAGCTTTTCTGACAATTCTCCAGTGTCACTGACAAAAGGTAGTGGATGCTACCTGAAACGTCTGACCGTTTCCAAAATCATATCCAGTTGCTTGAGTAACTGTTTTTTGGCTTACCTGTGTTCTTATGTCCGGTAAGTTTGTAGACTGGTTCTGGGGACTCCAGACTGTACATGTGGATGTTGTGGTCGTTGCTACCGGTTACCACCAGTCCGTGAGGGTAGTCATCAGAAGGAGGCAGGAGGCAGACACTGGAGATGAAGTTACTGTGTCCTGTCATCACATGGGCCTCCATAAAGCTGTTATCTTCACTGAAACACAAGTCAGGAAGTTTCTGTTAAATCAAGGATGCTATATATATAAATGTCTTTGGTTAAATTATGCACCCAAAAGTGAAAATTTCTTACTGACAGGAGGTGCAGGTATATCATTCAAAATTTCAAATAATTTTTTTTTTCTTTTCACTTTAGATTTCTTTTGATAGTCAGTTAGAAATGTCAATAACTTGAGGTCTTAGTTTACAGGATCATCTCAGGGTTAGGGCGGGTCTGCCTGTCAATACTAGTACTAGTAGTGGAAAAATGTCCTATATACAGGCCAAGGCCATTATGTTATATTATATCCCTAACATATATCCCTTGGGATTTAAGGATGTGATGTTTTACTTCTAAAAATAGCATTGCTCATTCCAAGTTTCATTTTGCTACTACCAAAACATAACTATATCATAACGTTATATGATAGTATAATGTTTGTTCTTATCTTGTCAAAGTCTAACACAGCTATGATGGCAATCATGACATGCAAAGTTTGTCACAAATTAAGAGCACTGACAAAGATATAAGAAGAGCACTAGACAGAGGCCTGAACTGGATCAACTGTAACAGAAGCTAAAAACAGCTGTTTATCATACGTTAACATAAACAGTACTAATCCACCCTGTCGTATATGTACAGACAGGCATTCCCAAAGTTTCGCCCCCCTCCCCACTTCTCCGATGACAATGAGGAGGATACCGAAACTCTCAGAATGACGGTGCATTATCGGGGTATACGTACGAGTTTGGGGCCCACAGTCGCGTTGTTTGGTCTCTGGATGCCGTCACAACAGCGCCGTCGGGAAAGACAGCGGCAGCGACCGCCTGACGTCCATAGAATGTCCGATAAGCGAACATCTCAACTTGTACACGCCGGTTGTGACGCGCCGGATTGAGTACTTAGAATGCTCCATACAAAAAGTCGTAGTACGGTCACGATACGTCAAATGAGGCTGATTTATGTGTTCCCGTGATGTCAACGAGTCAGACCACCGTGTGTGGGTCAGTTGGAAATTCAAAAATCACTGGAAGACGAGATATGTCCCGTCAAAGTTGACCTGCTAAGTACTCATTTTGGCGTGGTTTTTCTGTGTTTTGCGGTCTGCATGGGGGCTTTCAGACTACCGCTGTCCAGTCTACTTCCGGGTCAAACCACTCCCCCTAACAGCTGCTAATACGCGTATGTGTGCTTATACTTGGACGGCGATTGCGTTCGATACGGATGTTCTGGCCAGTGTTATAACTAACAGTACGGCCCGGAGTCTCTTTTGTTATCACACATGCTTCCAAATGTTTCATAGAATAACTCGAACGGCCCCCGTTACACAAAAAGTGTAACGGTCGGGTTGGTACGTTGGGCAATACGGCATACACAGCGTAGTATTACTATATATTTTATTTTTTTATTGCAAGATAACATGTAAGCCTTACCTCTAATAGTTGTTCTATCAGGATCACTCAGTTTAACCATGCTAATTGTTTCTTCGAACTTCACGTTACACCCTATTCACCCTAACCATTCTGACCGGGACATATCATTCATGTTTCTAATGAAACATACCGTAACTTGTCTTACAGACAATCTGTTTTGCTGTGCGCACGTATGTAAGTTGTAATGTAGTTCATTTTCGTTCACGACAATTTCAGTTATGGGGTATTTGTAACTTTGGACTACATATATATCTTTAAATGGAACAATGCTAGAATGTCTACATACATGTAAAAATTGCTTGACAAATAAAGACGGTAGATTTTTCACCTGTGTCACTTGAATGATATAGCCCAGTGAACAAGAGAATTCTCACCTGTGTCATAGAAATGACATAGCCTTAACATGGCATATATATGTCACCTGAGCCATTGGAATGATATAGCCCTGAACAGCAGAAGTTCCACTTGTGTCATAGGAATGACATAGCCGGCAGATATTTTACCTGTGTCACAGGAATGACATAGCCCTAAGACGGCAGATATTTTACCTGTGTCACAGGAATGACATAGCCCTAAGACGGCAGATATTTTACCTGTGTCATAGGAATGACATAGCCCTAAGACGGCAGATATGTCATTCCAATAACCATCATGGAAATTCTGTTAGTGTTCAAGGCTATATCATTCCAATGACACAGGTGAAATACGAATGATATAGCGCCTTAGCCAACAGAATTTAAACCTTCTCTTGTAAGTTTAGCTTTGTTGGTAAAAGTCATTATGAAACAAGTTTGAACTGCTATTGCGGTGTCACGGGGTTTGCGGTATATCTTAACTTTCTGGGACCGTCCTCTTTAGATAGAGCAAGTCCGTATCCTGGATGCGCTCTAAGTGCGACGTCTTCTTGGTAGAGTAAGTCCGTATCGAGGATGAGCTCTGAGGTGCGATCTCTTTGGGATAGAGTAGGTCCGTATCCAGGATGCACTCTAAGTGCCGACCTGTCCTTCAAATTCTGTGCAGCCGACTATAACGTTACAGAACTTCGCGGGCGCCAATATTCGGGGGCACGTTCAACTTCGGCTGCACATCCTCCAGCGCACACCGGGGGACGAAAAAAACAACATTGTGCATATTCAGCTGTATGACACACTTCAAAGTATACACTGTTTGACTGTATGCTAACCTGTAAATGATGGAAACATTTTCCGTCTGAAAACTGTGTCAAACTGTCAATGGTATGACACACTGTCAATGTAAATACTGTTTAAAGTGTATATTCACCCACTTATGACGGAAACATTTTCCGTCTGAAATCTTTGTCAGTGGTATGGCACATTGGCAAAATATATACTGTTTAGACTGTATATTCACCCACTGATGACGGAAAACGTTTCCACCCGAAAACTGTGTCAATAGTATGACACACTGCCAAAGTACCGCTATACAATGTTTATATTATATAGTTATGCACTTATGAAGAAAAGTTTTATGCCGGAAATTGTGTCAATGGTTTGACAAAATATCAAGGTATACACTGTTTTGACTGAATATTCACTAAGATATCGATATATGATGGAGAGCTTTCCATCCCAAAACTGTGTCAATGGTATGACGCAATGTCAAAGCAAAGTATGCTCTGTTTCAACTGTAAATCCATACACAGTTACGACGGAGGACTTTTCCGCCATGACACACTTTCAAAGTCTTCACTGTTAGACTGTATGTTCACATACTTAGGCCATGTTGATTTGATTATATGGATGACATCCGCGCGCGCATGAATTTTCGGCCGTTTCCCAAAAAAAAGTTTTCAACCATACTTTAAATCGTGCAAAACAGTTGCTAAATGAGCAAAAATATACCATAAGTTGCAAGGAAAACATTTAGAAACGATACCAATGTCGTAGAATACCAAAATCAAAAGGAAAAAAGACAAAAATGTAAAGAAATGAATTCGAAGAGTAAATTATTCGCCATAACATATTCTGTGCCATTTGTTCAACCTTCATGACCACGTAGATTTCATAGTGAAAGCAACTTTTTTTATTATTCGCACGCGCGCATCAGATTTGGGGTTCCCAGAGGATGTCATCCATATAATCAAATCAACATGGCCTTATGACGGAAAACTTTTCAGTCCGAAAAATGTGTCAATGATATGACATCCTGTCAAGGTATTCACTGTTTAGACTGTACATGCAAACAATTATGACGGAGAACTTGCCTTCCAAAAACTGTGTCAATCGTATGACACACTTTCAAAGTACACTGTTTGGACTGTACTAGTAGTCACACACACTAATTTTACAGAGAAACAGTTTTCCGTCCTAAAACATTGTCGATGGTATGACACACTTACAGTCTACACTAATTAGTTTGATTCACGCAGTTATGATAGAGTACTTTTCCGTCTTAAAACTGTGTCCGATTGAATGGTTTGACCCTTTAAAAGCATAGTTTTTTTTACACTGTTTAGACTGTATACATGTACACACGCACTTATGACGGAAAACTGTGTCAATCGTATAACACACTTTAATAAAAATAAAAGTATAGTTTTTTTACACTGTTTAGATTGTATGTTCACCCACTTGAGATGAAAAACTTTTAAGTCCAAAACTGCCAATGGCATGACACAATGTCAAAGCAAAGTATGCATTGTTTCAACTGTATATCCCCGCAGTTATGACGGAAGACTTTTCCGTTTAAAAACTGTGTCAAAGGTATGACACACTTAAAATTCTTCACTATTTAGACTGTATGTTCACATACTTATGACGGGAAACTTTTCCGTCCGAAAATCGTGTCAATGATATGACCGTGACTGTCAAGATATTCACTATGATATAAGTGTACAAGTGTAAATTGAGTGTGTCGCCACGTACCGCGTCTTGTCATTATATGTTTCAATAAAAAAAAATATTCCCTGAACGTTTCATGCACGTGCACACAATTATGATGGAGAACTTGCCTTCCAAAAACTGTGTCAATCATATGACACAGTACACTTTCAATGTTGGACTGAATAGTCGGGCACTAATTTCATAGAGGAACAGTTTTCCGTCCTAACACATTGTCGATGCACATGGTATGACACACTTAAAGTCTACACTATTTAGATTGTATATTCACGCAGTTATAACACAGTACTTTTCCGTCTTGTGTCAATCGTATAACACATAGTTTTCTTTGCACTGTTTAGACTGCATGTTCACCTACTTAAAATTAAAATACTTTTCCGTCCAAAACTGTGTCAATGGTATGACACAATGTCAAAGCAATGTATGCATTGTTTCGACTGTATATCAGTCGTATGTTGCTGTTCAAACATCCAAATTATGAAATCTCGTAATTTGTCGAGTACTACTCCACGTCGTCTGACAGTGTACTCGATAGTGTGACCCCTGGTGTGACCCGGAAACAGATGCGCAACCGGGTGCCACGAAACCCCCATGTGGTGCGTATTTCAGTCAAAAACAACATGGCGGAAACCGCCTAAATTCTGAGTAAGGGCGAACTTTGACGCGTTAATCCGTGGATCCAGTATAAGTTGAAGTCATTGTTTGAACTACACAAGGTTCTTTGTACCTTTCTGATTACGGAGATACATTGTATGGTCTCATTTGACGTATCGTGACCGTACTACGACTTTTTGTATGGAGCATTATAAGTACTCAATCCGGCGCGTCACACGGTGTCACTGGAAGCCATTTTGCCAAGAATGGTTTTGTATGGCAGACCGCATGCAAACTACACAAAATATCATAAAGATTTAAATGACCACACACGTATCGGTTGAATAATCTTTGACAAATTAAGAGAAATTAATAAAAATATAAAACTATCTAGTGTTTTTTTCATTCATTTTCATCGCTGTAATGTTTGATTCACACATTTAATCAGTTTTTGCAGCATGTAAATGCTGTCTGGAAACTGGTTAAATTTCAAGGAATGTCTTTTGCAATAGAATATGTGCCTGCCTATTAATGATGTAAAATATAGATTAAATCCACATTTTTACACACAGTTACAGATATTACCATCTGTATCAGTCTCTTTAGTCATATTAATTTTCATTTTTTGTTCATTGAGGATTGTTTAGGGAAAAAAAGGAAAAGATACTGTCCCTTCTCCACAGGCATAAAAATGTCTACTTCAGCCAGGCCATACTTCGGGTCCTGGCGGGAGTTTTCAAAATGGTGGTAAGGGGTTTGTGTGTGATGTTTACAAGTGGGTAGTACTTAAATTTTCTTCTTTTCCTCTCGGTTGTGGCAGTCAATCCAAACCTTGGGTGTTGTAACGGTTAGATCTGACATTTTTGGCAGCCATAGTACTATTCAGTGTTTCTAGATTCGATGGTAGTCCGGTCTTGAGCACCTAAGTGATCCTAAGTGTTTTGGGAAGTGAACAGCTGCATCGAGAGTAAACTGGAGTTAATTATTTTTCGATGAAAGTCCATCTCCGGAGAAACCCTACTCGAAGTCTGGTCCGGACACAGCTGTTAGTTTGGTGATCAAGAAAGCGTCCACTTGATATAGCTCGAGGATTTAAACTGCTGTCTACTACAAGAGGCCAAAAATTATGCAGTGTACAACAGGTAGGTATGGTTCAGCAAGGAGGTTAAACCTACTTGGGTTCAGGAAGCATCGAAGAAGCCTGATGACTAGATTTTTTTGTGCTCGTGATAGTTTAGTATTCTATTCAATAACTCTGCTGCATGCAAAAGTACATTATGTCTGAAAAGAGCACAACAGACATAACAACAATGGTACAATGCCATCAAGGCTAGTTATAATAGAAGCAATAAAATTATATGATGCGATCCTAATGTTATTTTTTTGGATAAAGAAAAACAAGACTGCACAGAAGGATAGCAAGACCCATGCAAAAAACAATTGGTTTCAGTGGTTCCTGCAACTTGTTTGAATTTATTGTAATGTTACTAGTAGAAGAATTCGAGCATGTGGAATACCAATGATCTTATATTGATGACCATGTTTTATAATACCACATGGCAGTATGCAGTCTTCAATTATTCAGTGCAATCCTATCATCATATCCTCTTCGTGACTTCACTCTACCTTCTCCTAACTGCACTCAATTTTTACATGTCTCTGACTCAGTATTTTCTATTCAATGTGTATTGTTTACTGTATACACACACTACAATGTGTATGTTTGTTCAAGTGAGCCTCAATACTTCTAATAGATAAAACCATACGAATAAAACTTTGTCTCAGGTATATCGTTTTGTACTGATAATTCATCAGTTGTAACATCCCCAAGATTAGATAAAAGCTATTGCCTTTTTTGTCAAAACAAGGAGGTTGATTATTATTTTTACCCGTCGATTTATGGAATAGTCTAGTGACCTTTGACCGGATTTGAGAGGCCCCAATGCAAACGAGTAATCCGGTTCGACACGCTTTGTTCCCGCTTGGTGCCAAAGCGCTTTACGTTTCCAACCTACTGCTGAATGTAGCTGTCTTTGGCAAAATTTTCCCCCAAAACTGCTCAAAACCATGGAAATCGCGGTGAAGACAGAACCGGGGACCTCCCAGGAAAGTTGTGACGCAAACGGCGCGAACTATGAACATCAGGGCGACGCAAATTTCGTGGACGACTTCGGGGATCCGGAGTGGAGCACCCCGCGCAGTACGATGTTCGGGATCGATGAAACCAGACATCTCCTGAAAATCTGGGGCGAGAAGAGCATCCAGGACGACCTACGCACGACCAAACACAACAGAGCCATCTACGAGCGCGTACGGAAGCGAATGGCGGCACTGGGGTACAACCGCACGGTGAAACAGCTCCACGACAAGTGCAAGAACCTCAGCGTGGATTACCGGAAGGCCAGAAGCCTGAAGAACGCCGGGCGAGATGTACCCGGTACCGGACGGGCGATCTTAAAGTTCTACAACGAGATGGACAGGATCTTAGGGCAACGGGACACTGCAAGTTCAGGGGCGGAGGAGAACATAGCTGAAGGTACGTAGCTTAAGCCTGAACTCGTTTACATATCAGTCTTAAAGAGTCTTGATCATGATCAACCGGTTTTTCTAGTTGTCCACATAAGTGTGTGTGTTGACAAGTTCTGTTACTACTAGTAGTTTATATTGACACTGGAAACATCTGGAAGTAATCTCTGTAATAATAGATTTATCCAGTAGTAGAATTTAAATTATTGTCCATGAATACCTAAATTTTGTTCTTCTAAATTATTTAAAACCAATAAAAGTTCTTAAATGGCATTAGGGCGTGGTAGAATGTAAACAAGTGTACTTACCAGTGCAGTGTTAACTAGAATATGATTTTGATAATTACAACTCATACATTACAACTTAATCTTTTGTTATTCAAGACTCAAACTAGTAGTTATTTGTAAACTAAATGTCTATGCATGTATTGTGAAAAAACAGTATTCCTGTTTGAAAAATTGTTGGACATAAGAATGTTTCAAAGTGATTCTGAAGAATGTTTTACAGTAAGTTCTACTTTCCAGCTACTTCTAAAGCCATGTTTAATACCATATGTATCATTTCATTCCCGCAGACGATAGTCACAGCTCCAGCTCCCTGACGGAGAATGAAACATTATCGTACACCCTTCCTGGGACCCACTGTGCCAGGGCTGCAGATGGAAGATTTACACACGTCCCGTACATGCATGACCCAACAAAGTCGCCAGGCGCCCCCCGACCGATCTGGTCAGACACCGAAACACTCGCCCTCATCAACATCTGGGGAACGGACAAGTTTCAGTCCCTCCTGAAGTCCGTACACCACAAGAAACCGATCTTCAAGGAGATTCAAGGGATGATGAACGCTCAAGGGTACCAGCGAACGGCGAAGCAGCTCAAGGACAAGTGTAAGAACCTCCTTGTTGAGTACAGGAGAGCGCGGCGCTCAGGGGCCGATGACACGAGCCGGCGGTCCATGTTCAAGTTTTACGACAAATTCCACAGCATCATGGGACAGGAGACAGACAGTTCAGCAGCAGGCCTGGAGGAGTCGCAAACTTCGGCGCCAGAGATGGAAGATTTGGGAGGTATGAGAAGACTCACTGTGTTCCTTGTTTATTGTTTTAGTATTGTAGTAATATTATTTTACGCTTGTGTGAAAAAGAGAAGAATAATCAGTAGCATGTAACTGTTGTAAGTTCATCTGAGTTGGTAAAGCGCATTACGAGAAAGTTTAAACTATTCTCCAACTAGAAGAAATTTACTGGAATTTTTGACAGAATCGCTCAATTTTTTTCAGCTTTCGTGTGCTTACTTAGTGTGCCTTTTCTCCACCTTTAAGATGACAGCCCTGGTTCGCCCTACCCCATCAGTGTTACAACAGTGGTCAGAAACATGGAGGAAGCAGAACAGCCAAGTCCCCATGGTAGCAGTGAAGACTACAGCCCCTGCCCAGCGTCAGCACACATCGGTATGTCATCTGATGACGCTAATCTCAGCAATCCAGCACAGAGCCACCGGGCGCCATGGCTCAACTCCGAGACAAGGGCTCTCCTAGAAATCTGGGGACATAAAAACATCCAAGAAGACATTCGCAGAACCAGGCACAACAAGGTGATCTTTAAGAAAATCCAAGGGAAGATGCAAGAACGTGGCTTCTCGAGGACTGTGACACAACTACAGGCTAAGTGCAAGAGTCTGGCTAAGGAGTACAGGAAGGCAAAGAGGAACTCTGCAGATGATGAGGGGCGTCGGCTTATTTGCAGATTTTACAATGAACTGGACAGCATACTGAGCAGTTATGACAATCCCTGTTTGGAATCTGTGACTGACTCACAAACTAAAAGGCCTCTGTGTGATACCTTAAGTACTGAAGAAGGTACAGAAAGATGAGCTAGTCAATCTGTCATTGTAGTGGGTGATTGTTTTCTATTTACCCTCCCTATCCTCAGTGCTGAAGAACTTTCTCTGTCCTTAGTACTGAAGACCCTTCCCTGTCCTTAGTGCTGAATGCTTCTCCCTGTCCTTAGACCCTTCCCTGTCCTTTTGGAGTCCTCAACCTTTTGAGGTTAGCATGCAAAGGGAAGAGTACTGAAGACCCCTCCCTGTCCTTAGTGCTGAAATACTTTCCTGTACCCTGTCCATAGGACTGCATAGCATATATTGTTGACAACAGCTAGTAAGAACAGATGGAGGGTCCTAGAACTGGCTTGTTGATAAAATTAAGTGTAAAAGGCAGCTGAAAGTATCAAAGTTTATAAACCAACAACTTTACAATTGCTTATCCTTTCATACCACATGTAGAGTACTTCCATATGTAATATAGCTGCTTCTTTCTTCCTATAAGTTCACTCTGTCTGTCTGTGAACTGAAGAATAGTATTTTTCTTAAAGATGTGATGTGAGCAGTAAATGGTACATGTATATTTGCATGTAACCCAATGACAGAGACTTGCACGGAGCCTCTCTTGTTTGAAAAAGTACATTTCTCTTTTGCAGGAAACGGCCCCTTCCATCCCTCGCAGCCCAATGGAAACTTGACCGCCATGAATGGGACAGGAGTGAAGCGGGCGCGGATGGAGGATTCGGAGTCAGAGTCTGACGGAGGAAACTGTGAGATGATCAGTCCTCGCCCCAAGACCTCATCCACCAGAATAGTCCCAGGTTTGTGTGGTGTAACAGCAGAGCATTCGGCTCAGAACCAAGAGGTCCTGGGTTCGAATCCTGCCATGTCTCCAATCTTGTGCCCTATTGAAAGGCACTTTACATGATTTTCCTCACTTCACTTAGGCAATGAGTTTGCCAGAATAGGTAAATAGATAAATAAATCAATAGAGCTAGTTGTGGGTTATAATTTTCTAATAACAAAGAAGTACAGTAGTGTGTATTTACATAGTTTTGCACTGTAAGAGTTGACACATCTAACTGAGTCTCTGATGCCTTCCTCCTGTACAGGAAAGAGGTTCTTTTCCCTGAAGGCAGCTGGCTGTGTGTTCCAGTCCGAACACTGGCAGCCACGCGGGGAAACAGTGTACCAGCCCCTCCAACATGAAGTACTGATCAACGCCACCAACATAGAACAGATCAGCTTCTCCGAGGGCCTGGCCTTTGTAGGGAACCAGGCTGGGGCCTATGTCAGTACAGAATCAGGTGTGTAGGCAAAGGGAGAGGGCTGGAAGTATTGTTTTGGGTGGTGCTGATTTATGCTAGGTTTGTATGTTTGGATTCCAAAATGAGTGGGTGGAGATTGAGTTTCACTTGATTGACAGGGGTTTGACCCTGCATACCCTGGGTTCAAGGATGTGGTCACCAGGAATGTATGAAACCTAAACCATGGTGTAATAGTGGAGTAAGCTTCATCATTCAAACATATGAGAAGCATTTTATGATGTAATTCACAAACTATATCACCTTTTCATACTTCTTGTTGTTTCTCTTGTAGACTTGCACAGCAGGTGGATATTTTGTAAATGGTAGCAGAACTAGTGTATGTGACGTCACAAACCTAACAGTTTCTTTTGACTGCGTCGAAGACATTGCATGGTACAAGTAAAGGCTATCATATGTCTCTCCAGGTCACATGATCCACCTATGGCGCCATGACAACCAAGAGCGTAAACTTTACGTGTCACGGACATTCCTCTTCACTAACTACCAGGTCAGCATGTGTTGTTAATACTTACTTACAGCAAAAAATTTCCAACACATGTACAAACTTAGCATATCTTATGATTTTTTAAAAAGTACTAGTTTACTATAACATAAATTAGACTTTGAATTTATGACACTAAACCTTGGACATTGCTATAGTTTATGTCAATGATAAGGATTTACTGACAAGATGTATAATTTTTTGGTTATATCTTTTCCTTTACAGATGTACAGTGAGGTGCGAGAGGTGCTAGAGCAGTTGTAAAACCAAAAAGGATGATATCGCATGGAAGAGACAAGAAAACAACCTGGTCTTAATAGCAGTTTTTATATCAATAGTGTCATGTTGAAAGCAGTGTGGAAAGGTTGTGAACAAGTATCTTATATGTAGATATATATGGTGCACAAAATAGTGCATGATAAGTTTTTTTTGCAATAAGTTAAAATGCTTCCCACACTACATGTTGCATACGGCAGCACCCATCTGCTATTCAATAGCCCTCTGCCTCTACAGCCTCAAAAGGGCTATGGAACTACCTTTACCTTTTTACATGTATTTTGGCAGGAGCAGAGAAACATTGTGGCAATATTATCAGAGCTTTATGCATGTATACTGTCCTTAATTAGTGTTGTAGAATGTCTACAACTAGTACATATATAATACAAACTCTTGCCTATGGTGCAATGTCATATGCCAGTTGCTACATATTGTATTGTGCTTTTAATGTGGAAACAAGCCCCAGTGCCACGGTCTATGAATTGTTCAGTGCAAAAATACTTAATGCAAAATATACTGCACAAATGAGTCATAAACTTCCCAAACCATACTTAGTGATAAGAGTGCGTTTATAAATGAATATTGAAAAGTTTGTAACTTCTAGGTTTTCTTTAGTATGTAGCTGGATAGTGAGCTAGGAAGAAAGAAACTCTTATCCAATGTACTGGGCACTATGTGCCACATACCTATAATATACACACATGTAACATATCAGTTTTAATATTTGTTCTCATACAGTTCTCAATGTAAATACCTTTCAACTACCAGTGTTATATCCATAGACATGTCTGTACAATATCTTCATCACAATGATCTTTCAATATAGACTAATGAAAGTACAAAGTGTCTTTTTTTATTTCATAAGTTGCTTTGAAACTACCAGACTTAAATGGCTCCTAGGTGAATGTATTTAAGGTCTAAAAAGTGACAGATATATCATCAAGACCTTCCCGCGTCAGAAAAATTGGGCTGTCGGAAAACATCACCATCTTCCCTCCTAACATCTACTTTGAGATGACGTAACAGCCCCGGTCATTGACCTTTAGGGTCAGTAGGGCTCCGCCATCTTGGGGTCATAAAATTTCCAGTGTGGAGTTCTTTGGAGTTTGGTAGCTCTCGAAGAAGATGTCTCTGAATCGTATAATCCAAACTGCGATGGTATGGAGCATCGCAAGCTTCTACGGCTCCGTAATGTTGGTGACGATGACGCTCAGTGCCATCCGGCGCGGTCCTCGGGCGTTCTTCGGCTACAAGTCTCGCCCCGACCGGCCCAAGTGCCTGGACGATCCTGACCTGGGAACTCACGGCTACGTTCGGCTGAAGACCAGCGGGCTGAGGTTCCACTATGTGGCGGCGGGGGAGCCGCAGAAGCCGCTCATGCTGTGTCTGCACGGCTTCCCGGAGTGCTGGTACTCCTGGCGCCACCAACTCAAGGAGTTCAGGTAACGGTCTTCTTCTTGGCTTGGCTTCGTGTCCAAGTACAAGCTGGTGTGATTACCGGGTATAGGGAAAAACGGTCCGGTCCATTGCGGGTTTGTTTTGGTGTAGTCAAACTTGCCCGATATAATTTGCCACTAGGTGGTTGAGTTTCAGTGCATGATGCATACAAGTGATTGCTGACCTTTTACAAATCTCTAAGCAGATGGTGTATAATAAACTCAGCTATCAGCCAGAAATTACAATTTTCTATTGCAACATACTCGAAGACTAGTATTTTGAATAGTTGTGAATTACATGTAATTAAGTCTTACTTACAACTGTAGGATGCTGTACTACAGTATATATCATTGACCCAGAAGGAAAGCACCAGTTGTTGAGATTTTTGTATGACTCATGTACCTTCAGGAACTCCTACCGAGTTGTCGCTCCAGACCTACGTGGTTACGGTGAGACCGAGTCCCCACAACCCTCTGGCTACCACGGCTGGCCCAACTTCAGCATGGCCCACCTGACCAATGACGTGCGAGAGCTGATAGAAGCTCTAGGCTACAGCTCCTGCACCCTGGTGGCACATGACTGGGGTGGCGCTGTTGCCTGGGACTTCACCATCAACAACCCTGATCTTGTGGACAAGCTGATCGTGATGAACATCCCCCACCCTGCCATGTTTCAGAAGTACCTCAGCACCCACTTCTCGCAGTTCCGCAAGTCCTGGTACATGTTCTTCTTCCAGCTGCCATGGCTGCCAGAGATACTCTGTAGATCCTTCGACTTTGAGGTAAGGGGGAAAGAAGAAAATGCTCTTGAAATGCAGGAACCCTCCCTGGCTACTTGCATGCTTAACTGAAAGACTTTGAGGTAAGGGGGAAAGAAGAAAATGCTCTTGAAATGCAGGAACCCTCCCTGGCTACTTGCATGCTTAACTGAAAGATTGGACACATTTGTGTTGCATTCTCAGGAGTTAGAAACTTTCAAATGATCTGCATTTTCAGGTACCATAATAAGGTTTAAACAGTTTATCTAGGTCATGAGGAAAGAGGTCAAGACAAAATGTGACAAGATGCAACAGTTTATGAGATTGAAGTCTTGAAGATAATTCATTTTTTTTTAAATGAACATGACAGAAATTTAAAAGATGTTGTTGTTGAGATCAGTTGTTTCCTAGATTCTTTTTATACCCGGTAACCATATGTGTTTTTTTTTCTTTGTCTAGCTGATCACTGATGCCTTCCAAGGTAAAGAGATGGGCTGCCGACGCAGTGGTGCCATAACAGATGAAGACTTGGAAGCCTTGAAGTACACTTTCACCAGACCTGGGACCAGCATAACTGGAGGTATTGACATGACTCTTTCTTCTTTTTAGCTTTTGGACTTACATCAAACAATCATTTTATTGAGAAAGATTACAAGTATATACCTATAGCATAGTACATGCAATGCTAGAAATAGCCTGTGGTGTGGGATATTGATTTTAGCTTAAACTTTCCTTCTATCCTTTTAGCCATCAACTACTACCGCACTAATAGATATCAGCTACTACCCTTCTTTTATGAAGTGATGCACGACCAGGTTATAATGTCCTGTAATATATGTATGTTTCTTCTATCACCTAGGCATCAACTACTACCGTGCCGCCTTCAAGACCTTCCCACCTCGCAGCTACAAGGGCACGAAGGTTCAGTGTCCCACCTTGCTGATCTGGGGGGACCAGGACGGGGCCTTGGAGGTGGGCCTGACGGAGGGGACGGACCGGTTTGTACCAGACTTCACGCTGAAGCTGGTGCCGGGAGCCAGCCACTGGGTACAGCAGGACCAGCCGCAGGTGGTCAACGGGCACATGAGGGAGTGGCTGAAGGAATGAGGAGGGGATGGATGAAGTGAATGCGGAAACTTTTGCGGTTGTTTTATTTTGGCAGTGAACTAACATCTCGAGATCAGAACACAGTGAATGTGAACTGTTTCCAGTGCGAACTTCAAAATCATTATTTCCCCTCCTACCGTAAAAGAGACACTGTGAAAGTTTCTGCATTTACAGCAGTATAGTAGGCGTCTCCATGGCATATAACATCATTGTTGTGCATTCCGTCATTATCTGTTGCTCAGACATATACCTAGCCCATTCCTCTTTCTTGGATGAAAGTGACAGTGTAGTAGGCATCCTTCCTTCTCAAGAGATGATGGTAGCACTCTAGGAACCGTGGCTGTGTGCAGCGTCATTCTTGGATCAAAGTGACAGCGTGCCAATCCGGTTATTCCTAAGTGATAGAATGTCGTTGCAGTCCATTTGTTTGCAGTGAGAATTCCCATCTTCTCAAATGGTTGTCTACAGATTTATCTTGATTTAAGACAAAATCGTGTAGTTTTCTCATATGAATGAACACTTATCAACTAAATTTGGAATGGTGATCAAAATCTTTTGATCAATTGACATGAATAAATCTGTATCTGAAGATATTGAAGTAAATATTAAATTATATTTTTGAAATAAGTATTTGTACTAAAGATCATGCTTCTATTGCTGCTCTAACTAGCCTTGTATAACACCGATGATCAAATAGAACATACTTGCTCTGATTGTGTATTGTAAAGCAAGAGAGCAATGTATTAAGCAAAGCAATACCAGGCAATAAAAATACTTCATTCCTGAAATGATCTTGAACTGGCATTGCTTACTGTAATACCTAGTCATAAGGTATGTTTGCAACAAAAAAGATGACCTAATTTTGACTAGCCAACGACCTTGAGGACGTTGGCCTGGTCCATTCGAGGTCATATGAAAGTTTGGGCCACCTCTTAAGGGAGGTCAATGCTCTTGAGGGCGTAGGACTGTTCCATTTGAAAGCAGGTTAAGACTTCCTGTAAGGACATAAACTTTAAAACGCGTTAAGAGCCGACATAAGTCAATTACACATTCAGCCTATGTATTATAGCACTTACATCTGGAGTTTGTCTTCGATTTATATTTTTGTTGACCGGATATTGATTTGTTTCAATCGTAAACCCCCTCCATGGCCCTGGCATTGGCATAGTCTACAACGCTATAAGCTTTACAACTTGAAGTGAGCGTTGATTTCTGCAAGGAAATATGGGGTTCTTCACAAATATCGTCCGGGTTGTTGCGACTTGGGCCATCGCAAGTTTCTACGGTTGCATGATGCTGTTATTCACGTTGCTGAGAGTCGCCAGGCGCGGGCCTCGGGCGTTCTTCGGCTACAAGTCCCGCCCCGACCGGCCCAAGTGCCTGGACGATCCTGACCTGGGAACTCACGGCTACGTTCGGCTGAAGACCAGCGGGCTGAGGTTCCACTATGTGGCGGCGGGGGAGCCGCAGAAGCCGCTCATGCTGTGTCTGCACGGCTTCCCGGAGTGCTGGTACTCCTGGCGCCACCAACTCAAGGAGTTCAGGTGACGGTACAGGCACTGTAATTACCGGGTTTATGGAAAACGTGGTCCGGTCCGATGTTGGTTTGGTGTAGTCAAACTTGCCTAAAAATAATGTAACAGTGTGGTTCAAGGGCCACCAGCCATAAAAAAAGTCCGGACCTTTTGGCCTTCGTGCTAACTGATAAGTTCTTTGGGGTTAGTGGAAAACTTGGTCCAGTTCACCTTGGCCAGGGTTGGTGGTTTCTGGAAAAAGCAGCCTGACTTTTCTGTGTGTAGTTGCACCCCCTGGCAGAAAGCGGTTGAATTAAAGGCAGCCTGGTGCTACACTGATCTTCAGACTTTCAAAATCTCTCCCATGCTAGTAGGGTGGTAACCATAATTTATAAGTGCCAGATGCTTGAGATTTCTCGCGCGATCGCTGAAGGCCAATTGAATTGAATAGATTGACTTCTGTACTTTCAGGAACTCCTACCGAGTTGTTGCCCCAGACCTACGCGGTTACGGTGAGACCGAGTCCCCACAACCCTCCGGCTACTGGGGCTGGCCCAACTTCAGTCTATCTCACTTGACCAATGATGTGCGAGAGCTGATAGAAGCTCTAGGCTACAGTTCCTGCACCCTGGTGGCACATGACTGGGGTGGCTTCATAGCATGGCAGTTTGCTATAGACCACCCAGATCTTGTGGACAAGCTGATTGTGATGAACATCCCCCACCCTGGCGTCTTTTACAAGTACATAGCCACCCACTTCTCCCAGTTCCGCAAATCCTGGTACATTTTCCTGTACCAGCTGCCATGGCTTCCAGAGATGCTGATTAAAGCCTTTGACTTTGAGGTACGTTGAGGGGACAGGCAGCTGTTTGCTTTTGCAATAGAGTACTGTGTTACTGTAGAGTTTACATAGTCAAACTCCTTTTAATGAGTATGAAATGCTTAGGTATTATAATAGTTAGTATGCAGACAGCTAGCCTGGTTACCAAACCTGTTTTAGCTGCCGAGTTTCTTTCGTTCTCTCTGTTATTTGTGGAGAGGACGAAAGAGACTTGGAAGCTCAAATAGGTTTGGTAACAGCTGCCTTAACTTGCATTGTACAGGAAACACAGCAACTTTGCTTCACTTTAAGTTCCTATATCTGCTTGGAAATTAGGTGTTCATACAAATAGTTTCTGTATTCTTCAGATGATCCGTGGTGTCTTCAGAAGTAAGAACATGGGCTGCAGACGCCGTGATGCCATAACTGATGAAGATGTGGAGGCTTTCAAGTACACCTTTGCCAGACCTGGGGCCAACATTTCAGCAGGTAGCGCAGATGCCTTAGATCTTTTTTTCTTTTTTCCTATCTGTAAACATCACCTTTCTACCATTTTTTTGGCTGTTGATGTGAAATAGGGTTAAATATCTGAACTTATCAGTGAGTGAGTGAGTGAGTGTGTGAGTGATTGAGTGAGTGAGTGAGTGAGTGAGTGAGTGAGTGAGTGAGTGAATGAGTGAGTGAGTGAACGAGCGAGTGAGTGAACGAGCAAGTGTATGCCATGTGTATGTCTCTTCTTAGTATCACTTAGGCATCAACTACTACATGTACATACCCTGTTTTCTTGAAGTCATGCATGACCATGTACTTATATCCCATGGATATTTCTTCTATCATCACTTAGCTATCAACTACTACCGTGCTCTCGTGAAGCAGCCTCGCAGCTACAAGGGCACGAAGGTTCAGTGCCCCACCCTGCTGATCTGGGGGGACCAGGACGGGGCCTTGGAGGTGGGCCTGACGGAGGGGACGGACCGGTTTGTACCAGACTTCACGCTGAAGCTGGTGCCGGGAGCCAGCCACTGGGTACAGCAGGACCAGCCAGAGGTGGTCAACGGCCACATGAGGGACTGGCTGAAGGGGTAAAAGTGGCCGGCTAGGGTTGGTTGGGAGTAGCACAACACTCGACAGAAAACGGGGCATATTATAGAAAGATCTAACTTGGGTGGCATCCTCCATAGTTTCCGCCCACTCCCCAATGTTGCTGGTAGCCAGTGACATTAGGGAGTGAGCATAAAGTACGGAGGATGGAACCCAGGCAATGAAAGATTACAATCTTCCCCACCAACATCTGCTTGGAGATTAACAGAAAAGAACATCATACATACAATATAGTATGGGGGGAGGGTTTAGCTTACCAGTCTTGCTGGCATAGTCATCAATCCATTTTCAGCTTAATATGTTTGCTTCTCAACAATCACTACCTTAAACCCTCCTTCACACTAAAGAGTAAAGGCACAATGACACCCCTTTACACTAAATACATGCAAAGTTTTTAGATCAATATGCTTCAGTTAGCTTCAATATGTATAAAAAATTCATATTCTGGCCCATAGTCTGTCTTGTGAAGCCAGTTTTAATCCTTAGCACATATTGGGGCAGATATGCAACGCATGTTGTATGATACATATTAAATATTCAGTAGTTCTTTGCAGTGATGAGTGCATTTGCACTATAAGCATACAGTCAGTGTTATAATTTGTTTACGTAATTAATAATTGTGAAGAAATAATATATTTGAAAATGTTCAATGAGAATTCAGACATCATCTTGATGTTTTTAAAGATTGTTATGCTGCCTTTTGCAGTTTGTCCCTAATGCCTTGTTTGGCAGTAAATAATTAAGATGTGATTATGAGCCACAGAAATATTACTGAGACATTCCAGTGTTCCATGCAATCTTCTCCAAGGGAAATTGACTTCACAAAACTTCCAAATACATGTATGTAGTATTTCTGGTATACTTCTCTGCTAGTAATAATGACTCGTGGCAAAATTTACTGCAAAAATAAATCCACACAAAAAGTGCCATTTGCCCATTGTCTTGGGAAAATTTATTGTGGTAAAACACTTGAGTTGGCCAGTCTTTCCAGTCCAGTGTGTATCACTTACACAGTTTCTACCAACTACAACACAGTCCAACAATATGTCTAATATATAGTTATTATTGCAAAAACAATTTCCTGGGTATTCTTCTCTCCATTAGTTTGCAATTATTGCAAATCAGATTGACTCACATACCAAAAATTAGAAGGCTACACATTCACACAACATTTAAACATTAAATAATGATTATGATGATCATATCAATAATAATTACAACATAGTTTTTATGTTACAAATACTACATATCACTCCTTGGTACCAACCAAAAATCATAGACTCAACAAAAGATCCTCTCTTGTACCATATAACATATAAAATACTAGGTGTTGAAATTACAGTTAAGAGTATAGAGTGGACAGAAGGTTTAAGTTGATATTTGTTCATGGTGGCTTATTGTGTTAACCCTTTTTTAAGCAGGCAGACTTCTTGACCAGCGAAAACCTGGTGCTAAATGGTAGTCTTGGCAGAAGAAAGGTTAAGAAATTGGGTATCTAGGTAAGCTTGACAATTGGCCCTTTCAAGTGAGATATTTTCCATAAACATCATAACAGAATATTATCCTGCAACAAAATCTTTCACAATTAGGTCTTAAAAGTCTGAACAATTGAATAACATTCGTTATTGCTAGACTGTACTGAAAATGACTGCTTTTTTGTGGCCAACATGTCTCAAGGCACATGCTAAGGATAATAATAATTCAAAGCCAAAAAAGGGAACGATTTCTTTAAAAGGCACATCTTATGACAGTCTGTGACATTTCATATTTTGTAGTACTCTCTAAAATCTTTTAACAGAAGAAAATGACATTTGAAGGCAGTAGCTGGTTGCTAGACATAGTTTACTGAGTTGAAGTAGTGTCTGACTCAATCAAAATGTATTTAGTTATAAAATAAGGCAACAAAGGTATTTATCCTTAGTCAAAATTGACATCAGTGATAAGGTAGCTTTCATGTAATGACATAGCAAGGAGTAAAACCACAATTAGATTAATTCACTCTTTCTGTCATCTCAAATTTACCCCCCTCCTCAGCTGCCAGGGATACCTGCCCCTTTTTTCACACTTGGCAGCAATTCAGCGGAACGTACTGCGCCTGCACGAAACCTGGATTTTTCACAATTTTTGACGGATGTTTGGTCAACGTTGCATCAAGATTTTGCCCATTGCAAATGATATCTTTTCCCACATAAAATTTGGAAAACTATAGACAGGATGTCATCAAATAAAGGCCTTCAAAGAGACATTCTGCCAAATTGCTTTGCACAATACATTACGGGTTTTTGTGCAGGTGCAGTACGTTCTGTTGAGGTGCTACACTTGGCATCATTCATGCTTCTAATGATATCATTCAAGATTGCTAATTGAAAACACTATCATCACACAACATTTTATAGATAGCGACATGTACAGATATATCAAGGTTAATTTTCATAAGGCTGTGGTATATTAAGGCACAATCGATTCAGTAACTTTGATTGTCAAAGATTCCACAAGTTAAAAACTTTGTACATCCAGGTCCCACTTTAATTTGCTGTAATTTATCTTTGAGATAAAAGTTAATATTTATTAAAATCATCTCATTTTCAATGTATCAATTCATATATTAGAGCTTCATTTATTTGTATGATAAATAAAATCATAGAGTCTAATGCATTTGGTCAGTCAACAATTTGATAGGTGTTCCGTAATTATTCAGTGTTTTATATAAAAATGTTTCTCTTCAATTTTGTAGATTTCACCAGTGATTACAAAGCATCTTTATTGTTGCATGCAAACTTTAGAAAATTGGTATATTCTTGTAAATTATACTTTGAAGGTTTGGATCTTAATATGAACTTATGTTCATTATCTGTTGTTTTTATTCAATTTGATAAATCACATGAAGTAGAGAAAATAGCTCTTTTTCGATAAAACTTTGATTCTGGCTAATTTTGATGAGTTTCAACCTCCCTGGACTTGTGCATGATATAGGTAAGCGTGGATTTTTTTTGGGATGAATTTCATCCAAGAATAGGAAGTTTTTGATGAATTACCATTATGAAGAAACCATCTTCTTTTTGACAAAGAGACTCTTTGACACAACCAAGATTTTTCTTTCAATCGACGTTTCGGTCAGCGTCAGCTGAATAAACCTCTTGGTTGTGTAAAAGAGACTCTTCATTCAGTGACTTACCAACCTGATGAAACTAATTCACGCATCTCTCACTTAATACACTATGATCACAAAACACAATTATATTCACTTCTCATACTTGCTACAAAAATGACTAATCATTGTACATTCCTGTGTCCTGCAATTAACGACCAAGGCAGAGGTGTTCTTGGTCCCCTGTTGGAGGGTTGTGACCTTGACCTTGTCGTGACCTTGACAACGACCTTGTCGTCAAATCCTGCCCATCTTGGCATCTGAGATCGCTCCCCACACGTCAAAGATGAACTCGTCAGGAAACGCAAACTCCCCCAGCCTGTCGTCTAGCGCCTGTGCAAACTCGTCCGGGTTGTTTTTTGTCTTGCAGATGTCGACCATTGTCTCGGCTGTAGGGACACAAGGAGCAGTTAGTTCACATAACTAGGAAGCCGCCTTAAGATAATTTTATCTTCATCTTGGATAGCTTTTCTTACACACAAAATACTGAGATATCCAAACTTACAACTGGCAAAGTTATATCATATATATGTATAGATAATAGATGCTTCAATGTTTCTTTAAATTTGTCTTGCATATGTCAACCATTGTTTTGGCTGTAGGGATGCAAGGAAGAGGTAGTTTTGCTGTTTTTCTTTGACACACAAAATACTGAGCCCAACTCCTTCCTTACCCAGTTCCATGTCTCTGATGCCCATGAATGACTCCAACAGGTCGTCAATCTTTCTAGCTGCTCGCTCTTCAAATTCTGTCGGCTGCAACAAACAACATACAAATACATAATTCTTCAGTAACCGTTTTTTTTTTTCACAGATTTCACAGAAATTTCAATCAAATTTGTTTCAATTTGAAGGGTGTCATGACCTAAATCTGGTCAGACTGCTCCCGAATGTTGGCTAAACGTGGTTGGCTGGTGTTTGGGGGCAAGATCATGAATGCATGACAGGCTTTACTCACAGCGTCCTCCACAGTAGCTGGTCCCTTGGACCTCATCCTGAGGGTCTGCTTGCCTGTCCCAACCTTCTGTGGAGCAGCCTCCTGGGCACCCTGCTTACTGGATCTGGGAGCTATGTCAGCTGGGGGAGGGGAGCACACAGTGAAAATTTTAGGTGAGCAAAGTTTTTATGTGAAACAAAAGTATTAACTTCATGATGGAAGGTATCTATATCTGTATGGCCGATATAACCACCTCTCAGCATAACACAGCTGATGTACCAACATAGTCACAGATGAGCTTTCATGCTAAAATATTTGAATGAAAGTTCATTTGGGACAGTAAATGACATTAAGAAGACTGACATGAAACACTAACAGTACCCTCTCCTTCCAACCAAACTCAGGTACACTTGGGTAGAGTGAGGAAAGTGGTGTACAGTGTCTTTCCCAAGGACACAATGTCTAGTCAGAAATACCAGGAACTGAACCAATAACCTCTTGATTCCATGTCCGCTATAGCTTAGCCACCCAGCCTAGTATTCTAGGAAGATGGCAACATGATTCTTACCAAAAGCCTTTCTGGGCTCCACCAGCCTGATAGTAAAGGTGGTTCCCTCCTGTAGGTCCTTTAACCTCTTCGCCACCTCATAATGCCGAGCACCCACCTGTTGGAATAGAACACAGAATGTTACTAAACACGTCATCTTACATTGTGCAATATATCCAAAAGGAACACACATCAAGGTGACAGATAAAACACAAGAGTGAAAATCCATTGGTCATTGAATAAGGAACCTTCTTATACTGAGAATCAGATTCATTATGAGAAGTTTCTTCAGTGTAAGAAGGTAACATTTTACACCTTAGACCAGTATCATCTTACTGAATCAGAGTCAGTGTAAGAAGTTACAGATTAAGGTTCTTGATTCAACAATGCAGTGGTTTTCTCACCCAACATTTTGGTGACCCTCTTTTGCCTTTTTCAGGGCAACCTGAAGTGCTGTATGACGACTCAGGTTCTGATTCTTACTGTAGTGTTACAGATGTGGTCGGATTGTCCCAAAAATGGGTGAGGGAGGTGACAGACAATCATCAAAATGTCAGATGTGAAAACCCACTGGTTGTTGAATAAAAGACCTCGACTTTCTCACTAATATCACAGTCTCTTGCCACCCTGATTACATTATTCTCAGATGAAAGACAGAGTCAGTTCTAAAATGTCCCTGCATGTACACGTCACACACTCAGTACATTAATATTCACAAATCTGAATTAGTCTGACTCGCAGCCTGTGCCCATGAAAGAGGCAACATGAAACCTGTGCATTTAAGTTACTAGGGCTGATACAAGCTGCCCTGACTCTCTTAATCATTGCGAGAATGATTAAGACTTTGGGCCCCCCAGCAGCTTGTTTAATATGCACATTTTTGTGACGTCATCACTAGACAAAGCCTTACCAAGTTGGTTCCCTGGATGGCTTCGATGTGATCTCCGACACACACAGTCTTGACATTGTCCATGATGGAGTCTTCCTTGATACGCTTGATGAAGGCATACCCTGCTCCGTTGTCTGTTATCGTCAGACCTAGGGCCGGCGCTGATTTTGTTACCTATGTAATTACAAAAAAGATTTTAGAATCTTGAGAAGTGTTTCTGAATTTTTGTGAAATGTATTAGATTTGTGGAGGGTATTGTATTGTCAAGTTACAGCAACTGGATATGATTTTGGAAACAGTCAGGCATTTCAGGTTGCATCCACAGTCACTACCTTTCGTCAGTGACACTTGAGCAACTGTTTTTTTGGCATATATTATATATTACATGTATAATGTTTCTTTAATAAGGATGTTACCTCTATGTCCTTGGTCTGTCCTCTGCAGTGTGCGAAGATGAAGTCTTCCAGTCCGATCTGTCCCCCCAGCAGCCTGGACATGTCCAACTTGTGAGTGTTCAGGGTGCAGAATAAGATCTGCAGGGGGACAAAGAAAACAACTGTTAATCTATGTGTTGTATGTCAATCAGTCTCAGCAGACTATGACTAAACTGTGCAAAACCAAAAAAAACAAATGTTACCTCTGTCAAAAATTGAGGTATTGTTTTTGGTCTGTCTGTGTATCTGCGCATCTGTCTGTGTGTATGTGTGTGTGTGTATGTATGTGTGTGTGTGTGTGTACACACTTAAAAAGGCCTGCATATATTGTGATGATACATGTATTTGGTATGAGAGTAGGTCTTTGGAAGGTGAAGATCAAGGTCACATGTCGGCTACCTGGCAGCTGTCCTTAGTACTGAAGAACTTATTGTTTTTTATCTTTTGTTTCTTCTTTGGACTTGGCCCAGCTTGTTTCAAATGAAGAAGACATACAGCCTTCTCTATGAGCCCTTTTTTCTAAAAGCCCCCCAACAGTTTTGAAAAAAGATCAAATAGATTCAAAGTGTAGCTCTTCTAACAAACCAAACTAGCCAAATTTCATATAAACCAGTACCCTGGATGGCTTTCATAATGCACCAGAAATCATAGGACCTTGACATTTACAAGAGCCTGTATACCCAATCTGTTAAGTATAATGTAAATGGTAAACTCCACATGTTTTACAACCTGCCAACGCTTGTTTGACGTCCTGTGGCAGCTGTTTGTTAACCCTCTTTAGATTCAAGTCTTAGGGTGACACATGTTAAGCAGGTTCATCTAGAGTTCAAATAAGATTAGGTAGATCTTCTTTTAGGTGCTGTGTTGTGTGTAACATTAGCTTCAGGGTTCTTTCTCTTACCAGATGGCACTAGATGTCAACTCATGTAGGATTTAAGCTTGAAGAGCTAAAGCTAAGTTAACATAAATACTTGACAGGGGTTAGCATGTAACATGTGTTGGAAGGGGGGTCGATTTAACCTCCTCGATCCCTTCCACACAACCCAATTAGCTGGTGCGAAGTGTCTACCTTTATTTAGCATGATGAAGGTTACCCTTCAAAATTTACTTTACAGATTTTGCCATAACAAGATTTTTTATGCAAAACCAACAAAGAGAAATGATCAAGAAATTTTAATTGAGATTTTCATAATATATAGCCAACTGTCCTATACCGGTAATGGTTCATATAATTCCCATCGCACAAGAAAACAAAAAATCTTAGGGTAAGGGAATATCATTCACTGGTATACATTACATGTACTAGTTCATGTAGTAGTAACATATCCAAGTGCAAATAGCTACCAGCAATCTTCACAACTGCAACAAAATTACACCAGCTGACAGGAAGATACAAGTTGACATATCATGTTTTGCCAACTGATTATTCATAGTGCCCTAAGAGTTAGATATTGAAAACAGAAATGGTCTAGTCTGTCAACATGAGCCAGACTACTCATGCAGAAGTTATGTCCTGCCACACCCATGTATGGTAAACAAACTGGAATGGAAAACCCGCTCAGACTCAGAGAGAAACCTTGACTGAGACAAATTCTTTGTGCTTCAGTGAGCATTACTTGGACACAAAAAAACACTGTTAGATAATGCGAGGGTCTGCATGCCTTTTTCTGTGAAGTGTGGCAAGCCATTTTATTCAGCGTTGACATTTAACAAGCTATTTTGATTCCATGTTAAGCTGTTGTCAGGATTAGACCATGAAGCCTACTGATTGCTTTAATTCCATGTTATACTGTTTTATGTAATTTGTTATTCCACAGTCATCCTTAAGCATTATTGGCATATTGCAAATTTCTTAGCATCATGTAGTTGAATGCCGGGAAGCCCAAATTTACAACAGACTTTCAGGCATCCACAGACTAGTTAAGGGTTGCCAGAATCCCCCCATGCAGACCCTCTTAATATGTGCATGAATCACTCCTTTAGCTTTGTAAGGCACTTTTTGTATCTATAGCTCTGGAATAATACCCCAGTTGTCTGACTTCTATTTACTGTTCAGGTCATGTGGATTAAACAGTGTCCATGTAATTAGATGTTCTACCGGTAAATGACTAGTAGGAGTTTTTGCTCACAATTAGTAACTCGTTACTAAATTATACGGTTTGTTAAGTACCAAAGGTACATTGTATGGTCCCTCCATTTTCAAAATGAAACTTCTGAAAAGTGTGTTAGTAACACTCCATATTAATTAGAATTGTGCATGCAGACCAATTATTCTCTGATTTTTCGTGTACAAGAGTTAAACTATATAGTATTGGAACTGGTTTACTTTGAACCTAATGTACTTAGTAGTCCATTGCTCACAGATATGATGTAGCAGCCTACAAGTTTGGAGCTCTAGGCTTAGAAATATTTCCTATGCTACAATAATTATTGAAATCTTAAAATTCTTGGCATGAACATGCACCTATGAAAAATAATTGCCCACTTATATCTTGTAATAAGCAATGATTAAATGTTACATACAGGGATATTTTAAACAAAATATTTTCTGCACTTGGACTTCAGTCTATAGACTTTATAAATATAACATTGGCAACAGTTATTGTCAATATTTTTCAAAGGCCAATCACTAAGTAGAAAAATTATGAATAATTGTTATTATAAGAATTGTGTGTGAAGTACAATATCATCAAATAAAAGACTAGAAATACAGGAAACACTGTTGAAACTTTAGGTTAAACTTTTATGTTCTTTTTAACAAAAATGTGATGTAAATCATTTTGAGCAATAAAACCATCAAATAAGTTTGTATTGATAAAAATTCAGTCCGTATCCAAGCTGTCTAGACAAGTGCAATGTTCACAGTTAAAATCAATATATCTGGGACCTTGTGTTCATTTACTACAAGGTGATACAAAAATGAGTCTAATGGTAGGTGAACACAGAACAGACATGATATTGTTCTCTAATTTCAAACCCATGAAATTGTGCTCACGACAATACAATTTTCTATGATCTCCGAGTAGAATGTACAATTCTATGCCATGTTTTACATGTTTTTGAGGGCGCTTTTTATGCATAGTGTCAGGTATTCTTAGTGGTCTTTGATTTGGGTTTTCCCCACATTTACAGAAAAATGAAGACTGCTAGAAAGATGTATAAAAAGCCTTTAAAAAATGTCCATAACTCTGATCCCACATCTGCTTGGAGATTTAAATTTTCATTTATTATGCTCTACTGAAGCCTACTCAACTGGCAAAACAAACAAGTTTCTTTCAATTACAGTCAACCAATTTTTAATGCAAAACTATAATCTCTATCTCTCACTTCTGATTCATTCTTCTGAATACAGATCTTTTGATTGAAAAAAGGGCAACATTGAGTTGCGAGGATGTTGTTTAGTCCACAAAGTTG
The DNA here is from genome assembly GCF_001625305.1 of Branchiostoma belcheri. Lineage (NCBI taxonomy): Eukaryota > Metazoa > Chordata > Leptocardii > Amphioxiformes > Branchiostomatidae > Branchiostoma > Branchiostoma belcheri. The sequence continues at coordinate 2,296,869 of NW_017803943.1, read as the reverse complement.
TCACAGGTTTTTCTTTTCTCAAAGATGTAAATAAATGTCACTGACCTTTAAGGTCATGGCTACTTTATTTACTTTTACTGTATCAGTGACTTTCGTGGGAACTTTCTCACCATAAGTAGTCAAGCAACTTTATTTAACAGGCAGATACTGTAATTATGTAGTAAAACTACTAAAAGAGCAATCAAGACACTTGAATGAACAAGTCATACTTAGTCTAGTACCGTCACTTGTTCAAAGTTGTTCAAAGTTCTACCTTCACTTGTCAAAGCTCAAAATACTTTTTGTATACCTGCACTGATGCATGTAAAATTGCAAATTACCTGCACCAGACAGATTTTATCTGCACCACTCAGAATTTGGGAAATACAGAAAAACTGTTCAGATTGCCACTTATTTCATAGGTGCTAACAGTCAATGCAATAAATAAAAGGTGTATACGTATTAGTATCATGTAAAAATGTATTGTATAAACCCAGTACATGTACAGGACCTAGTTTAGGCAGACATCAGAAATACCTGCACAGCTGCAATTTTACCTGCACATGCACAGTACATGGACCAGTGCAGGTTAGGTACAGGTAGACATCAGAAATACCTGCACAGCTCCAATTTTACCTGCACTAACCTGCACATGCAGGTGGTATTTTGAGTTGTACTTGTATGTAACATTTTCAGTAACATCGAACTGAAAAACTCACCTCATCAGCTGGTATATTGAAGGCTTTGGCTATTTCAGTGTAGAGTTCCTTAACGTTGGTGAAACCTTCTATCCTTGCAGTTGGACTGCCATGTGCAAGCTGAAAAGTCAATTAAAAAAAGAAATCAAATATTATTGAATTCTACAGAATGAATCTGTGGCTATGTTAGTGAGCCTTAACCAAAAATGGGTAAAAATTTCTACGTGACAAAAATAACTTCAACTCATAAAGGATGTGAATCAGTCAGACGAATTTATTGTCTTCTTATTGCCATGGCAACAGGTTCTCTGCCCTCCCTCCTCTTATTTAATTGTCTGCATCTGGGGTCAGCAGACTGATTTTTACTATGCGTGGGTTGTACGGTTGTGACTTATAATGTACATTTTCATGTTTTCTTTATTTTTCACTGAGAAGGGTTGTGGAAAATCAATCGGACTGGAAATTGTAGAGTTTAATTATCATACTAGCATTAACGACACTGATGATTTTCAAGTTATTCAATTTGCTAGAGGAAAATTTGCTTTTGATTCTTAATTGTACTATTATTATTGTATTATAATTCATAGTAATTTTCAAACTTAAGCACTAAAATATTAGTATTACAATGACATAGTTAAATCACCTAATACCTGGAATACACTAGCTTCATCAAAATTCATAAAACATGGAGAAAGGATACAAATGGTGGAAAGAAATACTAGCCCTTTAGTATCATCATATGAAAATATAGAATATCATAATGACAGAGAATGTAATTTCTTGTGGTGGATGGCCCACCACAAAATTGTCTCTAGAGCTAAGATTAAGAACAAATATGAAAAGCAGACCTATGTGGGAGTCAATCTGAGCAGAGACAGTAGTAGAATAATGTCCAGACTATCATGCTGCACCTCTTTGTTCTATTTTTGTTCTGATCTTGTTGTAGAAGAAGACCAATTACGATCAAAACGACACCAAGACAGACATGCCGAGGAATAACTCTAAGTCTTACGCTTACCTGTGTGTGGAACACCAGTTTTGGCCGGACATTGGGCTGCATGGGCGCGGGAACGGACGGTCCGGACATCTTGTTGGGCGTGGAGGGAGAGTTGACTGAATTCTCCGTCCGAGCGGCCTCAGCTTCTGCTGCATTCTGCTGCTGCTACGCACAGGGAGAGAATTACATCCATAAATGCATTGCGCACGGGAAAAAATGAATAGACATGATATTTCTGTGAATGCTAGGATCGGAGCTGAGACAAGAATGAGAGAACCAGTTATCTTAGCTATGTTCTAGATCCTTCACCTTTATCTGTACCGGTCACTTGTTTTGTAACTAGCAGTCATATGTATGCGCAACTGCAGATAATCTAATATTGTTATTTGGCTAAGTGGTACAAAAGAAAGAAAAATAATGCAGTCACGATGCACCACAGTGGAAAAAAACAAGATTATTTGATCAAAAATCAGCCTTTACTGACGAATTCATAGAAACATGACTATAATCATATAATTTGCAGATTCGTGTTGAAAGCACATGTTATAAGCGATATCAAGAAACATCAAGAGACTTGTTTTCCAATTGTATAACTTGGATTGAAATAAAGTACATTGTATTCTGTACTTTTGTATTACAAAAAAATGGAATATCAAATTTTAAATATGTTGTCCTTAGGATCATAGTATTACCTATTTCAGATATACTACTGAAAAATTACTGAACCCTTGAATAGATAGAATTATCCACACCTTGGGCAAAATAATAGCTATTGAATGTTTTTGGGATTAGTCTATTCAAGCTACATTAAAATGTATCATATTGTAGGAGAGGGGAGGGGGGGGCTTATTGGCAAATGACAAAAGTTACTTAACCCTTGTCCTGCTGTGCGCAACATATGTCGCGCGGCACATACAGTACCATCTATATAACACTCTGTATAGGTACGATTTGGGGGTATTTTTCGTGCAACGCATCACACCGCAGCGAAACGCAACAAATGCGGAAGTAACTATGCCACTGCAGGGCAAAAAAATTTGGGTTTCTTATGATCTAATTAAGACATGAAATTATTGAAAAATATTGTGCCAGGAATGCCAGCAGGACAAGGGTTAATACACAATTTTATACACATCCAAGAGGAATCTAGTTTTGAGGATTTCTGTTATCATAAAATATAAACACGGTTTATCTATTGATTGTACTATCCCTATTCCCTAAATGATTTTTCAGAAACAATGGTGAACTTTGAACCGATGTACATTTCACAAACCTTGGAGTCAACCCAAACTTAAGACTACAGGAAGTATGTCGTTTTAACCAGAGCAACACTTTTGGGAAGGTTCTTCCTCCAAAATGGCGACATTCTTGATCTTTTGAGGAAAATCTAGCCGAACAGGTAGAGTATTTTCATCATGCTATTAATAGCGTTGTGCAATGGATACTAGTATGCTTTTACTCGCAAGGATGTTGTCTGCTCAGAAAATAGACTAAATTTAATCCTAGTTGGTAACACTATACTCCTGGATTAGTCTATCAAGGCGAAACCCTACCGCATGTGTTTTGAACAGTCCCACATTTAAATTCATATTATTAAAAGCTTGTTGAATTTTCAACAGCCTAGCAAAAAATCCGTACACAGGTAAGGTACGTTATATACCGTTAACGTTATAAACCGCATATTCACACACCTTCATCTTCTTCTTCGACTTTTTCCCGAACAGTCCGGACATCTTTGCGGCTTTTTCTTCGGTGTACAGTTGGAGAATGAAGTCCTTTACGGCTGAATTTTCCGGGGAAGGTGAACAGATCTCGGGAAAGCCCTCGAAATTGCCAGGATTTTCGCAGATTGGATGCGGACTTTCGCTTAGAATGCAATGGCGGCCATGAGCTCTAGGTACCTATTCAATCAACCCCACAAGGCAAAAAGCAGCTCCTCCCGGATCCGGTTTCCACCGTGCGATTCATTTGCATACAGAAATTAGGCTGGAGTGCAAACCAGCGGCGCAGGTTCTAAACCACCTGTGAATCACAACTTGTTACGAGCGCTCTGATTGGACGATCGGCGTGTGCCGGTACACCTTTTGATGACAAACTTTTTCCATACGTCGAACAAGTTACAACTTCTTAATGGCTCTTAGCTGTTCTTAAGAGCAGAATTTTTCTACGTATCCATAACAAATAAACAAACTGCGACACACTTCTATTTTCTCTGCCAGTTCACACATAGGAAATTAACCAATGCGGTGAGACGTAACATACGCACCAAGTGAGGTGTGGCTTTCTCAGGTGAGTTTACCTGTGACCCACCTGGCGTCACGTGATCCGTGTTTACCTGTGGGGTTAAAGTTTAAACCTACACGGAAGTGGGAGAGATCGCGTGGCAATACATGATAGAAGCTAAACATACACTCTTAGCCGTGTGTGTATACTCTTTGATCACCAACCTTTTTCACAAGTGTACAGTTTAAAGGCTTGGGCAGGTGCTACTGTTATCATAGTAGGTAAGAGATCCTTAATCTTCCACAGTTCACTTTGCAAAGATAAAAACTCGTTACACCTGTTTCTGTTAAATGTATGTCACTACATGTAGGTGTGCTGTTTTGTCTTAGCTGCCTCCATTTTTACGGTATTGCTGAGTGCAAAGCCAGCTTACCACTTCTAGTCACTGAGCTAGGTAGGCACGACAGGTATTTGACTATGTCAGAAGATGGCGGTGGATGTTTGTTTTAAAAGCTTGAGGATTCTATTCGGTAGGGAAGCATGTGTCCCATAATTTTGCAGTCCGGGGAAAGAAACTGCTGCTGTAGAAAGATTGGCACTGACGGCGATCACTTAGGAAAGGAAGGATTGACGGAAAGTAACGTTTATCTAACCAATTCCCTCAATTCAAAGAAATGGAACTCTATAACAGTGAGAAGTGTGTATGTGGCTTATTTCTTGCGTTTTATTTCAAAATCCTTGTATACTAGGACAATGACAAAAGGCGGATTGCACACAGCTCGTTTGGTTGTCCTCGTCCTAGTCTGTTGTACTGCTCGGATTTGTGGTGAAGTGGAAGAACAAGGCACATGCTCAAAGGACGATGGAGTGGATTGCGGCTCACAAAATCTGGAAGTGACACCGGTTATCACAAAGCTTGACGGTGTAGAGGTAAGTATAAAGTTATAGTAGGCCTAGGAAAATGTCGTGTTACCCGTTTTCTGACTGACAAAAGGAAAACCTGCCGACCCTATCACTTTTGTTGCTGTACTTTTTTGGTCCACTGGAACGTTTTGTAACTATCATCATTTTCTGTGTCAGGTTGGACATGTGCAAGATGTGATTCTTGACGGAAAAACTCATCAGATGAAGACTTTATCTATGAAGCCGCAAGTCTTGGGCAAGTATTCTTGTAGTGTAGTATTGTTGTAATGTAGTAAGTTGAATCAATCCTAGTCCATATCACACTCATGGACATCTGTGAGGCAAAAATGCGATATTGCTGACGGGAATGTTTTTGTTTTGTATCTGGTCTAGCAGTATGGACAGTACACCGTTTTTTGCCGCCCTAAAATTGGATGCCTTTTTAAAAGGGTTCTTATCTATTCCTTACAGAGATTCAGCATTTCTTGACGGATGATGAGTGTGATCACGTCATGCGCCTTGCCGAGAAGGTCGGCATGTTTGAAAGCGTCACGAACACGCCAACAAAATCCAGAAACGTCCAGATCATGGACATGAACAAGGACACGGTTCTCAGTCTAAGGGAGGTGGGTGGTCAGCAAAACTAGTACTCCACCAAAATGAAATAAACGGAAAATTTATCAGTGTTTTGTCATCTTTAATGAATGTGAATCAGGACATTGTAGCCACCATACTTAAGCAATGTCCTAACTTATGCCACTCGAAACGTCTGGAAGTTATCTTCTAAATTTATCCTGTAATAGAGTTTGAATTGTCTTTGAGTCCTAACGCAACATTCGGTTTAAACTAACATCGACATAATCGAGTTGTGATCCTTTCTGTTCAATCCAGTTTATTCTGACGATTGAGAACTCTTTTGACATCTACTTGGACGAGGGCGACATGCTGAAGATGTAAGTTGCTGACGATAGACACAGTAAAGTCTGTTTGAACATGGTGTTCAGCACCAAGGACAGGCCCATTCTTCACTACCACATGCGGTATCAGTATAAGAATGGTATAATACAGTATCGGGAACATGGTGATCGTCGTTTGCTTTATGGAGAGGGAAGAAAGAAAGAAAAAACACATGTTTGTGAATCTCTTTTTCTTATCTCCTCCATATGTGCCTTACTTGTTACCGGCTTTCTGTTGCAGGTATGCCGACTTGGGGATGGACCACAACGCAGATGGTAAGTAGACAGACTATGAATAAAATATTTTTCACTGTCACCGTTTTTTTTAAACCATTTTCCTATTTTTTAATTATTCGAGAACTTCCCGTTTATGTTGCTATTTCCATTCTTCATTTTTTAGCGGAGATATCCAGGGAAGAGCTGTACGGGCAGGATCCTAAGTCCGTTGCTGAGTGGCTGGAGGAATACGTCACCAAACTGCCGCACAAAAAGTCCCGGATGAGCCGACAGGCCTGGCTGTACCCCAGCAAAGTCCGCGACAAGGTTCTGGACGAGATACAAGAGAGGTGTGCAACAGAAAAACAGTCTTATATAGAGAGCGATCGATTAGTGTTACAATAATACACACAGGCTAAATTATTTCACAAAATAGAAACGTGCAATACTGTTCTGAAGAGTACTGATTTTCTTATTGTTAAAACCACTGTAATTTCATGCCTTTGATATTGTCTTCACTGCTATTTTCTGAGAAAAATTAATAATTTTCACTCCATCCAGGTGTAAAATGGGTACCTGGCTTCGGTTGGGGAGGTAAAAGGCGGTGGAAGGAGAAGGATGGGCTCTGCCTTCCAATGCTGGGTGCTAGACATACTGCCCCTACAGCCTGAAAAAGGCTATGGGACTATATCTAGGCCTTTTACTCTTTTCTTCTTTTTAAGTTGTGTATTTGTCTTCCCAGAGTGGTTAGCCTGGTTGGCTTACCTCGCATCCTGATCGACAAGAACGATGAGTTCCAGGTTGTTCAGTACGGCCCGAAGGGGCACTACCACGCGCACTGGGACTCCGGGAGCTGGGCCGAGAAGTACCCGTGCTGTCACCACGTCAAGACGGGCAGCGGCGAGCGCTGTAAGTCATGCAGGTAAGGAGTCTTCAAGGGTATAGCCATGCTAGTCTGGTTTCCAGACCTATTTTAGCTCCCGAGTCTAAAATAGGTCTGCATATTGGTGATTTAGCCAGGTCATGACTTCGGATTTTCAACCGTGAAACGTTACATTTAAGCCTCCTTACACCTTACCGATCCAGTCTTTGATTCTTGACAAAAATTAGATATTCTCTCTCTCTCTCTC
>NW_017803943.1:2117148-2289747 GCF_001625305.1 Branchiostoma belcheri | reverse complement strand
TTTCTCTCTCTCTCTCTCTCTCTCTCTCTCTCTCTCTCTCTCTCTCAATGGTCACGCTATCAGAAGATCAAACACATAACTGTCATTGTTCTCCAGTTGTATATATACTGTAAGCAAAGGCATCCATTTCTTGTTTCTACCTCTGCAGGTTCATGACAGTGCTTCTATACCTGAATAAAGTGGATGGCGGAGGCGCTACTGCCTTTCCGATCGCAAACAATGAAACTTTCGACGAACACGTGAGGATATTTCTTCTTATTAACGTTAGAACTTCAAGAGTCGTAGTTTCTTGGGCTAAACCATCGTGTATTTGCAAAGGTTACTTTCTAGTTCGTAATGTTTTGATTCTCTCATACCTTGTTCTGTCCGGTAGAATTATCTTTTTGAAATTATGTTGGCCCTGAATTGTTTAATTTTCTTTCCTACTTTTGATTCAGTCATTCCGAATGAGCGGCAAGATTAACCTCCATCAGCACTGTGAGGACGCCAACTTAGTGGTACCTGCGGAAAAGGGGAAAGCCATCATCTGGTACAACCACCACCTGGACCCTACTACAGGTAAAGACTTTGAACTTTTCCTTCGTTTCCTTCCAAAACCATAATGCAAGGAACGGTCCAGGAGGGCAGAACAAGGGACAGGCCACGGAAAAATGGAAGTATAATATAAGAGAATGGACTAGCAAGTCACTAAGTGAAACGTGAAGAAGAACAGAAAATCAAGAAAGGTGGAGAAGATTGTCAGAAATTGTCTGTAGTGTACTCGTACCACATGTTAATAATGGTGCTGTCCTTGGTGCTGAACACTGTGTTTATCGCCAGCAACGTGCATCTTCAGCATGTCGTCGTCTTCGTTCAGGTAGATGCCAATGCATTGGATGAGACGATAGATGTTATATTAAACGTTTCCATGCCTTCTTGTTCCAGGGTGGGTAGGAGAGCTGGACAGTTTCACCCTGCATGGTGGCTGCGGGGTCACCAGAGGTCAGAAGTGGATCGCCAACAAGTGGATCCTGGTCAGCGACGAGAGAGAAAAGGACATGGACCCGAACTACAGACCGAACAGGGCGTGAACTATGGCGTATGGACGGGATTGAAATCCTTTTCTGCATACCTGTTTTGTTGGAAATTACTTGCACTAGACACTCAGGTTTTTACCTGGACCGCTCAGACTTTAGGAACTATGGATCATACTAGAAACTGTTCAGAAAGCTTTGTCATTACTTTTTTAATACTTTACTAGTAACTGTCAATGAAGCAAATAAACCCAGTGCAGGTTAAGTGCAGTGAAATACCTGCTGCACAGCTCGAATTGTACGTGCACTAACCTGGATATGCAGCCGGTATTTCAAACCCTTAATGGGGTGCAGTATTACCTACCATCTATATATCTACACTTTCTAGAGGTGCCAAAACTTTTTCTCAAAATGAGGTTAGACTTTTATACGATTTCTACATGTTTATGGGACGGAGGTGTTGTTTTTAGGTGGAGCTGGTTTAGGGAGCTTGTTAAGTAAAAAGTAAGTAAAAGTAAGTCATACAAGCATATGCAAGTGAGAGGGCAGAGATTTGAATTCAGTTGATTGACAGTGTTGTGGTCCTAGGTTGTGGTCACCAGGAATGTGTACTGTGTAATCATGGTATGAAACATAAACCATTGTTTAATAGGGGAATAGTTTCAGTTCTGCTTCTGTACTTGTTTTGTTAGTTTTGGTGCTGTGAGGTGGTGGTATGTTTGTGCAATACTTTTGTAGAGGTAGTTTGCTATTTACTTTTTAGTTGTTGGTTGCGCAAAATAGAGAAATTAAAATCATGAAAAGGTAAATGTTGGGCTTCATACACTGATCTGTACAATGTCTCACAAATAAAAGGCATTCTGCACAAACTTTACAATGTCTTTGGTCCTTTATTCGATACTTCTATCAAAGATACATGTACTAAAATGGGCAACAATATAAGACTTGGTATTGGGTTCACTGGTTTACTCAAAGTTAAATGGTGTATACCCTAGAGAAGTTGTTGAAAAACATAGCACAAAACAGAAAAGACTAATATATGAAATGACACAAAGGCAGCTCCTAACATGAAACCGACATTCTTCAAGTATTCTAGAATATACTTAACTACTCATCTGCATAATATACATGTATATATACACCTCTGCTCTTGACTACAAAACAGAAAAACTACTATCAACCAACAAAATATATATACACATTTCCACATGCAACACAAGAGACAAACAGTAAAGTATTATAACTACAACTTAGTACAGGGTACGAGTTCCAAGCCTCTAGGCTGGGTGCACTTAACAGTACATAACCATAGACCAAAAAAGCCCTTTTGTTCATTCTTCACAGTTACTAGTCCGTATATACCTATGCTTGTTCCCAACAAGCACTAATGTACCATCAATAACAAAATTTATACAATTGATATTGTGCATTTCATTTCAGGCACTTCAAAATTTAAATCTCTAAGTTCAAACACTATGAAATCCTAAACTTTGGCAGATAAGTTGTATAACTGTCTACTAGTATGGCACAATTTTTTATAAAGGAAAGTCCTTTATACTGGCTGGTTAAATGAGAATCAGTTACATGAGCTATATCTTCATAAACCTATATATTACTGTGATTTCTTGGCAAATGTTTGAAACTATCTCTTGTTTATCAATTATGGCACTTCAATGTCATTACATTATGATCTAGTCTGTACAAATATACACCAACAATAATAGAATAGGATTGCTTTGTAACAAACAAACTTACCAGCAATACTGATCACATTCACTGATTCACTGTGTGCTTTTAAAAGCAACATATTTCAAAAGTTCATTTCATTCATTCATATTTCTACAGCAACATTATGTATATACACATAAGGGATGCAGCATTGCATGAATACTGTACTGTTTGTAGCTTGGAATGTTTCTCAACACTCGTACTATGACAATAATCTAATATTTTACAAAAAAAAGTCCAGAATATACCTACTGGTACCCACATCCTTCCATGGGTATTGTTCAGGCTGCTATACCTGTAACCATGCTGATCATTTCTGCACTAAACTTAGAGAAGATTACTAACTGTTTAACTGATTAAACAAAAACTTTAAACAAAGTTGCAAATTGCACAGAAAATAGGCACTGATATCTCACACTGTCCATCACCAACTTTCTTACCTTCAGCATCCTATTGCGTACGGAAAAAAATGTTGTGCTTCCGTTTACCCAACCAAACATAGCAAAAAACCTGACCCTATATTGTAAGGGCCTAATAGGAAACACAACATTAATTTTCCTGGCCTAAGTCTCAGAAGTCCAGCAGAAATCTGATGCTGTATAGTTAATCCGTGGAATACTGATGGTAACTTCGTACCACCTACAATATTCTACCTCTGCAGCACGAATGCAAGAGTAGCCAGGATGCTGAACCCGACGGTGAGACACAGAACCTTCAGGAGTCTGTCCCCGTCCTTTTCTAGCTCTCGCCCGAGGATCTCGAAGAACGTGACGTGAAGGAACGTCCCGGCGGCCAGACCCTGTAGGATTGCGCTGATTACCGCTGTTACAAACCCTGGCTGGGTCTGCAGAGAGAGTCAAACATTTCAGTTCATTAACAAGAGTCTCACAATCTCATACCATCTGCCATGGTGAATGTATAGTTCCCCGAACATGTCCAGTTTTCTCAGACTGCAAACTTTTGCTACTGCAAACATAAGTGATTTACAGTATTTTAACCATCATACTTTAAATTATTGTGTCTTTTAGATACTGATATGTTAAAACAATGTAGCACTATACACTGTATGTAGTCTTAAAGATCTGAATGTAACTTCTTTTCTCCTCTTTTTCTCTCAATATAAATGTACACATCTTTGAATGAAAACTCATCTGTGTTCAACTTGGTAGAATCCATAGTTGAGCTCCTTTCTTGTGTTGGTAACAAAACTTAAACTCTACAACTATGTACACAATATTGTTTTCCAACATTTTTACCTACAGTAGAATAAGTGATATCTACAACATAGTATAAGCTAAAAAATTGTTGAGGCTATCATATCACAACATACTTTTTTGTTTGTTTGTTTGTTTGTTTGTTTGTTTAAAACTCACCTGGATGCCCATCCCTGCGCCCATGCCAGCCGGGACCATCACACAGAACAGCAGAGCCAGTTTCACCACGGTGGGAGTCTTCATGTTAGATTTGTTTGTTTGTTTGTTTGTTTGTTTGTTTGTTTACAACTCACCTGGATGCCCATGCCTGCGCCCATGCCTGCCGGGACCATCACACAGAACAGCAGGGCCAGTTTCACCACAGTGGGAGTCTTCATGTTAGCTGACACTAGATTCACTCCCAGCGCAAACGCAGCCAGACACTCGTGTATCATCACTCCGATGTACAGGTTTATAAACACACCCATGTCCTCCTGGAGACCTATAGAGAAGGAAACAACACAATATTGTGTAAATGTATAGCCAGTATAACTGCCTTTAACTTCCCAGTATAACTGCCCAATATTTTGTATCTGTTATTGTACAACTAGCGTTCAGGCAGCCAGACACTCGTGTATCATGACTCCAATGTACAGGTTTATAAACACACCTGGAGTCCTCCTGGAGACCTACAGAGGGGTACATCGGTAAAGGTTAGATATCCAAGTAATGAGATATGGCAAAAACAGTTACTCAAGCAATGATATGATTTTGGGAATGGTCAGACATTTCAGGTAGCATCCACTACCTATCCTTTTGGCCTAAGGAGGGATACCCAACAAAATATTGTGTAAATGTATAGCCAGTAGAACTGCCCTTTGGTGTGTTACAAACACACAAACACAATATTGTGTATCTGTCATTGTACACCTAGTGCGAAGGCAGCCAGACACTCGGACACTCGTGTATCATTACTCCGAAGTAAAGGTTTATAAACACACCCATATCCTCCTGGAGACCTACAGAGGAGAAAATAACACAATATTGTATAAATGTATAGCCGGTATCACTGCCTTTAACTGCCCAGTATAACTGCCCAATATTTTGTATCTGTTATTGTACAACTAGCGTTAAGGCAGCCAGACACTCGTGTATCATGACTCCGATGTACAGGTTTATAAACACACCCATGTCCTCCTGGAGACCTACAGAGGAGAAAATAACACAATATTGTATAAATGTATAGCCAGTATAACTGCCTTTAACTTCCCAGTACAACTGCCCAATATTTTGTATCTGTTATTGTACAACTAGCGTTAAGGCAGCCAGACACTCGTGTATCATGACTCCGATGTACAGGTTTATAAACACACCCATATCCTCTTGGAGACCTACAGAGGAGCAAACAACACAATATTGGGTAAATGTATAGCCGGTATCACTGCCCTTTGATTTGATTTGATTTATTGCAATTGCAACAGTGCAATACATGTAGGAAACAGGTAGCTGTTGCTGGTGTTGTGTCCTACACATAGAAACAAATACTGGACAGACAATACTCATTTTCACTTGAGTTTAGTGGGGAAAGTCGTGTTAAGTGCCTTTTCCAAAAGGGAATGTCCTGGCATGTCAAGACTCGAACCCAGGACCTCTTGGTTCCGAGTCGAGCACTGCTGTTGCATCACACAATCCCAGCATTGGTGTATTACAAACATACAAACACTAAGGTAGTCTGGACATTTATTTTCCTTCTATCTTTGATGTCATTGATGAAGTTTAGACATCCTGGTATAATGCAACGTGACACAAAACCAATCAATCCACTGAGATAAAATCTCTGAAAAGTCGTTTCAGATATAATCTGCTGTCTTTCATCAGTGGCTGAATAAGTCTAAAGAGAAGAATAACCTGTATATGAAACTATCTGAATGGATTCATTTATTGGTTTGGCTGTTCAACACACAGCCAGGGCAATCCAACTAGCCTGTGGCCTTTTAAGAAAGGGCTTTCACTACTGAAACGACAAGACAAAACATTACGTGACAGTAACATATGATGGATGATTATATGTAAACAAGGAAAATCTGGTAGCTACAGGTTGGACCACAGGAGAGTCTGGGGGTGCCAGTTGCTTGATTTATGTTGTGCAATGTATTATGTTTTAACCAAGAACGCAAAACACTCCTAATGCAATAAAAACCAGTGCAAGAGAACATGGCCATTATTATTATTACTTAGATGGCAAATGTTGGTGAGACTTTTTTGGAGTAGTTAGAAGTGATTGCAAATAGTAGTAGTAATGTAAGAGGACTCCAGGAAGAGTAGTGGTTGTATTGTCACTAGTTGGAGATTCCTTGATAAACAAACATTTGTACGTATGTTTGTTTTGTCCTGTAAGTACTCTCTGTATGTTTCACCATATTGTTTTGCTTCTTGTATTATCTGTATGTTTTGATGTGTTCAATCATTGAGTGGACTACCCTGGCTAAAGAAAACAGAAAAAAAATCAATAAATAATAACAAACAAACAAACCCACCCATGGCGAGTCCCTCGAACACAGAGTGTACAGACAGAGCCAGGAGCAGCACATAGGACCGGAACGAGCTCAGGTCCAACAATTGTTACATGTAGCTCCTCACAATTCAGCCCTTGGCTGGCCCACCCAATAACAATATGGTAACAACATAACAATACCACCAATTGGAGATTCCTTGATAAACAAACAAACAAATAAACAAACAAACCCACCCATGGCGAGTCCCTCGAACACAGAGTGCACAGACAGAGCCAGGAGCAGCACATAGGACCGGAACGAGCTCAGGTCCCTCGAATGGCAGCCGCTCCAGGCTCTTACGATTCAGCCCCACCGATTGTTACATGTACATGTAGCTCCTAACAATTCAGCCCTTGGCTGCAAGGCCAACTCAATAACAATAGCAACAAAAACCAGTGCAGAAGAACATTTGGACCACCCACCCATATTTATTCATTAAACAAACAAACAAACAAACCCACCCATGGCGAGTCCCTCAAACACCGAGTGCACAGACAGAGCCAGGAGCAGCACGTATGACCGAAACGAGCTCAGGTCCCCCACGCCCTCGAAGTGGTCGTGATGCAGGTGGCCGTTGTGCGTGCTGTACCGTAGACTCTGCTGCTCCGCGTCTGATGACGATTCGCTTTCCGAGTCAGACTCGCTACTTCTGCCCAGCCGACTCGTCTGTTTACTGGAGAGAAGTAAATTTAAGTGTTATGAGTGTTACAGTTAATGATCGACCCCCAACACTAGTACTTACCCCAGACACACACTGTTACCCTTGAAAAATAAACAGTTCATCGTACACCAGTGCTGAGTATGGACTCCAACTATACCACTTTCCTATCTTAAGCGTTTTAAAGGGTAAAAGACATAACAATGAGGTATACATTTAACCTGGACTGGGCCTTTCAAACATCACACAGTAGCAACAAACATTCTGCATTCTCCACATTTTTCTTTTTACCTTTATCCAGTTAGACAATTCAGAGAAGGCACATTGTGTCTTTTCATGGCAATGTACTGGTATGTTTGAATTGTAAAAAACAAACTGATTTGAGCTGTTCCACCTGCTGTCTAACCCCATAAACAATACAGCATTTGTCGTCAAACAGCTAAGTTTATAATACAGTAGGAAGAACAGTGCACATGGACCCTACCTGCTGCCTAGAGTCTCCATCTTCAGTAAACTTGTTCTCTGGGGTTTCTTCTGACAGGTGTGAACAACCTGCTCCACAAATACAGACAGAAGCAGACCAACCTGGGCAGAGGGGGGGGGGGTAGAGTACACAGAAAAGTCAGATTACTACTGATCTACTCAGTACCAAAGTACAAAAATGGTACCATAAATAATTTCATTGGGTTGGCAAGAGGCTGTGTAACTTAGAAGGTTCTTTATCAAACAACCAGTGGGTTTCACATCCAATAATTGTTTTGGTGATTGTCTGTCACCTTCTTCAAGGTAGCAATGCTTTTGGTTCATACTGCAGGCGTCACTGCTGCAATATTACAAATGCTGCAGCAAACATTAGAAATGCTGCAACACTCTAGGTTTGGGACAGCATTTGTAAAATATTGCAGCACGTGGGACATCATAACAGGCAAATGACATCAAGTCACACAAACTTACAATAGTGACCGTTTCGGCCAGCGGGTAGTTCACTTTAATGTCCTTCATTGTCAAGGCACTTTCCACCTTTTCCCTGACCGTCGGCAAAAGGCCCAGGAAACACGTGGCCAGGAAAACCCCGCCGGCGAAACACGACATCAGACCCAGCGCGCGTGACGTCCGCCGCTGCCTCTGTCCGAAGTCTGTCTGTGGCCGAGCGACGCATTTCAGCGGGATGATGGTCATGAGGAAGAGGCCGAAGATGGTTCCTCCCAGACACAGGCCCTTCACTAGTAACAGCTCCATTTGGTATCAGAGTCCTCCTGATCCTGTAAAAAAACAGTTTTGTAAATTTAATGGACTTACCAATAATTAAGGCCGCCTGAAAAAAGGCTAGGGTTGGCAGATTTTTGCTAGGGTCAGTCAGAAAACCAGAAACACTATCATTTTTTTCCTTGGCCTCAGCAGCATCATATCAACTGTACTGGTCTGGGTTATTATATCGTTACTGCCCCTAGGCCTAATAGGACATTACATGCTGGTAGGCCAACTAATGTTAAGACCGATTATGCCCTCTTGCATAGTACAATGTACAATGTATTGTACAAATATCCTGTTCCAAATATCACAAAGGCATCTCGGTACAATGAAAGTGTTCATTATGATATGACGCAATTGACTCCAACTATTATACACCCAGCCTGCTAAGGTAGCTTTTTGGCAACAAATCTGTAATGAGAAGGTTAAGAGTTGTGTAGAGTGTCGGCAATGACGTCACGGCTGCCATGCCTGTCCACTGCACCTGTAAAGAGTCAATTTATGCGTAGCGTGCATTATTATTCAAGTTCAGGCACGGTACGTAAGAAAACGTGAACAAGACTGTAAGGTTTGATCCACTCACACTGGGAAGGACCCTTACTCTTTTCAATATTAGTGTGGTGGGTTCTTTAGCATGCTCAAGGTGTGGTTCTCCTTAAAAAAAGGCTGGGTAGCGATCTTGCAAAGCGGATAAAGGCTGGACTCCAGGATACTTCTCAAACATGCATATGTGACCTCCACTTAACGTCCAATCTGACTGATGACCTTTAGGACATTTAATATTAATAGGGACTGAGGCTAGGAACTCACTTTCACCTGTCAAGTGAAGTGAGGACAGTCATGCAAAGTGCCTTTCCCAAGGGCACAAGATCTGAGTGACATGGCAGGATTTGAACCCGGGACCTCTTGGTTCTGAGCCAACTATCTGCCTTTATGGCACACGACCCAAAACATATATATGTAAATGAAAAATATAATATTTCTGGTGGTTTTTAACGTTAAAACTTATCCTTGCAATTTGTTGCAAATCTTGTGTTGACTTAATGACTTATAATGTTGTTGTCGTGACTCTTTTGTTTAAAGTTATTGACTAACTGACTCTGGACAATACTGCTCCCATAAATAACCTACAGAGATAACAGCAGTCATAACATAACTGTTTTGGCAATACCATGACAATCAACAAGTTACCAGCTCTAACCAAAACACAAACCCAAATTCTACAAGGCAAATTGCATGGAAGTTGCAACAGAACAGTTCTGACAAACACCTAGTCACTCCGCCCTCGCTGTCTGCCCGGCTGCGCCTGAAACAGTCCACCTCACAGCCACACACCGGAAAATCATCCACCACAACAAAGCTTTTATACAGTTCAGCTGGACACCGCTGCGGTTGGTACACCTGAAAGGAAAGAAAATGGCCGTCTAATGTCCTAAATACCGTGGCCCGTTCCTTAGATTTGCAACGTTGTCGTTTTCCTCTGTGTCCTAGGTTTACCGCAAAGGTCCGGGTTCACTAAATACGTCTTCGCACTTCGCTCTCAAGTACTCCATATGTTGGCACAAGTCCTCGTGCTAGACAAGCGGTCAATTCTGCCCCATATGTACGTGTCCCAATAATCCACACTACTACATCGACCTGCAGCCGGATTTCACTGACGTAACCCGGAAGTTTACGGTGTTGTCGACGAGCAAACCGTGCAGAAGCGCCCCTAGCGATGCAGTGGTGTAGTGCAGGTTGGTAGTTCTGGAGCCTGGACGGTGGTGCGTTCTGGTGATTAACCGCTAAACGTATCCTTGGTGACGGTCTGAGCTGTCTCGTATAACAGTTATATGATCCTAATTTGTACGCTTCTTTCACCCTCTACTTTGCAAGCTATAATTTTACTCTTCTAAATACGTTTATTGCCTAAAAATTGTAAAAAGGAAGACACCGTGCAGAAGCGCCATTTTTAGGCGGATTTTGTGAGAACTGCAGTTGCCGAACTCGCGCGAGACTCCGCGAGACGCGTAACCAAGACGAGGCTGGGCGGCATTCCTCACCTGGTAACAGACCAGACTTCAGGTAGAAAATGTTCTCCTCAGAAACGTCGGAGTTTCAAGGATAACTACAGCGATTTGAGTGAAGTTATTCGATCAGACAGAGGCTTGAGACATCAGGGAAGACCTAGAAGCGAAAGGAATTTTTCTCTGTGCAATAGAACGACAGAAAACCACCTGCCAAGATGGTGAGTTACCGTATGATCTGTTTCAACTATCAACCCTATACTATCTTTGCAAGTTTGATACCGTTGACTTTTGTGTCTTAAACTTGGTTTCTTTGAACATTACCAATCCTGTTAGTGGATTCAAAGGTTTGCTGATACATGTACTTCGCAGTTCCTCAGTTTTTCACCAGATCTCTTAAACAGAACTTGAAATTTGAGAGGACAAATATATTTTTATTTCATACAGTACCTGCAAAATAAACTGGTTTATTATGGGACTCTTATGGGAATAAGAGCAATTCTTAGCAGCCCAAGGGCAGAATTTGACAAATTTTACACAATGTCATTGCATTGAAACTGATTGTAATTGTTATTGCCATCATCTTAATGTTTCGGAAATAGATTAACAGTTTATGTAACGTTAGAGAGAAATATGACAAAAGCTTGTATGTTATGCTGAAGGGCAGTTATACTGGCTATACTAATACAGATACAAATGATCAATAATTTCTCAAATTCCTATCCCTTACCAAACCTCCTTGTGCATTTGTTCCAGATGCTCTCACGAGCCAAGCCGGCCACGGGCCCGGCGGCCTCCAGTCCTGCCAAGGAGTCGGGCAAGAAGAAGAAGAAACTGCCCAAGTTGGAGGATTACCTGACCAACAGGGACTACACGGGGGCTATCACACTTCTCGAGGTAGATGGATGAAGAAATGTCCTTTGAAAACCAATGATGATTTAAACTTTTACTTAACATCAATGAAGGTTAGACATTCAGGTAAAGAATACCATGATTGTACTCTAAATAACAGTTACTTGAGCAACTGGATAGATTTTGAAAAATGGTTAAAGATGTTTCAGCTAGGTTGCAACCACTACCTTTCTTCAGCGACTGAAATGTATTTTGACTGAAAGATCTTGTCATTTACAATCAATTCATTGACAAAAAGTAGAGGATGCTACCTGAAACGTCAGCCATTTTCAATGATGTGTTTTCACATTCATGTATAAATGACTAATGTTGTTTTTCTTGTCCCCACCAGTTTAACCGTTCCAGTGGTAAAGGTAGTGAAGAGGTGGACATGTGGATCGCCTACTGTGCCTTTCACCTGGGCGAGTACAAGCGAGCCATGGAGGTAAAACACACAACAGGATTCATCTAGCTACTTTTCTAGACTGTTTCGTAGACATGAAATCCTCTGGGCACTTAGACAAAAAAAGTTGTCATTTGTTGAAGAATGACTGAACACACTGGGCATGATACTAGCATGACCAAACAGTGAATTCTTTCTTTTTGTTCTTTGAAATCCTCTTTGACTTTGGAAAACTTGATAAGTTGAGTCATGCTTCCCTTCCTCAGACATCTTCTTCTTTTCTTTTCGTTCCATCGGTATGGTTGCAAACTTTTTTTTGGATATGAACATGGGTGCAGATGTCCTCCATATAAGTGTGTATATATTACATACTTAATTACTTGTGAAATGGGTCTTAAAGCATCATATTATCCTTCAGGAGTACCAGTCTATGACGAAGCGAGACGGCTGCCACCCTGACGTCTGGGTGAACCTGGCCTGCTGTGACTTCTTCCTGGGCATGTACAAGGAGGCGGACGAGGCGGCTCAGAAATGTGAGTTTGGATATCTCTGTGGAGACAGGAATCATCTGAATTCTTTTCTTTACCGGAAAGCTTATAAGTGTTTTGTCATTGACCTATTGGATTGGTCAATAGATTCAAGTTGCTCAAGAGAAAAGATATATTATTCAGTCACTGTAATGATATTCTCATGATGAACAATGAAGATTGAAATACAATGTCCACTAGCTATAGGTAGTTTATTTACAATGTATAATAGGCTCCTCAGACCAATTTTGGTTTGTGGTGACATGTAATGCTCATTTGTAGTAGATGAAAGGTATTCAATAAAGAATGTATAATATAAAAAAGAATGTATAAAATATACAGTCAAACCTGTACAAGATGCAACTCTACATAATGACTACTTGGCTAATGTGACCCCTTTTTGTTTCGTCATTTCGAAAATTTTTCCCCATTGACACAAGCATTGAGACCAAATTTTATCAGTCCCCCAAGTAGTCTTCTTGTGCAGGTTTGACGGACCGTATTTAAAAAGAGTGCACCACCTACTAACCACCTGTTTCCACCACCAGCCCCAAAAAGCCGCCTGCAGAACCGCCTTCTGTTCCACCTCTCACACAAGGTGAGCCAGAATTCCGACGTAAGCCAAACATTTGTTTTTGCCGGTCCCTCTCCCGACTGGCTCGTACCTGATGCACACTTCTGCATGGCTGAAGTATAAAATAAAGGCTCGGGCTACAAGATCTGTCTGACTCCCTCTGTGAGCATGCGTCTTTTAGCATGAGACTTCATGTGACTTTAAAAACTGCCTGTGCAAAGCTTGCATGGGGGTTTTAAGTGATTTACCATCACCAATTTTTTGGGTGAGGAACAGATTTGATTGATGTGCTAGAGAATTTTATTTCCAAATAAAACTGTCAATTGTTGTTTTAAGGCATGATGAAAATGAAAAATTGAGAAGCATTTGGAGAAGGGAAAACTTGTACATGTACTACTACTTAGAATTTGTTACACTGAGCTAGTGAGAGGGATGTACTACAAACAATAAGAGCTCTCAATTACATTGTACAAAATGATTTTTGTGTAACATCACTATGTTCATGTGTGCATCTGTCCTGTCATCACGCAACTTTTCAGTCTTTGCAACAAGCATGTGTACATTATTGTACAGCTGTGTAGAGCACACACCTCTCAACAAAGCATGATATTCCTCTGAGTGATGATTGTCATATGATTGCACATGATCCCAGGTAATGCCAATACAACATGATATTTCATATGTGTATGAATCAGTCAAGACCTGCATTGCAATAAAATAGCTTAAAGTTGTTTAGAATTTTTTTAAAAACTTGATGTGGAAACCAGGACCAGACCAGAGTAGACCAAAGTAGTTAATGGTGTGCTATCAGAAAAACATTTTGTGGAGGACCCAGGTAACCCCATGTTTTGTGCACATCAGACTTTTATTACAGTTTGGTAATATCTCAGATGCATGCTGGGTTTCTTGATGTTTTTTATTTCAAACTTGTAAGAAATTGGACTAGAAAAATGTCCATATTTGAACAAGTATATGTGGTTATTTTGTTAAACATTGTAAAAAATGTTTCTAACTCATGTCAGGCTTCTTATAATTGCGTAGCCAAGGGCTTCATGTAAGACATTCAGACTGTAAACATGTCTGTTCTTGTATGAGTCTATATGTGATGCTTGTGTTCCAGTTTAATAACAAAGAAGAGGCTGATGAATGTAGTCTATACGTGTGGCTTGTTTTACAGTTTAAACATGTCCATGTTATTAGAGTCTATACGTGTTGCTTGTGTTCCAGTTTAATGATGAGAAGCGACTGATGCACTACCACCAGAACCTACAGGACATCATAGAGGACCAGCTGAGTCTGGCCTCCATACACTACCTCCGCTCACACTACCAGGAGGCCATCGATATATACAAGAGGATCCTGCTAGATAACAGGTCAGGATAGTCCCATACCATCTGTATCTGCATCAGATTCTGTATAGCTGGTATATAACCGTCCCTGGGAATAACACACTTCACAGGCTCTTGGTGTGGTGGCAGCAGGCTATATTACAGTATATATTACACTGAACAACCTGCTACATCCAATCTTTGCACATTTAATTGCAGGAGGTGTTTATAGCTTTCTAGTGATGATGCCCCAACCCCAGATTTTTCACAGTTTTTGCTGGATGCTTGGTCAGCATTAAATCAGATTTTTGTCCATTGCAGACTATATCTTTTCCAATGCAACATTTGAGAAGTATAGACAGGATGTCATCCTTGAATGCGGTAATACAATATAGGATCTTAAATGAGTCATTCTGCCAAAGTACATTACGGGTTTTGTGCAGACACAGTACGTTCTTCCAACATGCTATCCCATATTATCAAAACATCACAAGAGATACTTATTTCATAGAGACTTACCCTGAGTGTGTACTCTCCCTTCCAGAGACTACCTGGCCCTGAACGTGTACGTGGCTCTGTGTTACTACAAGTTGGATTACTACGATGTTTCCCAGGAGGTGTTAGCTGTGTACCTACAACACTACCCTGACAGTGCCATCGCTATCAACCTCAAAGCCTGCAACCACTTCAGACTCTACAACGGAAAGGCTGCAGAGGTACATTGTTTGTTTGTTTGTTTGTGTGAAATACTTAAATCAGTGTCCTGGCTTCTTTTAATTTTAGTTATAATCTATAGACATAATTTTCTTTGTATATCCTTAAACTTTTACGGCATGAGAAAAACATTTTTACTGCTAGAAAAAGTTAGAATGTACTGACTAACTGTCACCCTCTTCAGGGCAGGAATGACTGTTTCACTGAAGCAGTGACACCGAGCTGCAGTAAGAATCAAAACCAGTCATTGTTGCCCTGAAGAAGGTTACAGATGGTCTCCAAAATATCAGATATGAAAACCCACTAATTGTTGAATATAAAGAACCTTCTTATAGTACACAATGTCATGCTCTTGCTGTCCTGATGAAATGACTCACAGATAACCCTAAGACATTTTTCTGTCCCTCAGCAAGAACTAAAGACCCTCCAGGAGATGGCCTCTCCCTCCTTCACCTTTGCTAAGGAGCTGATCAAACAAATATTGACTAAAGGAGCCCGTATACATGTTGGACAAAGAACCTTCTTATTCAGTCACTAGCCATCCTGATGGCATTACTCATAAGTAACCCTAAGTTGTTATTTTCTTCACAGCAAGAGCTGAAGACCCTCCAGGAGATGGCCTCTCCCTCCTTCACGTTTGCTAAGGAGCTGATCAAACATAACCTGGTGGTGTTCCGGGGAGGGGAGGGCGCCCTGCAGGTCCTGCCTCCGCTCATAGATGTCATCCCTGAAGCACGACTCAACCTCGTCATCTACTATCTCAGACAAGGTGAGGCTTCATCTGTATCTGTGTAGCCGGTATAACTGCCTTTCGGCATAACACACCTGCTTCTGTATATGTATAACTGCCTTTCGGCATAACACACCAGCTTAATGACTTCATAAGTACTGTAAATCACTTTATTTTTGCGGTAGAAAAAGTTGTTATCTACTATCTCAGACAAGGCAAAGGCTTCATCAGTACTGAAGTTGTTGTCATGTAGGACTAGACTGTGGAAGATTCATCTAAGGGGTTGGAATACTTTTTTCTGCATTTTTTTTACATTGAAAATTACCTGCATTCAGAATAGAAGAGTGGAAAAATCAAATTATGCTCTGACTGAATATGCCAAAGTCATTAATACAGCTTCTTTGTATGGTGTCATTGTTTTGTCCACTGCGATATTGGTGTAACTTATTGCATTTCTGTGAATCGTAACTTAACTGTTTTCATACATTTCAAGAACTCTTGAAATTGGCACTTGTACATTGTAAAAGGTTAAAACTAAAGGTTAAAAAAGTAAGTGAAAACTATAATATTAGTGTGCTTTGAAACAATGTTTCTAATGTCAGTCTAACTTTCTTTCCCCCAGACGATGTATCTGAAGCCTATAACCTGATAAAGGACCTTGAGCCGACCACTCCGCAGGAGTACATCCTGAAGGGCGTGGTGAACGCCGCGCTGGGACAGGAGACAGGCTCACGGGAACACCTCAAGATCGCACAGCAGTACTTCCAACTGGTGGGGGGGTCCGCCAGCGAGTGTGGTACGTCTTACAGGGATAACAAAATATCAGAAATAATAATCAGTTCAATCTGTCAGGAAGTAGACAGGGTTGGAAATACCCACTCTTGCAATCTCATTTTCACTTCATTTAGTCACTTATTGGAGATGTTAAGCTGCCTGGCGTGCAAGTTATCTTTTTTTTGCATACAAAGCGACCCTTTTAAAGTTCACAGTGGCCCAACTCACAGCAATGTGTGAGCAATGCCCTTGGGTTACAGCTTGCCTTCTAAAATAAATACTTAGTAGATAGTGTAGATGGCAACCCGAAATTTTGATGGGCAACCTACCGTGGTGAAATAAGTTTGTGTTATAATGAATTCCCTTTACTTAAACCAGCACAATGCAGGTGGCATTTTGAGCCTTAACCTGAATGACTGTTCCTTTTTCCACAGACACCATCCCAGGCAGACAGTGCATGGCTTCATGTTTCTTCCTACTCAAACAGTTTGAGGATGTGCTCATCTACTTTAACTCTATCAAGGTAGGTCATCACGTCATGTTTGTTCCTTGTTAGTGTCAGACTTCTTTCCACCATTTCAATCTGACCAAACTCAAATCTGCCTGGTTACCAAACCTATTTTAGCTCCCGAGTCTCTTTTGTCCTCTCCATCCGTAAATAGACAAAAGAGACTCAGGAGCTAAAATACGTCTGGTTATCAGGCTTGCTCTTGACACCTTATGAGCTATATCTGAATACTTGTCCCTGTATGTGAATACATGTAGTCGTTTTAGAAGCAACAGTAGGAATGTCATATAAATACTACATTTATGGCTTATCTAGTTCCATGCAAGGGATATGAATTTCTCCCTATTTAAATATTTTATCTTGTATATAATCAAAGAGGACACATGTCTTTCTCTCATTGTCTTACATTCAAGAATAATTAATTAACCTTTGCCTTTATTCCAGAGTTATTTCTACAACGACGACACGTTCAACTTCAACTACACGCAGGCGAAGGCCGCCGTGGGAAACTTCAAGGAGGCGGAGGAGGTGGCACTGCTGGTGCAGAACGAGAAACTCAAGAATGACTACACCTATCTCAGCTGGCTCGCCCGCATCTGTGAGTAATGTACTGGGTCATCGTTTTTGTTAAGGTTGGCAAGACACTGTATATTAAGAAGGGTTTTTATTTGACAACTATTGGGTTTTCACATCCACATTTCTGTGGCCATTGATTACTTTCTCCTCGGCAGCAATGACTGGTTCTGATTCATACTACAGCTAGGTGTCACTGCTGCAATATTACACATGTGGTACCAAATGTACAGTGTTGTCACATAATATTTTCCACATATTGTCAAGTACAGACAATAGACAAGTTTGAGTTTAACTTACTACATTGTAGCTGCAGTACAAATTCAGAACAATTCATTTTCGCCCTGAAGAAAGTGACAGATGGTCACTCAAACATTGGATGTGGAAACCCCTGGTTGTTGAATAAAGAACCAAATTGTACCTGTAATTTAATTGTGCTGTTGTTTTCCTGTAGACATCATGAACAACAAGGCACGGCTTGCCTGGGAGTTGTACCTGAAGATGGAGACATCAGGAGAATCCTTCAGCCTGCTGCAGCTGATCGCTAACGACTGCTACAAGGTACATACAGGCTCTCTACAAGATGTCTTAAGAGTTACATATTTAAAGACTGTATATTACCTCCTGTACTTGACTTAACAGTCTTCATGCTGGATATTTGTTCACTGTTTTATCATTAAAACAGATCTCTGAAAGAGCTGTATCAAACATTTTTTGAAATAGCTCTATAGTTTTAAATAAAACAGGTTGGCACGCTGTTTTCTGTAGATTGGTTAGGCCTGCGTTTACTAGCACTGAAAAAAAAAAGCAATTCCTGCAACAAACCCTATTTTTGTAGTCCTATAACCAGAAAAGTAACTTTTATTTTTCTTGTGCTTTGTACCATTCTCCCCACAGATGGGGCAGTTCTATTATGCAGCCAAGGCGTTTGATGTTCTGGAGCGACTAGACCCAAACCCTGAGTACTGGGAGGGCAAACGTGGTGCCTGTGTCGGCGTCTTTCAACAGATCATCGCCGGACGGGAACCAAGGTAAGCCAGACTTCAAACCACAGCTTTCCAGCTTTATATGAATCAGCTTCTATAGTATAGAGCTTTCTCATAGGCCACACCAATCTAATTTGTTGGTTCTTAGATATTTCCAAGAAATCTATAGAGTGGGAGGTAAAAAAAAATGTTCATAAGAATAGGCCTAGGCATCCTTACAATCCACAAAGTCCACATACTAGGCTGGTTTATCATCCAATGAATTTTGAACTTTGAATCAACCACTCAGTTTCTGCATTAACAAGTATTTTGGGGTGAATCCAGAAACTGAATTTTTTTGGAAGATAGTACAAATCATGTAAAATAAAAGAAAGAAAACCTGAAGCAGGCAAATCCGAGAGCCAACAACTCAATGGTGTGGCCTTCATTTACAAATCGCTTGAAGTGTTTTTTTCTAAAGACATGTGCAATGGCCAGAGACACTGCTGAAGACTGGAGTGTGTTTGCTGCTTCACTGCATCAGAAGAAAAGCCTTGCAGCTGGTGGAATTATTTTATCATATGTATCAACAAGAAGAAGCAAAGACAGAGACATGTGCAATAAAGTTTGCCTTGCGTTTTTAGGGAAACCTTGCGGGACATCATCCAATTGCTCCACAATACGTCTAATATGCAAGTGGAGTATATAGTGCGGACTATGAAGAAATGGGCAAAGGACAACCGACTGGGCATTCCATGATGGTTAGCACAACTTGAACGTTTCCACAGCAGTGGTGCTTTCTCCTGTCATGTTGTAGGGTTAGAGTAAGCTGAGTGGTTTGTACAACAAGCTGTGTGCTCTCACGGGTCACTTATGTTTAGCACTTCGGCATAACATACTGTGCCTGCGCAAAACC
The DNA here is from genome assembly GCF_001625305.1 of Branchiostoma belcheri. Lineage (NCBI taxonomy): Eukaryota > Metazoa > Chordata > Leptocardii > Amphioxiformes > Branchiostomatidae > Branchiostoma > Branchiostoma belcheri. The sequence continues at coordinate 2,270,440 of NW_017803943.1, read as the reverse complement.
TGGGTTTCTTTAAGTTGGACATTTGTCTAACGTTGCATCAAAATTTGGTCCTTTTTTACTTTTTCTACACATTATTTATACAGACAGGGTATCATCCTTAAACATAAGCAAACACAACCTTTAACGATATATTCGGTAAGGTGCCATATGCATTTTACCATCCAGTTTTCGCACAGGCACAGTATGTTCTTCCAACGTGCTCTTATATTTGTGGACCAAGAGCAGTGGTGTGTGGCCTACTGTATTTGTCCCAATAAACGCACTTACTCAATAACACCATTGATAATTTTTTTTCTAACTGCATCAGCATGCACACAGTTGATTGAGAAAAAAAAGGATAATATCGGGTGCATAATTCTAAGCATAACTTGATAACCATGTGTGCAATATCGGAGTAGGTGTGATAGACTTAATACGGGATTTTAACTCTGTCTTCTTGTTTTAAAACACCTGTCAAAATGAATGCTACTGTCAAATATTGCAGCATTTCTGCAGCATACGGTAGATGAAAGGTGTTGGCCGATCAACCTTGATCCTGTACATGGAAGAACAGTCTGGTTTCAATCCTCCTGTTTCCAGCAGAACTTCAGTCTTCCTTTAGCTAACTTCTCCTAGTTTGGTGTCTGTGTCCCCCTGTGTCATTCTATCTGCCCACACAGGTTCAGCACAGCATGGCACACTGGGACTACCTGATCTTGGAACAGCTTCTCTTACTTAGTTTACCATCATGTCTCAGTCTTAAACTTCTCTCTCCTTCTTTTCTAGCACACTTCTTCTGGAAAAAAATTAATGCTGTCGAAAGACTCCACTAGTGAATACTAGTACCTGCTACTGACTTTACATAATTTTTGTTTTGAGAGTAGATCTAAATCTTATTTTGATAACTGGAAGAAAACATGCAAGAGAGCCACACTGTCATTTCTGTTGAACAGATTGCTTACTTGCACTTGTATAATCATGGCATCTTTTTTGATTGTGCCTTGCTTCAAAAGTGGTGGCCAGGTATGCAGGTTTTTTGAGCTTTAATCTGCTTTCAAAGAGTTGCTTCACCTGCCATGTACACACATGTAACTGTTGGGAAGCAGATCAAGGCTAGATGCCAGGCTACAGTGTGGTCCTTACATGCTAAATACATGTACAATAAAAATATTGTGCTTCTGGTTTGATTTGATCCCAGTTTGACCTGTAGTATGTGTTGTTCTGCCCCTGCTACAGGGACACAGTGAGAGAGATAGTACAGCTACTGAGGAACACCAGCAACCCACAGGTGGAGTACATCACCAGAACTATCAAGAAATGGGCCAAGGACAACAGGATCACAGTCAGCTAGGGCACACACTATCACATGCTTCTACTGCTCAATTAGTAAGATATGTTGAAGGGAAGGGGAGATAGATTTTATATCTTACATGTATCAGAATGAAAAAGTATGGGGAATTTTTGGCTCATTTTAGAATGATATATCCTGAAATCTCTATAGGGATCTGAGAACCACAAGTCAATTTTGGAATAGCGCAATTTCTTGTTTAGGTTTACATATTTGAGAACGATTCAAGACTTGTATATATTTGCTATAAAGTATTGTTATCATGTATGGATGGTCATACATGTAGCTTGCCATGCTCACTTGTCATGTCCAATACTGGCTTGATAAAAAGTATTCCTGTGGCTTGACATACAAATAGTGTTCTTTTCTCTTCAGGTAGAAAAATAGTTAATTTTCTGTAGTATAAATTCATGGTTGAATCCGATTTTCAAATGATTGTTCATAAATCAATTGATATCTAAAACAAAAGGACAGAGTTTAGGTCCATGTTTGTGTGAATATACTGTTCATAAGGCTTTGATGATGTCACTGTTTGGCTGTAAATAAGATGGTATGTATAGCAGTTTGAAACTTTGTAATAAAGATAGAACAAACTTCTTTGGTTGTCTTGAGTCTTGATTTATAGGCAAATGAGCCTTGATCTTTAGCTAAGTAAAATAACGATACTGTACAGTACTCTAAAACTTTGAATATCTAATTATATTCTGTTCATTAGCTCTTCATCATCATCATGAAAAATTCTACTCCAGATATTTGTGAGTTGAGATAGTTTGTAAAATTAACTTGTATTCTATGCTTAAAATCTATCCACTCTCACAGAACATGATGAATATAAAATGCTCTGTGATATTAATTGTCCAATAAATAAATCTGGTAAGAGCTTTCTGATTAATTTGATTCATTAAAATAGCACCAAAGCATTCGATTTATATTTAAAAGTTCAATGTAACCAGTATAAGACAATCATGATACGTGAACAGGCAATTCACAAAATCATCAAGTGCATAGATGTCTAGAATATTGGCCCAACATATGATGTAATAGTCGGTTCCTTCTCCCAATCTTGTTGACCAATCAGTGACAGGAGACACTGGGAAGGAGACCTGTCTGTTTCCTTGCCCCAATGTTGTTGGCCAATCAGAGACAGGGTACCTCGGGAAGAAGAGCAGCAACTGTAGTGTCTCTTACACTCTTCAAGAAAGAAAGGAGACCTGTAGGATACAGAAATCATCTTAGTTTTTTTGTTTTACAAAATTTCGAGATTTCCATGAAGGATATATGGTTTAAAGTGATGAATTACTTAATAGAATCATTATCACTTATGTATGGCATACCAGTAACTTATTCCGATATTACACCATGGTTTCTGTATCATACCACCATTACACAGTGACAGTACACATTGCTGGCGACCACAACCTAACCTAAGACACGGCATACTAAAAATACAATTTAACGGTTTGAGAAAAGAATGTTTCGTACCTGTTCCACCTGTACCTTTACTCGATAGACCTTCTGCCTTGTGCCCCTTGGCCTTCTTGGAAGGAATGACGATAAAGCTATTGGGCAACACAATTAAGTGTCAACATTCTAGTGGGAAGGAATTTCACAAGCTACACAATATTTCACATTTACAGTCTTTATTGTCTACAAATTTAGTTCACCATCATGAATCTTAAAGACAGTATAGATTTGGTCCCAAAAGAAAAAATCAAAACAGAATTACCTTGTGACGACCTTTATATGCATAGAGCGGAAGTCCCTGAGTAATGACACACAGATATTATACACTGTCCTCAACCCTTGGTCATTGGAGTTTGACACAAAGTTGCGTACAGACGGACCCTTGCCCACAGCAACGATAAAGTTCCTGTGATCCCTCAGCATGTAGTCCCTCATCCTCATAAGAAAGGCAGCTGCAGCATAAATGGTTAGTTTAATAAGTTAATTAGTCAAAGATCATATTGTAGCTGAAGAGTTAAATTTTGTGGCTGCAATCATTAAAACATTGGGACAATTGTTACAATATTCTCAAATAGAAGAATACATTAAGTAGAAGTCATTCTGAAATAGATTTGAACTGCGATTTCCAACACAGAGGTGGTGGATTGCTTTTTATTCCTTGACAAAGACTCAGATATTTGACAGTAGAAAATTTAGGGACTAGTAAGTCCCATTTTTTGTGTTGGAAAAAACAGATCAAACCTGTTTCAGAAAAAGTCATACCTTCTGAGCTATTGTGTTTGATTCCCAGTAACTCATCTAAGCACTGAAGCGTTGCAACTTGTGCTGCACTCCCTCCGGAGAACTGGAATGGTTCCTCCCTAACGCCCTGGTAGATCAGACCACGAGGGAGGGCAGCGTTGTCCTTCCAGCCAGACAGGAAGTACCTGAACCCGTTATAGAACACTTCTGGGTCACACTGCTCCCTCGTTCTGCCCAACGTCTGGTTAATTTTCTTTAGAACCGGTATCATGGCGGTGAGGGCATCTTTGGTTAACTTGGGGTTGTCTTCAGCTACCCCTTTCTGTGCCTAAGGTGAAACACAGGGAAATACATTGTACTTTGATCATCATCATCATCATCATCATTCATCCTCCGTAGAGGTGGAGCATACAAAGTTAGTTCGCCACAACTGTCTGTCATACATCACTGAGAAAAGTTTATGTCCCTCCAAGCCAGTTTCAGTTTCAATAAGTTTCTTAACTGTTATGTTTGGGCGTCCAACTCTTCTCTTACAGGTATCAGGGTTCCAGAGTAGAAGCCTACTGGCTGGTTCTTCACTACGTATTACATGACCGGCCAAGCTTAGTCGTCGACATTTGACTACTGAAGTTACATTTGGTAGCGAACCGTATAACTGTTCATTAGTAGTATGTTTCCACCATGGTGTATTGAAAACCACTCGCAACATCTTCGTGTATGTTCCATTTAGTTACTTTGATAATATTATAGTAGAATATACATACACTCAGATAAAGTACATACAATAGCAGTCAACAATATACCATACCACAGGGCTTGAAATACCTACCTGCAAACTGAAAATATCTTGTCAATTTGATACTTAAAACTAATAAGAGGTTCACTGCAAAGAATTGAAATGCCCAATTCACACAAAAAACAGAATGTTGAGGCTAATTCTGATTGTCTATGTATTAGCCTCAACATTAACATTTACAGCTCACAGAAAGAAGAAATCTTATACCTGTACGATCAGAGGTAGACCTGGGATGAAGTCCATCTCCACTGCCAGGGGAATGATGGCAAACCACGCAAAGTCCCTGGGACAGGTGATGTGGTACATGATCTGAAGATTGTCCAGCTCCAGCGGTCCTTTTGGGTCCTTTCTCTTCCAGTTAGCCAGGCTGACACAGTGGTGGGAGATGATAGGGGTGACTCCCAGGTGTTCAGACACGTGGTACCAGGGGACGGCAATACAGCAAGGCAGGAGGGCTGGGACATCTAGATTATATACAATGTATATTTAATTATTCTTTTTTAAAAATTCTGTTCATCTTTAAGAATATTGCCTTCAATAATAATTTAACTGCAGGTACATTTGGTTGTTTGATTTATCCACTTTGTATACTTTTTGTTGATACCAACTGTTGAATAACTTGTTACACTATAATTCTAATTACTCACTCACTCACTCACTTACTAACTAAGTTAGTAACTATCCAGTTTAGCATTTGTTGTTCCCTGACTTCCGAGGGTTAGACATGCTTACACAACACTACTGCGGCTTGATGGCAGTCTGCCACTTACCTATATCCTGTAAGTTGATGTTTTGTAGGTTCAAGAATTAAATTAGAATGATCTAAAAAGAAAAGGTCTGGTCCACCTGTCTCCCCGTCCTGCCACACGTAGGCCTGTCCCAGGATGCTCAGCACCAGGTGGGCCAGCCGCCACTCCAGGTGTCCCCGTAACCGGGTGTGGTCCAGGAGCGGCAACTGGAACAGAACAGAGACAATGTTGGGTACGTGTATATTTGTGACACAGAAGATAATTTGATGAGGCTACCCAGGGGCCCTAACTTTAAGTAAAACTATTAAGCAGGAAGAAAAGTGCCAAGCTTCTGACCTTTTGTAGCCTGGATGCCAGGACTTTTAAGCTTTAGTTTGCTCTCTCAGTCACTTTTTGGCAGGGTGGTAATACTAGAAAAGGCTGGCATCCAGGCTAGATGTTTTGGCTCTCCCGCATTGACCTGAAGAGCGGTCTCATTACCCCAGTAGTGGTACCTATTGACCGACTACAGGTGAGAAATACAGGTGAGAAATTTGAGACAGAGAAGCTTATTGGACCCTCTCTGGCCGGATACTGTCTTTTGCCAACCTAGGATCTCCTCGGAGATTATTTCGACAGCATTTTTAGAATATGTTGGTAATTCTCCTTTATATCATACTCACCTTGTGTACACATTCTCTCAGCTGCTGGGTTTCCAGTAACTTGGGAGTATCTCTGGCTAGGTCCACCCAGGCACTGAAATAGGGCGGAAGCACTTCCTAGAATCAGAGCAGTAAAAATGCAAACTGTTCTGGTGATCATTGGAGGCGTAAAATGCAAATTGTCATGGTGATCAGAAATGGTTTACATAAATTATTAAGGAATGAATCACACATCTAGAGTTTGGCAAAAGCAAAATGATTGTCTGACAATAATGCTTTAAAGCTAATATTAAGGGGCCTAGGACATGTAATCTTGTGGGCTGAGAACAAGATTGCTTAACATTTACAACGGCAATAATCTCTGAGTTAGAAATATTCAAGATCACGACTTACCAGAGGATCCTCTTCTGTTAAGAACCCCCGGTCCTCGGACAGGTTGAAATCTGACAGTCTGGGAACCCTCTCCATGCGATCACATAAATGTCAGCACTGTTATGTAGAATGATTAAAACTTCCTATAAAACTTCTTATAACTTTGTGCTTCTTTATGTAACGTTAGCAACCTGCCCTTGTCTCCAAGAGAGCTACAAAGTCATCAGTAGCTCATGTGTAACAGTAGGGTTCATGCGCCACTACTGACTTGAACTTTAAGTTGCCGTTTCATGACAGTTCATAAGTTTATACCTGAGTTTTTCACGCCCACATATGGGAGGTTGACCCCAGATTGACCTTTAGACAGAGGATGACGGGATAGAAGAAACCATTCTATTCTAGGTCATGATTTCTGTGAGCTAAATACATTCTTAGCTTTTGGAGATTCAAATCGTGACTCATTTGTGATTTAAATGTAATTTTCTTTTAGCTGATAACTATTGTGTTCCTTTGTGGGTATACATGAAGTTTTCATGTTAAAGTAACGTTTGTTAGTATCAAACTTGGACCCCACTAATTAAGAATGGACTATTCGGGGAACCCTCTAGTCTCTTTCGATGGGAACACTTCCTGATTCGATGTGAGAACAATACCTCGGGCGCATTTCACCCGATTTCTCTCCAGATTTTGGCTATATTTCCTCAAAAGGTGCAATAGCAGAGGCGTCGGGCACATGGCTCGGCACCGGAGAAGTATCGAGACGCTGTTGTTCGTCCTCTCGGCGCTGGTCGTGCTGACCCACCGAGGGACTGAGGTGACAGCGCACGGTCCTCTGGATGGGCCCGATAGACTGCCCACCAAATGCGAAGGTAAGAAAGACTTTCACAATGTTTTAGGTGGAATCCGTAATCCTAATTTTTATGTCTCCATGTTATGAACAATATCTAATACAACTAAGAAGACAAGTGAAGGCGTAGTTGTATTTTTGTGTGGGCATCAACATATTTCTTTGATCGCGACCTTGCAGCTGATATGCTTTGTTTCGTCGTCCTTGGTTTCGTTTCGTTTTATTTTGCTCGAAATATGCTACAATATGCTACTTTCTACCTCCTTTTAGTCCTATGAAAAAGGTTAAGGGGAAAATGGCTTGTAGACCGATATTAAGTAGACCGGTAGTAATACAGTATAGCGGTGCCCATGTTTGTGATCTGCCCCTAGTCTCAAATTCTCAATGTCTTGAGGTGGAGAGTCGTGATTGGTTGATTCCTTAGGCGGGCGGTGCTACCAAACTGCACGTGTTTTTACCCTATGGTGGATGGGAATTTAAAGAGGCGTATAGTTTCACCGCCAGACGGCAAATCCAGAGCTAGACAAGGAATGTCAGCCAGGTCATTCCCAAAAACGTTGCCAAAAAGCTTCTAGTGCGATGAAATTACCACTTTCACTTCTCTATTTGTAAGATATAAATTATTTTTCAAAGTAAGTTTTTGGGTTTGTTGTCATTTAAAGTTGTATGTAATTCTGTTGAATTTAAGGCTATGATACAAGGGAATGATCATTTCAGTTAATTCCATTTGTCCCTAAGCTGTCAGTTTGAAATTGAATGTTTACTTATTGTACAGTGGCCAAGACATTATCCAACTTGTATTGGTTCAAGACTTTACATGGATAAAGTACTGCAGGCCTGAGGTAGTTGCAGCTGTGGCCCTAGCTGATTGGTCTACCTTCTAATGTTTAAAACATCCAACACTAGACTGTAGACAAATCATAGTATTCATACAAAGCAACATGGCTGCCCAATGGTTTCATTTCAACGATTTAACGTTATAATATACATGTATCATAATTTCTCTTATTGTGTTTCTGTAATGCTTCTGTTATCTAAAATCTGTTTTTGTTTGTAAGTTCCAAACATTATTTTATAATAATCAATGTTTTCATGCTTGGTACCAGGGCCAGACTAATTATTATCAGGTGCTTCAATGTATAAACATTAGGACCACATTGTGAAAACATTAAAAAAAGTTACTCTTTAAACATGTAGGTTTCCCATGTAGACAGTTTCAGGTTACTATGTATGATAAAATTTATATAACGTTAAATTGAAAATTGCCCTGAAGAAGGTGACAGGTGGTCACCCAAACGTACGTAGGATACCAGTATGAAAACCTACTGGTTGTTGAATAAAAACCTTACACAGTCTCTTGCCAACCTGATGAAATTATTCACAAAATTATGTCTCCTCCCAGTTTGCAAGTACCTGACGGTTGAGTTGGAACACCGACTGGATGAGACAGGCAGGTCTAAAGAACAGATTGAGCTGGGCCAGATACTGGACAGGGGAGAGAGGAAGAAGAAGATCAACTACCACACCTCGTATGTCTCAGCTTTTTTTACCTTGTGAAAACTGGACCAGGTGTATTTCTTTGCGTGTTTGCTTGTGTGTTTAGCTGCCTGTACAGCTGAGTGACAAGAGAGACTGAGATAATTTTCAAAGTACAGACGATTAGTACAAAAGGTCAGACACAGGAAATTAGATGCCAACAGCTACTGGCTTGATTTTTTTTACCTTGTGAGTCAGTGAAAGTTGTGTGTTGTGCCTTTCCCAAGTACACAAAGTCCAGCCAGGAATGCCAGGGATTGACCCCTTGACTTCTTTATCTTGAGTTCGCCAGCCTATAGCCACTTAAGCTTGGCCATTCAATGCTACACCATGCTGTATACCTATTGGTCGACAAGATCTCTTCTCAATGGTTATGGTTCTGCCTACAGTGAGCTGCGTCTGGTAGAGGCCATGGATGATATTTGTGAGCGGATCCTGGAGTACAACGTGCACGCCGAGCGAGACGGGAGCAACCGTTACGCCAAGGGCATGAGCGAAACTTTCCAAACACTGCATGGGCTAGTCAACAAAGGGGTCAAGGTCTGTTTTAGATTTTATTATACAGTATACGTTTCCATTGTTGTCACTGGTATAGTGGTGTGTATATAAGTATAACTCCTTTACTCTTGCTAAGCAGAGAAAGCAGTATGTACATTAATATTGTATGGATAATGTTTTATTTTCTTTGCCCAGGTTGAACTTGGAATTCCCTATGACATGTGGGACACGCCTTCAGCTGAGGTGACAGTCATGAAAAAACAGGTGAGGATTTGATGATCCTAGCAGTTAGGATGTTACATTTTTTTGTAAGCTGGCTTCCTGGGTTCAATACAGGTTCAATTCCCATTGTCCTGGTACACAGGGTAGACTGTACTACTTGCCTCTTGTTTTGAATTAAGTTGTTGAATAAAGAACCTTTTTATACTGTCTCTTGCTAGCCTGATGAAACTATTCACAGCATCTGAAAGATTGTTTCTGCCTTTGTTCTTCAGTGTGAGTCGATGCTTGAGAGTCATGAAGAGGAGATTGAGAACTGGTACTACAACCTGCAGGGGGAGAAGTCCCTCCTAAAACACTTCTGTGAGGACACTGTTCTCGGGAGGAAGGAAACTGGTATGTCTGGCTTTGTAGAGAGCATTCTTTCGAAAAGAAACAAGAAATCACACTTCCCTTAAGTGTTGTGAAATTCTTGTTTTATTCATATCCTCACAGCCTGTTGGGAGACCATTTTAACCTCCAATTTGACCTTCCTGTCAGTCTGTGGTTACACCATTCCCCCTCACTTCTGCCACTTTTACTAAGTTTTTCTCAGCTAGCAGGGAGAGACCAATTTGACCTTCATGTCAGTCTAACCATGCAAAATTTTCCCCTAATTCCTTTGACTCTACAGACTGTTTCTTGAGTAACATCAGACTGAGGATTTTCTAGAAATTGAGATTGTTGTGTCATTGATTATCATACAACACTTTCCTCCTTCCCAGAATGCCTGGCTGAAACTTGGAAAGGGAGGAAGGGGGACACAGGAGACCCAGAGGACCCGGATGGGACCAAGAAGAAAAAGAAGAAGAAGAAGGGCAAGAAGAAGAACAAGAAAAATGAAGAGTCTGAGACACAAAATGCCACTGCTGAGTCTGAAGACGACAAACCAGAGACAAGTGAAACAAAACCACCAATGGAGGGAGGTCTGAAACATGATTCAGGAGAGTTATGAAAGCTGTAGAAGATTCAAAATGAGATCAACTAGAGTCTAAAGCTGTATTAAACAGGTCACTGAAAGCAAAGAAATACCAAAGACATGACTTTTTTTTTCTTTTTGCAAATCAGAAAAAAATGGAGCAGGCAAATCTGAAAACAAAGAAATTAGCCTGAAATTGAGCTGTAGATGTCTGTATATAGAAGAGCAGAGGTAGCAGTAGATTTATTGTCTTGAAGTAATTCTTGTCCTCCTTGGGAAGTGGAATACGTTGAGAAATATTTTAACTGTAAGTTACTCTTTACTGTTTAAGTACTTAGAGTAATGGCCAAGAAGACCAGTGAATCAAGTCTAAGTTGTGGAAAGTACAATGTATGTGTACAGAAAAGAGCCATTGATTGTTTTATGTTGCTGACATAGTATTTATACAGCCTACCCATACAGAGAGCAATTTCAGACTTGAATGTGTGTATGGCAAAATAGAATTTACATGTACAGACTTCACCAGCAATTAACACTTTGCTTATTTTGTTTTCTTTGCAAATGAATGTTTGGGATAAACACAGGCATATGCAGGTTATTAGTGCAGTTGTCAACCTGTGCCTAACACTGGTTCATGGCCTTTACAGAACACAAAGTTCTGCTTATAATACATGCAAAAATCATGATTTTAAATCTTGTGATATAGTAAACATGATGAAAGGCAGCCTCTTTTAATCCCCAATAATTTATTGCAATATGAAGTTGTCTTTGGTACAAGGCAATCTATACATCTTCAGTAAATGATTTTATACAATTTTAATTTACTTTAATCATGTATACCATAATTTGTAACAACATAACCTTCTAGGCAAAGGTAAAAATGCACTGAAGAAAATACTATTCATTTTGACATAGCTTGCATTGTGTTAAGTAGATTGTGAAAGTGCTTGCACATAATTAGATTGGTCAGTAAGTATCTGTATCATCATTCTATTTCATCTCCTGCTGGTAACTTGAAAAAACCCTCCTCTTCTTGCCAGTTCTCTCAGAATTCTTGCAATATTCTGGCAGTCATCTGAAAAATAAAACAGCATTATGTAATTTTATCACACTTTGTAGATTTTCTGTATCTATAGGCTTTTGGCAATAGCTTGAAATCTCAAAAATCACTCAGAAGATTATATGTATGTCTCCCATTTCATCTATTTCTTAGAGTCTAATAATTTGACTGTTGGGGCACCACAGATGATCTACCAACGAGTTTTCTTTACCCTTCTCGGGTTTCTGTTCTTAATTTTTCACTTAGTACCGTACCTGTCCATTCTCTGATATTATCTTCCCATCTTTTCCATATCCTACCCCTAATCCAGATCTCTTCCTTCCTCCCTGAACTGTTCCTTGCGTGATGGTTTTGGGTAGTCCTGATGACCGTGGCACATGCCCATACCACTTCAGTTTCCACTTCTTTACTTGGCCCCTTTCACTCCCCTGTTACAGATAGAGTTCCTTACCTATCCCACTATGGTGTCTGCCTTGATGCTGTAACTCCAGATTTCTCAACATTCCCATCATGCCCTTCCCCCAGTGGCCTGTCACCTGACTGTAGGACTGGAGAAGTAAAAAAAAAAAAACATCATTAAGTTAGAATCTGTAAATCATACAGTAATGCCAACACTGTTTTCAACACTTCCTAATATTTACTAGTCTCACTTACGCGTCTCATTCATTGAAAGAACAGAGCACTCATGACAAAGTCGATCATACAAGATATTTCTTAAAATATAGGTGCAATTCAGTCGGTCCATTCAGTTTCAAGTACCAAGGAGCTTGAAAATTAAAGCAAATATGGACACAAAATGCTGCACATGGAAGCAATTTCTCTATCATTCAGAAAAGCATCATTATACATAACTTACCTTCTTTATGTTGATCCATTGTCTGAAGTAGGAAGGGACAGGGGTGTTGAGATAACTGCACTGTGACGGAAGCCTGGGGAAGGAAAGTCAACATACATGTACCGTCATTTGTTTGACACTATAATCTGGGGAAGACTGAAAAGCAATTTTGAACCAATTAAGCTCAGACAAACTCAATTACTATATATAAAAAGAAATGTTTTTCAAAGCAGCAGAATAATGTAACCTGGCCAGTAAATGGTTACACTTCAGCCTACATTGTTCTGAGGTCCCAGTCACCACAGGTGACAAACACAGAGGAGACTCCAGGTGTCAGCAGACCTTGTTCACACATCCAGATGTCAAAGTCCTGCAGTGGACAGGTAAAGAATACTAGTAAGTCAAGTTTCAGTAGTAGTTTTTCATGGTGCCGGTCACTGTCATATACTTAACTATAAAGTTAATTCATTCACATTTGTGGGGTATAATTTTGTGATAGAATGGAAAAGAGTGTCTTTGCCAGGAATGTTGAAACAACCATAGTAACACATGTACAATGCAACTCCAAGACAACACATATTTGTGTCGTCATGACTTTGCAATGTAGAGGTCACTGTGAAGACTAGGAAAATAGAAACACAGCAAGCATTTTCAGATGTACCGTCAGCCTGGGTGCCAGTGCACACTGTATATCGTTCTAGTGTGCCGTGAGTCTGGCACCCAGGCTATTTTTGTACAGTATGTTACTCTCACACCTTAAGTGTCTGTGTGAGAGTTGGCTGTCCGTCCACCATGTCCTGTATGATGCCGGTCAGCTCGGTACAGAAGGGGGTCAGCTGGGGGTGGGCCTCAGGCTGGACATAGGTGTGAAACGTCGCTTCTGTCTCAAACGTTTTCCCAGAAACCTTCAGCACTGGGAACTCTATAATTTCCTGTAAAGCAAAAAATATCAAATTGTCCTAATATAATATCATATAAAACATGACATCACAAATGATCTTTGACTGTAATATCTAATTACACAATGGATCAGTTCCCATTGTTCCCAAAGAACTCATTGTTCCCTGTGATGACATTGCTGATGTCCACGTTCAAGGTTCAATGTTCAAGGATCAGTCCATGCACGTTCTATCATGTTGTTGAAGCTCCTTGATATGAGTCTTACCCAAATTTATAACATATATGTAACAACTATAACTATTGGTTTCACGTCACTACTATACGACAATGGAGTTGGTAATTACAAATGAAATTCTTTTTTTTTAGCAATATTGATTTAGTTGATTTAGTATTTCAACCTCCTTGTTTCTACCAACACTGATAATGATATTTAACCTCCTTGATATAATTTAATTTTTTCCCATCTTCATTATTTTAATATTCGTCAAAAATCAAGAGTTTGACTCACCTGTGGTTTGGGTGTTGTTTTGTTATCGCATGTTGCCTCGAAATCTAAAACCAGGAAGTAGTCAAATCCCTGAGGTTGGATCCCCGTCCCTTTGCCACTTGGGATGGGGGTACTGGCACTGGCACTAGGTGAGTTTTTATACGCCATGAAACGACGAATACAAAGAGTTCTCAATACTGTGGGCAGGAGAAATTGTCTTGTCACCGCAAGGAAAGACGTTTCCATGTGTTGTCTTGTTCAGTTGCGTGATGTTTACTCAATGTTACGCAATTTTATGTTCGCCAATCATGGGACACATACTAGTACTTGTCACAGTAAACTTCAAAGCAAGCACTGGGACTTTGATATTGGATGCAACCATTATGAAATAGGTACGTAAAATTCTACAGGCTTTTCAAAATATTTGTTTTGAGCAGAAAATCGACGAAATATTCTCTACCCAGACTTGAATATATAGAAATATTTGATAATTGCTGCTTAGAATATTTTCAAGACATACAGATATAGGTATAAAATTCAAGGTTATTTTATTTTACCTGGTTTGTAAATGAGCTAATTTGTCGGGTCAAAGGCCGCGGTGCCTGGTACACGTTCCGCGCATGCTCCGTTCAATACGGCTAAGATGGCGACGACTATTTCCGGAGAGGACAGTTTCTTCCTGGTTTGACAAAATTGGCGACAGAAAACAAGAAATCAGGTGAGATTCACCGCTTGTGATAGTATTATCAGATCTACCAGAACCCACTGCAGTAGATTCGTGGCTAGAATCGGAGAAATTCAGGAAATAAACGATTTATAGGGAAGGCTACAAAAATTGAACAGGTGAAAAATTATGTTGGTTTCATGTTCAGGTCGTTTTTCCATTTAGATGATTCATCTTCACATGATTGTAGGAATAACTTTGTGTTATTTTCCTCGAGTATTTGACGCCAACAATTTTCATACCGCGATCAACAACGTGTAGCTTGTAAGTGAAGTCCCTTTGATATAGATTTGTGAATTGTAATACGTGACCAATTCGGCGTACGGTTTGCAATAATTTTTTTGTGGACCAATAAAATTAGTTACAACGCAGGCCAGTTATGGTTCTTTGACGTGAAAGAGAAATTCAGAAATCGCCATAGAAGAAAGTGTTCTTGTGGTTATGGTCTGAAGGTTCTGGGTTCGAATCCCAAGCCTGCAGGCCCCAGTGTTGTGTCCTTGAGAAAGACTCTTTGTAAGTAACCGTTTAATTTTCTCCTCACTGGACTCAGGTGAAAATTAGTACAGAACTAGTACCTAGCTTAGGTTAGGACCGTCCTGTCGGATGAGATATAAAGCTGGTTTAAGGAGAGTCACATTTCGAGCACGTTAAAGATCCCACCACACTTATGGAAAAGAGTAGAGGTCCTTCCTGACCAGCGTGAGTGGTAAATACACAGCTTGTACAAAACGGTTGTGTTACGCGTAATCTGTAAAGGCGATTTGTCGGTTATGCATTTTGGAAGAACTAGAAATGGATATGGCTTTCTGACTGAATATGATATCATTTACCAGAGCACTAAAAAATATTTAATGAACAGAACAATTCAGGAGGTTTTTTATTACTATCAGGTCCATAGGTCAGTCGTGCCTGATACAAAATGAAATGTACATAAGTCAGCCACCACAAAATCAATATGGTGGCATTTCTATTATGCCTACTGTTTATGGATTTACTATGGACTATGGTGGGTGACTTGCAGATGAAAGACAGAAAGGTCTGGTTTGGTGATTATGCACATGTTTTTGCCGGTGTTTCTAGTGGTCGGTGTTTTTAGCTCTTACCCAGTAATGCGTTTTCCTCAAGTTAAAACATGGGACCCAAGAAAAAATACCACAAAAACATAATACTACTAGTATGTAAATCACATTTAGTATGCGGGAAAAAATTATTTCAAGCCCCGAGCCTTACACAAGAATAACTAACTAGTAATTTAACACTAAGCATTGCTGGCCTTTCTGGAATCAGGATTTACCATCAAGTGTTGTTTGCCCTCCTAGATTAACATGTACATTGCCAGGGTCCCCCATGCAGACCCTCTTTTATATTTTTGTATACATTTACCATGCACATGTGCTGTTGGTTTACAGTGTTTTTTCCTTCACACATTTCATGCATTTGGCATACGGTAACCCCTTTTGCTGATTGTTTCCAGATTTCCCACTACAGCCAAGTGATTGAAAGGGGAGCCACCAAAGACCTTCAAAATGGAGCAGTCCTTCTTTGCTGCAGCAAACGATTTGGACAATGTCCTAGACGAGTTTGAAAGAAATGAAGGTATGGGGAATAATTTTACCAACAGGTATTTTTGGTTTAAGACTGGAACTTGTATATATATCGGGTATTGTGCATATTTGATACAAATATCATTATTTTATATTTATGTGTATAATATAGTTGTACTGTTGAAAACCTCCCTTTCACTCCTACTATAAAATAAAATAACTGCAGTGAAAAGATAAATGCATTTACTAAAATTACAGTATGAGTTACGTGAAAGATTGTACCTACTAACCTGTATCTCTACAGATTTCCAGCTCGGGCAAGGTGTAGACTTTACTACAGCCAAGCCAACTCCACAAACCTCAGTCCCCAGCCAACCTGACACCAGTCTAGCAGGCTTCTACCCTGTCACTACAGGAGCTAGCCCCCATTACCACCCTGCTGCAGTACCGCAGCAGCCCACCGGGGGCGCTGTGTACAATGGTGGGAACTATAGTGGTGGTAGGGACAATACAATGGCAAGCTATGGTGCTCAAGTAAAGGGATATCCAAGACAGCCAGATGTGAATGGCCCAACAGGCCAGCATTTGGGACCATCTATTAATGCAGGCAATTACCAATCACAGACAGGGATTGCAACAAACTATCAGACAACCATAGCAGGCACTTTCCATGGATATCAAGAACAGCCAGGTCAAGGTCAAATATCGTTGAATAAACTTCAGGAACAGCAAGCTCTGAGCAGCTACCAAACAGTCGCAGGACAGCAGAACAGCTATCCTGTGAACAGCTTTCCAACACAGCCACCGATGGGCAGTTACCAACCACATGGAGCAGACAGCAGTTTCCACCATCAGGCAGGGTTGAACAGCTATCCAGCAGCCGGAGGTCCAACCCCCCACCCTCTCCCAGTTGTGTCACAAGGTGTCAGACAACCTGATGCCCACCTTCTTGGGTCAATACCAGACAGCCAGATCCAGCCTTCAGTGTCACACAACACTCTACCACCCATGTCCCTTCATGGAGGGGCCTACCCCAGTGTTGGGAGAATGTCATCGCCACCAGTGAACCTAACAACAACTCCAGAAGCTCAGGTCCCAAAGAGCACAGCTATGGCTAAACCTGACCAATATCCTATATCAACAGGACTGACGCAAGGTGTCAGTAGTGCTAGCACTGGCACAGTTGTAGGTGGAGCAACAGGGATGTATCCTTCTGTTCCAGCTTCTACTACTAGCCTGTATCCAACAACAGACCTGACACAACATAACGTAGAGTCAAACGTTGGTGGACTCAGAGATGGGTTATACCCACAAACTGCAGCGTTAGCCCAAATGGCCAATATTACCACCGAAGGCACTGCTGGAATTAACAGTAGTGTGAAGAGTTTGTATCCAACAACTACAGGGCTACAAATGGCTGTAGGAACTGGTGGTGTAGCTTCAATGTCGTCTGAGATTGGTGGCACAGAGGCAAGCATGTATCCCAACATAGGACTTGCAAAGCCTGTAACAGCGAACATCCAGGCACAGGCGACTGCCGACGAGTTAGTCAAATATATGATGACTTCCCAGATTCTTAAAAAGGATAAGGAGACACCTCCGAATGCAAGCACTGAATCTGCACCTATCACTGTCAACACAGTAGGAGAGGGGGGTCCTCAGTTGGCAGTTTCTTTTAGAGGCAACCTTGAAGTGAATTCTGCTCTCCAAACACAAAGCGTTGACACTGCCAACTCTAAAAGTGGTCAGACAGATGAGATGAAAAATAGCAATCTGATAGCAGGTCTAAACAGTCTAGAAGCAAATGAAAAGGGAAACAAATCTGACTCTGAAAAATTGCATGAACAAGGACGGGAAAACAGCATGACTGAAACAAGTGTACCCAAGGAGGACATGGGTAGAACAGTTGAGGATAGTCAGCCAACAGTCACAGCCACTGATACAAGTGATAGCCTTCTCTGTTTGGAACCGACTGCAGTGTTACCTGACAGTAAGGTGATGGTAGTACCTGTAAGACATCAAGAAACTGGAGAAACTGTTGTATTGGAAGATAAGAAATCATGTGAGCCAGTTCATTCCAATGGTGCACTGAGAAGTGTTGGCGATAGCAATACTGCAGATTTAAGTCAGAACTCAGAAATGGCATCCACGTCCATGCAGAGCAACAAAAACCTGCAAGAGGAAGCTGCTGTAACAGGAAATGTTTTTGAACAGAAGGAAGAAGTTTTAAGTTCTTCTGAGTTGGAACAGGCTGGGAGCAAGGAATTGAAAAATGTAGAGAATGCAAGTTATGTAGAACAAAGTCAGGTCAGCACAGGATTTGGAGGGGCTGGAAATAAAATGATAGGCTTTTCTCCAGAGGTAGAAGTAGAGGGTGAATTTGACGACGCAGAAATAGATGCATACCTCGGGTTGGATGGTGTCGGTCTGGGGAACTCTGGGAACGAGAGCATGATGGAGGCAGGCAGAGAGGAAGCTGGGATTGTTGAATCTGGTACAGTCTTGGAACAAGTCTTGGAAAAGTCCAGCCAAGAAGGGTCCATAACCAAGACTGGTGTTTCACAGCTACCTGTTACTCTATTTCTACCAACTTCTGGTGGTGAAAGCACGGAACAAAAATTTGACAAACCTTCAGGAGACCAAACGCTTCAAAATGACAACGAACGCAATACCCAGCCAGAAAGTGGCGGCCCAGCAGGTGGTGAACTCTCAGATGCAGACCCTTTTTTCAGTGCACAGACGAGTACAAGCCCGACCGATACGTTAACCTCACTAGAGGAAGAAGAGGAGGAAAGCTGTAGAGTGCCAGAGACACAGGCTGTTACTGCACCTGCATCGGTTGATGTAAACAGTATGCCTGACAACAGGACTAATGAAAATAATGGAAGCAAAACAGGGGTTTCAGAGTCTCTCAGAAAACTCTCCGATGTCAGAACAAACAACCACATTGAGGAAAGCATTGCAGGTACAATGGTGACAGGTAGAATAGACCATGGTGATGGTCTAAGAACTGTTCAGCAAGGTTTTTCAGCGTCAGGTTCTGTAGAGGCGCAGAGCAAAAGGAATCCTGCAAATATGATTAATCCAGCAACAGAGACAGAGAGGATGTTGGGGCTGCCCGTGGACATAAAGGCAGCGGTACGAGAACAGGCGGTTGGAGGGAATTCAGGAGGGCAGGAGAGTTCTGCATCACAGAGCCTGAGCTCAGCAGGATCCCATAACAGTGAGGATGGGACAAACGAATCATTACAGCCAACTTTCTCACTTGGAGACAACCCTGGTCACACCCAGCAACCATCTGGTAACACCCAGCAACCACCCAGCCACACCCAGCAACCACCCGGTCACACCCAGCAACCACCCAGTCACGCCCAGCAACCACCCAGTCACGCCCAGCAACCATCTGGTCACACCCAGCAACCAAGCCAGACTGACTCAGCTACGGAAGGAAACAGAAGTAGTATAGAATCAGCAGTGGCAAACATTTCAATCAGGGGGCAAATGGAACAGGATGAACAACAGCAGCCAATCAGAGACGAGGGATTCTGGGACACGAGGCAGGCGCCGTACCAGGACATGCCCCAGGACGGCGTGCGGATGCCCCCCCACCCCCCGCTGGGCGTGGCGTCCCCGGAGGACGTTGGTTTCCCCCCCAATGTGGAGATGTTCAGGGATGACCTCAGTTCAGGTGAGATGGCAGTCGACTTTCTGTTCCTTTTCTTTGTGTCCGGTCCAATCAAACTCAAATTAAAAACAAATCAATCATTAATTTGGCCCTTTGGTGTCCACGGTGCTATCTGTGCTGTTCTCATAATTTTTCTGTGATTCATTTCAATTGGCTTCACTATTAATTAAACATTACAATCATGACTGCCTCTTACCAGTAACGTGATCATAAGTTCTGCATCTCAATTATTCTTATACAAGCTTTTACGTTCAATAATCGGTATTACACCTGAACTGAGGGTCAGTCTATGAACCCTCCACATGATTTTTCCACCGAACTGTGAAAAAATCTTCTCCTTTATGCCATATACAGATGAACATATTTCAATCTCCCAACATTCTGAAGTCTTTGTAGATACGTTCCGTTCCCTGTTTTTCCTTATCATGGTCTGATTTCTTCCTTGTCCAGTTATACCGTCGGATATCGGCTGGGAGGCACCCGTGTGGGTCCCAGACGAAGACGCTCCCAACTGTATGAAGTGTGAGGCCAAGTTCACGTTCACGAAGCGGCGTCACCACTGCAGAGCCTGTGGGAAGGTGCTTTGTTCAGCCTGCTGTGGACAGAAGGCACGGCTGGCATACATGGACAACAAGTCTGCCCGCGTCTGCTCAACATGCTACAACATCCTACAGAGAGGTACCGAGATACGTACTTATTATAATTTAAGTGTAAAGTGTAAACCTATTTGTCAAAAAAATTAGTTTTCTCTCCTGGCATTATGCAATGTCCTGCACTAATAGCTGGCTGAAAGACTATGACTCAATACAGTGTATGTTGACACTGATTTTTTTTACAGAATAAAGAGGCTCTCTTTTCACAACCAAGTGTTTTATTCAGGACACCTTCCTCAGGACAATTCTAATTGGTTCACACAGCCCAACACATCTATAGCACCTGTGCTGCAGTGCAATGTGAACCAGTCAGAATTTTCCTGAAGAAGGTGACAGGCGGTCACTAAACCATTGGCTGAATAAAATACTTTGTTCTATAAAAACAGTCACTTTATTCAATGACTTACCTACCCGATGAAATTATTGACGGATTTTTTTTACAATTTTGTTTTTTTGCTTCTTGTTCTTGCAGCCCAGGCCAGAGGTCAGATAGCAGGGATCAGCCAGGTGACCCCGTCCTCAGGTCAGGCCTCCCCCAACCCTAACAACCCGATGGAGTACTGCTCCACCCTCCCTCCCATCCAGCAGGCACAGGAAGCACTGCAGAGGCCACCCCCCAGTGTGCTGGTGCCTGTGGGGGGAAGGCCCCAGGGTGCACTGGGTAGGTACATGTAGAAACTACTGTAAATTATGAAATGTTAAGTACCTAATACCAGCTCAAAAAATAGCCATGCCTTCAAGTACTTAGTACGTTTAACTTATCAACCAAGGATTGGAGAAAAAAATCATTCTTTCCTAGAAGTATCGTAGAGTTGAACTCGCTTCCACCAAGTACAGTTGGGGCATCATCACTAGATAGCTTTAAATGATGTTTGAGTCTAATGTCCAAAGGTTAGGTGCTATAGACAAGTCTTTGAAGACAAAAGAGTTGAAGAAACTTGTAACAATTTACAGTATTATTTACCTGCACAAACCTACAATCATAATAATGTTATGTACTTGGTATTTCCTGCCCCCACAGTTTAAAAACAGTCTTTTTCTTCTTGCAATTTTTGATGTTCCACTTCAAGTTGTCCATAATGAAATCCCCCACAGGTGTTTCCCAGAGAGAGGGACGGCACGTGAGGTTCTCAGACGGGAGTATCCCCGGCGGGGACGGGACCTCGGACTCCTCTACCCCCTCCACCCCCTCCCACCCCATCACTACCCCCCAGGGGGCGGCCGCAGTCAGACCCAGGGGACCTGCACCCAACACGTCCCCTCAACACAAGGGGTCGCCTAGTAAAACAACCGAGACAAGGGCCAGACTTAGTCCATCTAAGAACAGGGAGGTAAGAATCATCAAACATCACATTTGTTTATTTATTGTTCAAGTCATACCAAAGACTTTAAAAAATGGTGAGGCCACCAGCATCTGTATTTCTCATCAAAGAGAAACCATCTCTCGCTCATGAAAAAGAATGGTAGTTAAACACACACCACTGCCAGTGGACTAGTCCCCTGCTGTAGTGATTGCACAACTGTGTGGCCCAAGGGATACTGAACGAGAAGTGTGCTGCTCTATGCACCATCTCATGCGGGAAGGACAAACTAACATGAGCTTAGGTGACAGGTTAATTTTGTTCTAACCGTTACTCTGATTGTCGCCTGCAGAGACAGTCAGGAAGTCCCCGCCAGGGAGGAAGCCCACGGAAGTCTGGGAGTCAAAGGTCACCCCCAAGGTCACGGCAGTCGTCAAGGACAAAGAGTCTAATTCCTGAGGAGGAGGACAGACTTCCTCCTGTCATTCTGTCTGTGGGAGACAAAGGAGGTGAGTCCTGACTAATCGAATTTCAAGAGAGTGTAATTCTACAGTTAATTAAATAAAAACAGAGTGTAATTCTACAGTTCAAGTGTAATATATTTATTGCTGGAAAATGTCACAAGTCAGGAGGTACAGGTTTTATCAAAAGGTCTTGTGATCTGGACATGCTAGAGTATCAAAGATAGAGATCAGATTGGCTAGTGCAGTCTAAACTAACTTTTGGATTTGATATCTTTTTCTGTGACAGTGGAAGACAAAAGATACCACTTTTTCTGTAACGTGGGTTTTGTGATGTTAAGAGGAGAGTAGTTTTCTTTTTGTCTATTGAAAGTTGTACTGTTAGCTGTTTTAATTGTTATATTTAGGTTAGCACAAGTAGTTCTGTTAACCCTAATCTGCCCTGTTCTCCCTGGTGCTACAGACTATGAGGTTGACTCAGAGCCAGACCCTGACAGAACCCTGGCAGAGATAAAGAGAGAGGAGACAGACCCTGTCATGTTTCTGGCCAACCCTAACCTGGTGGTGCTGGTCAAAGTCATCAACTGTGAGTCAAAATCTTTCAGAGCTTTAGTCTATATGTTAGAGCTGCAAGGCTCAAAATCCCTTTTACTGTATACCTGCACTGTCTGGCAACATTCAAACTTATCTTCACAAGACACAAGACAAGTTTTACCTGCACTACTCAGACTTTGAGAAGTATGGATCAAACTAAAAACTGTTCAGAAACCATTATTTTCCTTAATATTACTTCATAGGTGGTTGAACAGCTAATGCAGCAAATAGAAACTTACATTGTATATAAACCCAATACATGGTTCATTGGAGGTTATTTATAAAATAGACACAGATATTTACACATTGCTACATTCAACGAATCGATCAGTTAGTAGTCCTATACAACACTTAGCCTTACATTGTACCTGTTACTGTACGCACAGTTGTTGTGCAGTAAATGACCACATATTGTCTCCCCCAGTGTCTTGCTGTGTGAACAGGCTGTGCTGGTGTTTCTCCACGCGAGGCATGCACACAGTCAGTCAGGATGAGGTGGTCATCCTACATGGGTACAACACTTAGCCTTACACTATACCTGTTACAGTACTTTAACTAGCCCATATTGTCCCCCCTAGTGTCCTGCTGTGTAAACAGGCTGTGCTGGTGTTTCTCCACACGAGGCATGCACACAGTCAGTCAGGATGAGGTGGTCATCCTACTGGAGGCCATGCCTGACGATGATGTCATCCCACGAGACATCTTTGCCCACCTGCAAATGGTGTATGAGGAGGCAGGCAAAGGTAGGACTAGAAAAAATTAAACCATTTTTGTTTTAAAGCTGACTGTGAAACTTAATTGTAACCTGTAATTAACTATGCTCAAGATATGCAGAATTCGTACTGTTTTTATCCAGTGTAAGAAGGTTTTTATTCAACAACCAGTGGATTTTCATGTCTGACAGTTTGGTCCTGGGTTTGAGTCCTGACATCCCACCGATCTTGTGCCCTTGGGAAAGTCACTTTACTTGACTTTCCTCACTTAACTCAAGTGAAAATGAGTATTGTCTGTCTTCTATTTGTTCCATGTGTGGGACATAAGACCAGCAACAGCTGCCTTTGCTCCACGTGTACTGTATTGTTACAATTTCAATAAATCAAATCAAATCAAATATCTCCAGGTAACACAGTGGGAGACCTGGGCCACACCATCTTTAACCAGCCGTTCCTGGGCAGCCGTGAGCATGGCGGGTTCCTGTACATCCAGCCGACCTTCCAGTGCACCCAGCGCCTGATCCTGCCCGACCCCCCCTACGTGGTGGGGGTGCTGCTGCAGAAGTGGGAGACCCCCTGGGCGAAGGTGTTCCCCATACGCCTCATGCTCAGGCTGGGCGCCGAGTTCAGATGTGAGTTATTCCTTCATAGAGCAAGTAGGCAGAGCGTACTGCACCTACATAAAAGCCGTAATGTACTGGTATTGCGCTTGGCATTTTGACAGAATTGTCTCCTTTATGATCATACTTGCATGTTTAAGGATTGATATCTAAACTATAGTTTTCCAATGTTGTGTTGGAAAAGACACTCTTTGTAACAGGCAAAATGCTGATGCAAAAAAAAAACCCTGAAAAATCCAGGTTTTGCATGGGCATAGAGTCATAAACATTGATCTTTTTTTCAATGCACATGTAACTCTATTGACATTGTCATATTTTTTTGGCCCCAGACTATCCCTGTCCCCTTTTCAGCGTGCGGTTCCGTAAGCCTGTGTACTGTGAGATCGGACACACCATCATGAACCTGTTGGCTGTGAGTCGCACACTTTCAATCAAAGTAGTACTCTTCATGTTATCGTAACATGCAACTTGACAATAGTGTCCATAGTGACATAGAACTGATCCTCAAGAAGCCAGGCAACAGTCCTGATTCCCATACAGCTTTATACGGCATCTATACGGGGTCTGATAAAACTTTGATAAAGACATTTTTTTCATTGGTTATAAAGCATGACCTGATCAAGTATAAGTATGAAGCAAGAGTAAAATTTAATGTACGTGTACTTCTAACAGTATCTCTGTTCACAGTCTATGTCTCTGGAAGTTAACTTTTTTATCTGTCCAGGATTTCCGTAACTACCAGTACATGCTGGGCCAGGTGAGGGGAGTGGTTATACTGCTGGAGGACAAGAGAACACTCGTCAGGATACCCAGTAACAGATATGATGATGTAAGATCCTTGTTTGTACCAAAACTATTTATTTTGTCTGTTTTGTAAATTTCTCTTTTTATTAGCCAATATTTCCTTGCTTTGGACATACTGTAACTGTAAAATATTCCGTTTTGTATTGATTATTTTTACTTCAGGGTACAGAAGTATTGTTTTGGGTGGCAGTGTTTGTTGGTTTATAACCCAACACATTTATTGAGAAAAATATGGGTTTTTTTATTGAGAAGAATATGGCTGACTCGTTGTGCTTGCCTAACAAACAAGCCATAGTAAAGCTGCATCGCACAACTAGCTAACAATAAAAAGC
Organism: Branchiostoma belcheri; assembly: GCF_001625305.1. Classification (NCBI taxonomy): domain Eukaryota; kingdom Metazoa; phylum Chordata; class Leptocardii; order Amphioxiformes; family Branchiostomatidae; genus Branchiostoma; species Branchiostoma belcheri. The sequence continues at coordinate 2,245,579 of NW_017803943.1, read as the reverse complement.
ATCAGGCATTGCCTCTTAGTGTGAGTTTGACTGCTTTATCTTTTTGTAACTATTTCCAGATGATGAAGGTACTGAACAACTGTAACGAACACGTCCTGTCCTGGGGCTCCAACTTCAGCGAGGAGGCGGACTCCCACCTGGTGTGTATCCAGAACGACGAGGGGGCGTACCAGACGCAGGCCATCAGCATCCAGAACCGACAACGCAAGGTCACCGGGGCCAGCTTCATCGTGTTCAACGGGTCACTCAAGACAACAGCCGGGCTGAGGGGGAAGTCCAGTATTGTGGAGGGTAAGCTGAATGGGCCAAAAAATGGTTACTGGATATCAAGCAATTGGATCTGGTTTTGGAAACGGTAAAATGTTTCAGGTAGCTTCCAATACCTTTCATTAGAGGGGCCAGCTTCATCGTGTTCAACGGGTCGCTCCAGACAACAGCCGGGCTGAGGGGGAAGTCCAGTATTGTAGAGGGTAAGCTGAAGGGGTTTTGAAAGGTTCCATTCAAGATGTTGAAATCTAGCTATCATGCATTGTCAAGTACAATGAACAATGGCTCAATGTCCTGTCCATAGGACTGCAATCCTTTTCAGTAGCATGCATGTTGGGTGAGCAACAACAGCCAGGATTCAAATTTATAGTCTTATAGTGTAGCATAGTCTGGTGGTAAGTGACACTAAGTGACTCTGGACATAGAGGTTGAGAATTTGAATCTTGGCTGTTGTCGCTCACCCAAAATGTATGCTCTTTGGTGAGCTAAACTGGTTGGAGATCATTTTTGCAATGCACATGACCTCTCACGTTTACCCTTGTTGTACCCTATAGATGGAGTGATGGTACAGATCCTAAGTTTTCCCATGTTGTACCCTTTAGATGGAGTGATGGTACAGATCCTGCCTGAGACCATGTCAGAGCTGCGGCAGGCCCTGAGGAACATGAAGGACTACACCATCGGCTGTGGCAGCACGGGGACCGAGGAGCCTGATGAGACTGTCGAGGTGCGATGGGTGGAGGACGACCGCAAAATGAACATTGGGTATGTTAAAACTAACATTGTACAACATTGCTTTCAGTTGAATTATAATCTTTGTGATTACTTGTCTTACTTTTTGTTTCCTATAGACTGTCAAAAGAGTGTACCTCATTTATATATCAATTCAGTTCTATTTCAAATTATAGTACCTTATGAAAAGTATGCGACTTAAAACGTCTGACAGTCTTCAAAATCTATCCAGTTGCTTTAGTAACACTTTTCTTGTGAATCTTTGTGATTATATACATGAGAGCTTTTAGATAGTTGAACTATAACAACACAAAAATCTGATATACATTTTGTTACTTCCGTTACTATATACAGAGTCACAAGTCCGATTGATGGGCAGTCCATGGAAGGCCTGACCAACATCCATGTGCACAGTGGCATGGACTTCGCCGGTGAGCAGAGGACCATTCGCTGGACCGAAGTCTTCTTCCTACAAACTGAGGTATGTGGGAGTGGGATAGACACCAGGTGTTTGCTTTTCAGGCACTCCCAATGTTTGTCTAATCGTTATTCTAAACTAGAATACGATGAGTAGAAGATGATGGAAGACATCTGTGACTGCCTGCTTCAACTGTGTTCTCAGATGTTGTGATCTGAGTCCTCTATTGAGGTGTAATGTTACAGGTGTGTTCTGTGTGGTGATAATGTTAACTTCCTGTCACAGGAGAGAGTCTCCTAAAACACATTGCTACACGTCCTCCCCAGGACTCCATGCCGCATTGTGAGCCCATGGAGATCTGCAAAGTTAGATGTAATGACTAAACAGATGCAATAGGAATTATATCTAACCCCATGTTTTTTGCCCCCCCCCCTCCGCAGGAGTCCATGCCCCAGTGTGAGCCGATGGAGCTGAGCAGGCTGGCTGAGTCCATCGCCACGGCGACCTGTGTGGCCCTGGTGCAGCACCTGGACTCCCTCAGGGAGGCGGGGATGTGCAAACTGGGACTCAGGGTCAACATAGACAGGGACGAGGTGAGGGGTCTGAAATGTCTAGTTGCTCATATGTTTAACTAGTACATGTACATGTATAAGCATGACATTGTAGTACCTGGTGCAGCACCTGGACTCCCTCAAGGAGGCAGGGATGATGAACAAACTGGGCCTCAGGGTCAACATAGACAGGGACGAGGTGAGGTGGCCAATGTGTTTTGGTTTTTCTTTTAATGCCCACAATCATGATCATTATGGCACACTCATTAACACCTGAGGGCACAAGGTTGGTGACATGGTAGGATTCGAACCCGGAACCTCTTGGTTCTGAGCCAAATGCTCTGTCGTTATGTCACACGGCCCCAGGGTGGGTAGTCATACCAGTGTTCTAGCCAGCCTGAAATTTTTTCCATCCTCTTAATTTTCTTTGACGTAGCATCACTAGAAAATTTATAAATCTTTATCCTCTGAAATTTGCCCTTCTTACTTGCTTGTGTAGAAGGTAACATTAGGTAATGCTGTGTATCACTGTGTGTTGCCATTCACCATGTTTTTTCCTGTTTCCAGGTTGGGTATGTAGCAGGTTCCAAGGGCCAGTTCCTGCCACCCCTGTACATGACTGACCTTGACAATGAACTCATCCCTGTCATCCACAACGCAGCAGCGTCCAATCAGGACACTCCAATTCGACTGGAACTCATCTTCCACATTCTCCACAACGTGGACTGAGTCTGTCTTGAAAGTTCATTCTGTTGGTGTTGGTAGTAAGTTTAAGCTGTAATTTCCAATGCAAAGAGTTGGACTTACACGAATTTTTGACTGTACAACTCCAGTCTTTGTCAAGGAACGAGCAATCCACCACTTCCGTGACGTGACATTATGCAGATGACACACGTGACTCGGTGAGCAGTGGATCTTAAGTTGCAGAAAGTCTGTGGCGCCCCCCGTCTTTGTTGTCACAGAAGCGGTGGATTGCTTATTCCTTGACAAAGACTGGAGTTGTATAGTCGAAAATTTGGGTAAGCTCAATTCTTTGTGTTGGAAATTACAGTTTTGACTTACTACATAGTAAGATCCTGTACATAATCCAACTTACACTAAGTCTCCAAATATAACATCATTGTTATAAATACATTATCCCACCATCTCTCTATCTACATAAGGTCAAAATCAACTTAACGTAAGATGTAAATTATGTTATATAATAATAATAATATAAACATGTCAATAACAAATTTGTAGTCATGAGAAGGATGTACTTTGAATAATTAAAAACCCAATGTTGTTAAATGTCTGAATATTGTAACTTTTCATATATGGTCTAAAGTAGTGCTATTAAAAGTAGGAAAGATACATGTATATTGCTGAACTTTGTCATAATTCTGGCAAAAGGAGTGTTGGCTTCACAAAAGACGTAAGATTATGAGAGAACTTTCACCTTGAATAGAATCATCAGTGTAATAGATTTTTTCTTCTTCCCTAAAATGAGATGTACATAAACATTGGACAATGTAGCACCATGTACAAACTCTTGCTTGGTTTAATTTGTACTTCAAAGAAAGTATTACATTCTGTAATATGAAAAATATATTATAAAGTCTCTCAATGCATGATGAGTAAGTTAGCAGGGCTATTAGCGACTTGGTTGTTTATTTGTTCCTGTTGACTTGCTTGAAGAATCAGTGACAGCTTTTCTAATCATTTAAACAAGACTTACTACTTTAAAAGTGTCATGGAAGGGCCATTTGACTGTCTTTACCGGTGAAAATTACAGCAAATTTAGCAAATAACTTTTTGTCTAGCTGTATATTTTCAGCTATGTGTATTATGTAGATGATACAGTGATAGCAGTCATGTCAACAGTAATGTATTAGTATCATACTTATGTTTAGTGCTAAGATTTAAGGTAAAGAACAGATGCACTGCCATATGTCATATTGACACTACAAAATGTAAGCAGAAAGTCGGGCAGATTAAATTGAAGCTAAATCGTCCTGCCTTATCCAATACCAATGATGTGTTCTAATTTGATTGTTTTTGTTGTTTTGATCATCTTCTTTGGACAGATAGTGAGAACTATTAACGCTCAAAAACAACAAAAAGATAAAAGACTGTACAATGATGTTTTGAATCCCCACCCCTGCAACTTTTCATAGTCTTTGGGCTGTATACTATATTTATCTGGCTATGCAACATAGATGTATATTGAATACCACCGATGTTACTAATAACATTGTTTGCTGAATGAAACTTCATCTGTGTTGGTAGAAGTCATTCTGAAACAGGTTAGAACTGTAATTCCAACTGACACAACAAGTTGTTCTGTACCCTGACTCCAGTCTTTGTCAAGGAAAGAGAAATCCGCTTCTGTGACATCACGTTATGCAGATAGATTCTCACAATGAGCGCTGCATTATTTTATCCTTAGGCTGCACCAATTTATTCAATTGGTATTTGGATTTGCCTGTACATACATGTAATATGTCACTTCATCACCTCAGTGATGTCAGGTTTGTAAATTACAGTTCAAATCTGTTTCAGAATAACACAAGAGTTTCAGATTTGGCTTGATATTCATCAAATGACTAGAACCTCCACTCTGTTTAGCTCCAAAGAAATTTATTCCAATGCCCAAATGAAACAGTTATATTTTTTTTCAACCGATGGCTCTATATTTCTATGCACATAACTGTACCAGGTCTTTTTTTCAAATTGTTTTCTTGTAAAAATTATGAAAAGAGCTATTCCCCTTTGTAAGGCATTCTTCTGTATTGTACAATGTGTACCTTGAAATATGTTCATAAAGGCTTTGAGGAGCTTTGCTTGTATCAGTATTATATATACATGTATCCCACCTTGCCTGAAAGTAGTCTGGCAATAATCGCTGCATTATTTTGTCATTATGTGTATGTAACTGATCATAGTATAGTACTTAACTATACAGGGCAATGGGTGCTTGATCGTTTGTTCAAATGTTAGGAAATACTGTACTAATCAGATGTCACTGTGAAATTAGGGACCCTATCCAAGTTGAGCAACTTCATACATTAACAAGGAATGGCTGCTCATTCATGTACTACAATGTACAATATAATGTTTTACGAATCATATTTTTTCCCATCATTTGAGTTGACTATTATTTCTCTTGAATTGCGGAAGATTTTGTTTGTTATGTGTAATACATGTATTATTATTAGTCCAGTATATTGTGCTCCAAAAGTTGAGCTTGGCTTGGATAGCTGTTTTAGGTGTCAACTCATGGTGCAACGCATACTTCAAGTTGTGAAAGCATTGCTTTTTCAGTTATTGTGCTAATATATATTGATGTAATAGCAAAGAAGATTTTTCTGTTCTTTGATGTTGATACATATCTGTCCAGGGGTAAGGATGATGATATAGAATGTAGGAAATGCAAACAGAATCACAATGTGTGAGGTTTACTAAAATAAAGCAAAATTTATGCAGTACATACATATGTAGTAGTGACGTGAAATTAGCCAAAGTATCATTGAACTAGCAACATTGTGTGCTCATTAGCCCAGTGATTTGTTGTTTTCTTTTGTGAATTTTAATGTAGTTTCCACTTCTTTCGTTCTAACTAATGGCAAAGTTTTAACTTGAGAGTACTAGGCAAAAGGAGCAACCTACTTGAATTGATGTTACAGAAGCTGCAATGGGATATGCATATATTGTAACTATTATAGTTGGATGTGTGATTCAAACATGCTTCAAAGGTGTCATCTTTAGACATATCGGAATTATTAGAGAGAGTGATAATGATGCTGAAGATGTACAGACAATAAAATTTTTACTCCAATAACGTCATACTTTATTGCAGTGTCTTTCTCTGATCTGTGTTCAAACTCTAATACTTATCACTCTATTTATGTGCGGCACCTACCGATTTGCCATAGTACTGACCATTAATGACGTTATACATGTAGTCTTCGTCCTCGGTAAAAGTTTAAATTTCCAAGCGGCAGTATCTTTGACCACAGATTCCAGGATATCGTAGAGTTCTAAAATTGTCAACATGACCCCCGTCCTGACAGATTTGGAACTCATTTTACGGTCGATTAATAAGGCCCGATTCACACGATGAAAAATAAAAGTGTCGGGCGTCGTTCGACGCGCACGCGCGCCAAGTCACCTACGACACTTTCCCGTTTACACACAGTGACCGCAGCTCCCGCTTCGCGTCGCAGCTGTGGCGGTCTGCGTCGCGCTGTATCACATGTGGTGAACTGCCGCTACGACTGTTCGAATCCCTGATTCTCCGGTACGAGTACTTGAGGTCTCTTATCTTCTGGACTTGTTTGGAGGTCCTATTGTATCCCTCCTGCTTCATGCCCTCGGCAATGTCTCCGAAGACCTCCTTCTTTCTGAAAGTTTCCATTTTGCTCTGAATTCTGTCACCGTTCCCCAGCCCGATCAAACAGCGCGTTTCAGCGCTGGTCCAGTTGACTTCTGCCATGCTCAGCAAACAAGCAGTAATGCTTTAATAGCAAACAATCCGTACAAAATATTCCGAAGAAACAACTAACAACAAGTAGAAATTGATACAGAAATGGAATGAATAGATACAAACAGAGGAGCGTGGCGTGGGTTTCAGGCTAGCGCGGGAATGAAGAAATTTGACCTTCTGTGATGCGGAAATGGGCTGCGCGAGCTGCGCGCGACGCAGATCTGTTTACATGATGTTTTTCCTCGCCGCAGACATCCCGCTGTGTGCCGCGACGCACTTGTGGCACCTCCTGAAGGTGCCACAGAAAAAACGACACAAGGCGCCGCGCGGCGGTGGCGGGCCTGTTTATACCATTGAAAAATGTGTCGTACAGCTTGCGCGCGCGGCGCCGCGCGCGCGCGCGCGTCGAACGACGCCCGACACATAAAAACGACGCACGTGTGAATCGGGCCTAAGTTTTGGGACGGTCAGTGGCTGAGGTAATCCCTACCCCACAGGAGGTAAGAGTGTTTTGAGGCAGGGCGCTGTTGGGGACTATTAAAAAGTGATTAGTGGGATTTGTCTCTTGCTGTGTGCTCATCCTTGTCTATTTGGCCAAATTCCAGGAACCTAGAGAGTATGGTCTTTGGATGGAAGCGGCTGGAAAGAGTAGAAATCGGCCAGAGATAACATTCCACTTTTTGTTTTGTCTTGTGTCTTGTCTGGTCTGGTCTGGTCCGAGAAAGAGAGTATATTTGTCGCACATGTACAACATTTGGCCGATTTCTACTCATTCCAGCCGCTTCCCAAAGAATGATACAGGCTGCTCATCCCCGCATCCGAATAGATAACGGTCCTCCCCTCCCCGCAAAATGTACTGTCCCTCGCGAGGGCTGACGGGAAGCAAAATGGCCGGGAAATTTGATTTTGAAGCTGAATCTGCGATGAAATCTTCTCTACACTGCAAAAGGAGCTGTAAACTACGTCTATGCTACAACACCATGGAGCCAGTTTGCTGAATTTGCAGGACAACATGAGCTGGTGATGCCTAGAGCCGTGTCAGGAGAGGGCTAGTTGATACCGAGTGGCGTTTCTGAGAGTGGGAGGGGGGCGGTGCCGTAAACGTAGTCTGCTAAAATTAAAGTACCGATTTATACGGAATTTACGGATACGTACAGCATGTAGCTATACTTGTTGTGTTTACACATATGTTAGGAGGGTGGATAACTTCTTCGATTTTCTTGTTTCAGATAAGCCAAAGGAGACTGGTGGAGACTATAATATAATATTGACCGCGCTTCGTAACGTTAACACTTATAAGTTATAGAAGATAGACCGGGGACCAGGACGGATCTTTACGTGTGGGCGTGTCAGTCTGTCTGTATGTCTATCTGAAAACATGATACATGTATTTGACTTTTGTCAGTCTTGAGATTAACAGAACAGAGACGGACCGTCCTTGCCCAGATAGCCCACATACAAATAGTGAAATAAAGGAGCTTTCATCACAGTAGAACGTCCTTGTACATGTAGGTAGTCCAGGTGTCATCTTGTAACATTGAGGGGCTACACCGTGCATGGCTTTATGTCCCGACCTTTATCAGTGCCGACCTTTAACTGGAACCTAAGCTCCTACGTGGCCGAAGACATCTACTCTACTCTACTCTACTCTAGTGCCGCGCATTACTCCGATAATGGACCTAACGGTACTGGTGAATCGTTATGAGTCCCTCAGCCTTTTCTTTTGACTTTCCTTCAATTATATCGCGTGCACCTGGATCCAGAACTTTCCCACCATGTCCCGACTTTTGTTTGCCACCTCTTTGCTTCCTCACCCTGACCCTTTTCCCCATTTATTACAACAAACCGACCGGCGGTCCGCTACTTCTGTTTGCAGCCTCTTTGCTTCCCCACGTACCTTTTCCCCCATTTATTACAACAAACGCATTCCCCGCGCCACGCTCCAAGCAATGAAAATATTTGCTTTGTTGAGACCAAAGGGCGGCTGGACTGTACTGACGTGACAACCCCCGCCCCTGGTTACCGCCTTGGTGATACTGCAACACTACCATGGCGCCGCCTTCAGGCAATGACGTTTCTCATAGCTAGATCAGAGTTCGTTTTCAGTGTCCAAAAATCACTTTCTCTCCACCCTGCTTTCAGATGCTAATAGTTTAGCTTTATACGCTTTGGTGCGAGACCGTTTTTTGGGTGCGTGGGCCTCCAGAGGTCCGTTACCCGGCAGAATCGTACGCTTCACGCAAACACTCAGCAGCCAAGAGCCGGGATTAGCGAACCAGAGTCGGCCCGAGGCCAAAACGTCACGTCACGATCTACTTTTGCTGTCCCCTCAGGAAATATGAGCACGTTTTGAGTCTTGGGAGGACCCGAGGGAGCGAACCTTAAGGATTATCTCTGAAGGCGATCTCAAGAAGGGACCCGGCGCCTGGATTTTTGAGGGTAACCTAGAAACGTGTTCTTCACCGATTATAAGCTTGTTAGTCGGAGCTAAAAATCCTTTGAACTGTCAACCCGATTTCTTGTGGAAAGCTTGCATAATTTCTCTCGATCACGTAGTTGTTCTGAAACAGTGCACCTAGAGCTTATAGCACAGCACGTTGTTTAAGGTTGTAACAAGAGGAGGGTGCCAATAATAACACAGCTCATTCAATTATCCCTTTAATAATAACATTCATGTCCCTACTTCATTCTGCGACGAAAGGTATTCACGGCACGAGACTAGGGGTTACCGGAGTTTCTACAAACATCGTTCGACCCGGTTAGGGTGCCCGGCCATGGCTACCCTAGCCGCCAGCCCTCTGCTGACATGTAGCGACTGTAAAATGACGTTCAAGTCGCCAGCGCTGTTGCAGAAACACAAGGAGAAGTTCTGTGTGGGAAGCGGGATTGGAGACCCGAACCGGCTAGCCAGGGATGCGGAGAGACTGAGACAGGCAGCCTACAAGCCGGCAGAACCAGCGGTAAGATTTTCGAATTCCCTGGTAGCAGGAAAAACCACCTGTTCATTTACGCTCCGTCGACACAGTGCAAAGCGCACAGGCTGCCCCCAAAAATAAAATATTCATCAGTATTGAATAAATCATAGACGACAGTGCAGCAGCTTGAAATGAACAATTATTTTGTGCAGCCCCTGAAAATGTTTAGGAAAGCATATATTGTGAAAAATTGAGAGGTCTATTTTGGCAATAATTAGTTGTTTGTCCTATATGTGACCTCAATAAGATGTGCAGTTTTTGAATTGGAATAGATCTCACTGTTCAATTTTACTGCTTAATTTCTTGCATCTTTTAGCAAGGCTAACAGTTCAATTTTCTAATCAAGTCTTTGTCTGAGCTTTAAAAGGAACTAAACCTGACTTGATCTGTCTTAACTTGTTAGTACATGGATGCACCCATAGCAGGTCAAAGGTTGAATCACTTTCACACCTATACAATTACAGTACATTCCCATAATTGCATCTTGAAGAAAAGACTTAAAGTTTCCATTTCGCAAACTCTTCAAATGAAATTACGTCTTAAGAGGGTCTTACAAGCAATCCAGAGTGTATAAGATGTTGACTCAGTAAGTTATAGCAGCCCTATAGTTCAGGGGAAGGGTCCAGCTGGTTCTAAGCACCGCTGAAGTGGCAGGTGGAACTGTGGAATCAATATCCTGCTTCCTCCATGGTTACTGACTACCAGGGGTTCTCTGTGACCTGTGGCACACAGACACAAGCACGTCGGCAGAACGTACTGCGCCTGCACAGAACCCTGCATTTTCGCGTTTTTCGTTGGATTTTTGGTCAACGTTGCATTAGAATTTTGACTGTTGCAGAAGATATCTTTTCCGACACACCATTTGGTGACCACTATCGAAATGCTGACCTTATATGAGCGAATACAACCTTATATGAGACATTCTGCCGATTCGGAAGTGCTATGTACAATCATCATCATTGGCAGTGGCTCGTTTCCGAGTATAATTGTTCAGTGCAGTACGTTCTGCTGACGTGCTACCTACACAACTGTGTTGTTCAGGGACTGGCAGTCATAGTCATTTCACATACAGAGAAGGCTATTGTTAAAGCAAGGTTTAGGCCAAACATGATCTATTCTGTTTTACAAGTAAAATGTCCTTGATATAAAGTAATAGCATGTGGGAACTTTTTTGTGAAAGAAGGGGGACTCTGAGGCAATTTTTTTCAGTGTTTTAAGTTCCTAGTTGAAACACTATAAAAACCACTATTAAGTTTCAAGGTTTACACTACTGGTATTTTTGGTTTGTAGACTACTAGTACCATGAGATCATAAATATGTAGGACACAGAAGTCATTTAGCCAGCAAAACCAAAAAAAAAGGAAGTTGATAAAAATATAGCATAACATATTATGATTTAGACTGATATGGTGGCTTACATAGCAACTATTTTGATTGGCTAGGCACCTATAGGTCAATTAAGTGTTCTGTCAAGAGCTTGTTATAAATTTGTTGTCATCAAACATAATTATGCAGTTTTGCCCTTCCCTATGTATGTTCTTAAGCACCCATATCACCATCTAATTATAGACATACATGTAAGGGGGCCAACTGTAAGACGATACAGTTACCATTAAAAAATTCCCTTTGAGTGAGGTCGTGTACAATGGCACTTTCCGCATACAGAAACACACCCTGCCCTTTCAGTAGACAGGCCAGTTTAAGTGACCCTATTGTGAGATGAAACTTTACCCCATGTAAAAACATGGTAGAACATGTGTAACCACTACTAACATGTGGCTGGTTTGTGTTAGAAATCTGCCACAGGTGTTTCAGCTGTCATTGCAGATTATAGGGATTTTCTCTTAGCAGGTGGTAACATATACATGTAGTCTCCACCAGACTCCTTTGTAGGCTGAATAAATAGTAGAAAAATTATTGGCCTAAAATTAAAAAGAATGTTTAAGTCAAAGGAGTCTGGTAAAGACTAGGCACAATAGCTAAGGCCACACCAACATGATTTCTTGTTTCCCAGATTTGCCCACTTCATGGATGAAATTTTATAGTCACTGTGTTAATTCAAAGTACGCTGGGTGCCATCCTATTTGTATGCCAGGGCTGTAGGGAGCAAGTAAATGTATGGGAGCTCCGACATGCCGATAGGATAGCACCCAGGCAAAGTCTAAGGTAGAAAGACGACAATATATTATTTGTGTTTCCTTCACAGAAAATTCTAGTTCCCAGTGTTTTGACTAGTTTCCCCCCACCATTAGGCCATTCTTTGTAGCCCTAGGAAAACAGATTAAATGGTGCATAAACAGGTGTCCCCTTCCGGAGTGACACCTGTTTTAGGTGAATTCTGTACTCAGTATCTGTATCTGTCTAGCCAGTAAACCGCCCTTCGGCATGACACACCTGCTTCACAGGCATGACACCAAACGACCTGTTACACTCAATCTTTGCACATTTAACTGCAGGAGTTGTTCAAGCATTCTAGTGATAATGCCCAACTCTACGATTCATAGTTCTTACTTCAGAAGTCACTTTTTTATATGAAAATTAGAATTCACTTGCTAAATTATGAATTCAACCCAGACAGACCTTCATTATCTCACCAAATGACTTGACAATATTCAGTGGGAATGATATGCGTAAATAATGTTACTAAGGGATGGCAGAATTGTGTTGATGCCTGTACCAACAGTGCAGAGGTCCCGTCACCCTAATGGTGAAATAAGTAGCTCTTATGTCAGCAGGTCAGGACAGTTAGGCCAATAAATTTTACATGTTTTGAAATGCTCCATCACCTAGATAAATATTTGGTCATTTTTTCAACAGTAGAGCTCTTTATGCTTCAGCAATTTAATTTGTTTGTTCTCAGATTTTTTCAGAAAATATGTGAAGTGATGGAAAAACATTCCTAGGCATCCTATGATAGGAGCCATGAACTTAATGATGAAGTGCTTCAACATGTTGCTTAACAGCTTTGTAATCACATATTACCTATTAGCTTTGTATTCAATCAATGTATTCTGAACTTTTTGTCAAATGCCTGCATTGATAGATGGAAAAACTACTAAGAAGTAGGAAGATAATGACTTTTTGAATTGTTGGGGCCAAATTTTGGAGTTGATTCAGAACCTGAGTATTGTTTTTTTTTTAAATTCCCCCCAAAAAAGTAAGCAAATCCAAGAACCAATTGATAATTGGCCTGTGGTCAGTGCTGACCAAATGATTGATTATATCTTTACCTTTGTTCCAAATTCCTATTAAAAACTGCTGAGGTCTACAATTTTTAACATCAGATTTAGAAAGGGAGCTGTCCAAATCTTTGTATCGTCTAGGCAAGTTATATCTGGGCAATTTGTTACTTACATTCCAATCATTGCATTGTTTAGATCATTTAGCCAACTTTAAAGTTTCATATCTATAGACACCTTAAAATGTTTTATCAGACTTGCACCTTGCAACTGTATTTAATTAGGTCAGTTTAATTGACTTTTAATGCATTAGTTTTTACCACCTTATCATCACTTTTGAATAATTAACTCCATTATCTAGTTAATGGGTTTAGTTAATTGATAACCTTCATAAGTAGACACCATTGCCTAATGTCTTTACGAATATCGGTGCCTTAAATCTCAGAATCGATTAAGTCGTGTTGCCACGAGTAAACCTGTTTGTTGCTATGGCAACAGCGCTGATGTCACAGGGGTCGCCGACCTTATCAGATGAGCGTGTTTTCCCGCCGGCACGGTCTCCTAGCGAATGTAATTAAACACTCCGACATGCTGCTTAACAGCTTTGGAATTGTTGACTGCTCGCCTGAATATATTTGATCACGGGTCATATTTGCCATAGCGGGCAGACAATCAATTATGGCTGAAATAATGTACATCTTACTGTAAATTCACTTAGATTTGAGGGGACATAATTGCTTTATACGGGTAAAAAGTAGACTTTTGAGGTGTTAAAAGTCCACTGTGGGTATACGGAGTGCATTTCTGCAAAAAAAATCAGTATAGTTTGCAGTGTGCTGATTTTGTGGTGTAGAGGTCAATGACTGCAAACATAAAACCAATGCAAATATTCCAACATTTACAGTAGAGTTGTATTTAATCTTTGTCCTAGGCAGAATACCGGTCTTATTTATTCTATAGGTTTGTCAGGTAGTTTTTTTATAGAGCTAAATCCTGAGCACACAAATCTATTACAGGCGTTCTTTTGAACCCTAACAAATTCATTTAAAGTCTGAAGTTGTGTTTGCAATTTCAAGTCAGGATTTTCGATCAACAAAAGAAGGTTCCAGGTGGAACAAACGTAACAATGGAACTCTTTATCAAACATTAAAACCAGGTGGCAACTAATGTGAAGTCAAGTATTACAATTACATGAAGCAGTATCCTATAAATTATTCATGATTCAACATGTGAAAGGCAAAAGTTTGTGATGATGTTTGTTCAATTTCTGAAGGAGCAAAATTCAAAGTTTAACAGTTTCAACTGCAGCTACAGTAGCCAAAAACATATGCATCATAATATTATGAATTCACCAATTTTCTTCTTTTTTTATGTCTGCAGGAAAATTAAAAAAACACTCCCAAATGCTTAACCACAAGAGTGACAAATTTCTTACAATAAATTTTTCTTATCATGAAAAGTGCAAAGACAAGCCCGGCCTTTCCTCAACTGTTTGTGCAATAACTTGATGTTCATATCCATCTGTCAATTTTTTTTCAAATCTTCAGAAAAAAACGTAGCAACAAATCCAAGAACCAATAATTTAAATTGGCACAGCCTACATTTATTGCAAACAGTGCAAATTCCTTCAAACAATTGCTTCTTCAGAAAGCAGTTGTGTGTTTTCTGACTTCCAGACAGCCGGTCATGTTAAAAGAGCCACATGCCTGTAATGATTAATTCAAACCCTCCCACAAAATTACCACCTGTCAGATCCTGACAGTGATGCATGTCACCTCTGAGAAACACGACATTTATTTGCGACGTTTCTCGCCTATTCGTGCTCCATTTCAACCGCACGGCAGGAATGCAAAATGGAAACATTAGCACAGGGTGACAAATATTTTTGCACTTAGCTCAGCCTTTTGTAAGACAAAGTTCTGTTGTAGTAAAGGGCCAATCAGCATGTGTGTCCATTTAACCTTCCTGAACTATACCCACTGGGTTATCTAATAGAATCTGATATATGGGATCATTTATTAACTTCTAAGAGGGTAGGATCATACTCATGATGTTTAAGATTAAAAGCTGTTATCTTAAAAAGAGACCCTGAATGGCAATTAAAGTAGAAAACACTGCTTGTCAATGGTTGATGGTGTGTTTACATGCCACACCTGTTGTTTGAAGAGTAAACAGATGATGTGGGGGGACGGGGTCGACACACATCCTGAATAAATTTCTTCTTTTCTACTTTTGCAGCCACCGTCACCTGACCCCAACCTGACATCCAAGGTAAGGAATCATGGGAAGGTTCCGTTACTACGGCAACACAAAAACACTCCTCTTTTTGGTCGGGTTGTTCTCCGAATTTCTGTCCTGTGATGCTCCGACATGTCACTGCCTGGCCAATTAAGTACTTGTGAGTGTTACCACCTGTGTACGATATCGTCTTTTGAAAGGCAAATTCAAATCTTTTTCTGTCGTCTTGCTTCTGGTTTCATGTTCTGTTATGCCTCATTTTGCTTAATTGATGAATGCATCACACTTGTCTTTGCATGACCACCGCACTTGCATGTGTATACAAGTATTTGGTTTCAATAATATGATAGTGATAATATTACTTTGTGAGTTTCACTTATACCTGTTGTTAAGTATCTGGATTAGTATCTTTGTAATATAGACATTTAAGACTTGTATGTCGTTTTTGTTACTTAAGGGTGTTTTGTGTGCACTGGACCGTGACTTAAAGCTGGTGGCTAAGTCTTCAGGATAAACCTACAGATTGTAAAGTTTAACTTCCAAAGAGAGTAAAGCAGTGCTTTTGTCCATGCTCAACATTATATATCAAAAGTTGTCCTTATCTATGATCTACATTTGGCTGTCAAATTCTGTTATTGTTTGATTGAAAGCAACCAAGACAACAGAGTAGCTAGGTGTAATTTTGTAACCATAAAAGAGACATTCAAGTTGATGGCAAAAGTTTATGAATAATTGAAGGGAACAAATTTACAGAAGCCAACAACATTAATCTTCTGTCAGAAAAGTTCTAAAATACTTAAAAGCCTGTAATAGCCAAACCCTTTCACATCTTTCTTTATTCACAATTATTATATCCAAAATTGATACTTCTCACATGTAACTATTTGAGTGTGTAGTTGAACAATCAGCAGAATTATTTTTTTAATGAATGAAGATTTCATTATATAACTGTTCACAGTCATTACACATGTTTGTTGAAAGCTGTACTTTAGCTCTATTTGAGACTCTACTTATTCTTTACATGATAACAAGTGTGAGTGAATATAAGCAATGTACTTGATAACTTAATTGCTGCCTGGATGCCACTTCCTTAAGGCTATAGACCAGTTAAGGCAGCTGAAGGACCGTAAGTCCAAGTTACGCCAGGAGAGAGAAGACGAGGAGAGGAAGTTACTGAGAGACATCCAGGACAAGGAGCGGGCCATACAGCGGGAACGCTCGCGACTCAGCGTAAGAGAAACCGAGGCCAAGAAAGCAACGGAATTCAAGGATCTCACTCAGGAGGTAAGGAGTCTTACTTTATCTTCAAGTTGGCTTCTTTGAGACCCATTCTTTAGTTTTACTTGCACCAAAAAGTATCAATCAAAAGATTATACCTTTTATGTCAAGAAAGTGCAATTTTCCAATGGTTGGACTTATTTGCAAAAATCTAAATCAGAAGGTAAGTAGTCTCACTTTGTCTTCAAGTTGGCTTCTTTGAGACCTATTCTTCAGTTTTATTTCTACCATAAAGTATCAATAAAGAAGTCCTTCGTTTTTTTTAAAAGTGCAGTTTTCCAATGGTTAGACTTAACGCTTGCATTTTGCCACATTAGGGCAGTGCCGTGTATTTACTGAAATCCAAAACCAAGTTGAACAAAATTCTTCTTTTGCAAGCCACCATGTCAGACTGAAATCTTATCCTTGTTACTACATGCAGATCATTGTACAAGCAATACAAGCAAAATATGTTGTACAAGCAATACAAGCAAAATATGTTTCCATGTTTGGTTGCCACAGGACAAGTATTTGACTTGTGACATTTTGGGGGAAAAGCGCACGAAGGGCAAATAAAATAGGTTGACGGTGGCCTTTCTATCAACAGTAAGCCATTATCCTAAGTAGGACCCACCATTGGACCTGAACCAGAATGTGTAACATGTATCACATTTCTAAGCCAATGTACAACCCTTGCAAGTGTTGTATACTTGTGTTATGGTACAATTAAAACAGTAAAAATGTCTTCTCAATACTCAGTAATTGTGACAAAGTTTCTTGATTTACGTTAATTTGTTGTGACTGACTGTTAGAATCAGGTTCTACTACCAGCTAGCTCTCAGTCTGCAGTGACAAAACCAGAGTTGGAGTTACTTTTAACTTCTCGACAGTTTCATGTAATTTCTTGTTTGTACTGTTTTCTGCAGTACCAGTCGAAAGTTTCATTAATGTTTAGGCTTTATTAGTTAATAGCTGTTTAGATTCAGATTTTACAACGAGCTAGCTTGCAGACAGGTGTCTGAAGTGACAAAATGTAGAGTTGGAGTCACTATTATCATTAAAATTTCAACAGTTTGGTGTAATTTTGTGTTTCTTTACCGTTTTCTGCAGTACCAGCGCATGTTGGAACGTGAGCAGCGAATAAGAGACGAGATAGACAACCTGGAACAGGACCTTGGACTTGAGAGTCGTGCGGGGGTGATATCCCGTAACACTGACAGCAGTATGAGCCTTCCCATATACACTGATGTAAGTTAAGACTGGAAAATGCACAATGATTGTAATGATGAACATTAGTCTGGTTACCAGACCTAGTATAGCTCCCTGTCTGCAAATATTGGTTGGAGTTGGGAGCTATAATAAGCCTGGTAACCAGGCTAGCTGGACGTGTGTTGGATTGAAGTTCTCAACTTTCATAAACACCTGTAAGGTGCAGATCATGTTGTTTGTGAGTCTACATTCAGATACATTTCATTTTGAGGTGTTTCATTATTCTCAATGTATAAGGGAAAAGCAGTTCCCCCTTTGGTTTTATATTGGTAGATGCTGTTGTTGTGTTCATAAGTGTTGTTGATACATTGTGTGGATAGTTCTGCACTCATCCTGATAGACTTTGTGCTGTCTACAGTTGTTTTATCATGTACCAGTAAATAAATGATAAAGGTGTGTTGCATACAAGAAGCATTAAAGCTAGGTAATAAAAACATAGGATATACTGGTTGCAGTGGTCATGCAAAGCGTTGTACAAATTCCAAAGAGTTAAAATCAAATCTCACAAGGAAAAAATATCAGACAGAAATTCTAAATTCTCAAGCAAATTAACAACATACAAACTCATTACCTCTGAACACAATCATGATAAATGACATCTCCATGGCAACAGTCAAAGAAATTCCCCCAAAACTAAAATATCTGCCCAAACATACACTCAATAGTACAGCCCACTTGAGCTGTATTGAGTGTCCCTAATGACCCTGTTGTTGGTTGCTAAGCGATCCCGCACTTATCACTTATTGATTACCTGTCATGGATGATTGATCACTTTATGATGGCCCAGTTTAGCATCACCACTGTAACCATGGTTACTGGGGCTACTATCAATGTTATCCTGGAGGGGGAATGAATCATAGTTAGAGGGCGAGTTTCTTTGCATTTATTTCTAAATCAGTATTTATAAGACAAAACAATCGCTTTGTAGCAGAAACAGAACTATCAAGATTAAAACAAGTAATTAAAAGGGACTTGTCTACCGGTATTCCCTTTTTAACACGGTTACTAAACGATTCATTCAGAAGGTAAAGGTAGGTAGAAAGTAAGATTCTACAGCTTACTAGTATCACATTGTAGTTTATAGATTTGGCATTTGAATTAACCAATGAACATGCCTGATATAGGATGAGCAGGCCAGCCGCAGGAAGATTCTACAGCCTATCAGATTGCAGTTTACAGATTTGGTGTATTAATTAACCAATAACTGTACCTGTTACAGGATGAGCAGGCCAGCCCCAGAAGTAAGAAACTACAGCCTATGAGATTGTAGTTTACAGATTTGGTCTATGAGTTAACCAATGACTGTGTCTGTTACAGGATGAGCAGGCCAGCCCCAGGAAGAACGACCACACGGAGCAGCTCAGGAGACTAGCAGAGCATCATGGGAAACAGCTGGGAGAGATCCAGAACAGGAACAGGGAACTGGAGCGGCAGAGAGAAGGTCTGGATAAATAGCACATTGGCAAAATGTAATGTGCCTAATAAAAGTCCAGAACATATGCCCTCCCCCTCCCGGTAATATGCTTAGCAGTTCAGCATAACGTATCATTTAAGGTCAAGTATTCAAGGATAATATCCCTTCTCTTCTTCTTAAACTCCAAAGAGAACTAAGTTTCCTGTCTAGTCACAAAATGGACAGACACAGGGCAGTCGTGCGCATGCCAAAAAATGTATTGGAAAAGATATTTATTGGCAGGTAAAAGCACATTTATGAACATGAGGAACCTTTTCACATTCTATGCATGCAAATACCATGTATGTAAAGATAACTGCTCATAGCCAAGCAGAGTTGTTTTAACTATCATTGATGTCACCTGTCAGAAATCCGTCGGCGGCTGCAGGACCTGGGTAACCAGCCGATCCCGCCGCAGCCTGCCAGTGACCAGCCCAGCGTGGAGGACATGGTGAAGGAACTCAGGGAGCAGGAGAAACGCAACCAGGAGACTCTGGAACAACTCAAGTCACATCTTAACAATCTGCAGGAGGAGGCAAGGTAGGAACCTGAATTTTTGTTGTGGACACCTTATCTGCAATTTTTTAGCAGCTGAGTAGTTTTTATCTTCAACTTCGCTTTTATCTTCAAATAATCCCTATTCATTCTTTTCTTCTTTTCGAAGTTCCTCTCTTATTCCTGCATTCACCTATTTTCATTTTGATATTCACAATCAAATTACAGCTACTGGTACATTTCAATATCCTTATATGTTCCCATGCAATCGGTAATGCAATCCAAGGCAGAAACCTCTAGGCTCTAGCACCAAACCTCTGAACATAAAAGAACCCAGCACACTTATTGAGTAGAGTACAGATGACCTGGTGTGGTTGGCTATGAACACAAGCTGTAGCAAAGCCGAATTGAGCTAGTAAGAACTTGCAATATGCTTCACCTCAGTTGAAGATGCTTGCTTTCCCATTACCTATTGCTACTGTCCTTGGTGCTGAAGTTGTGCTAGTTACTAGAGTGCTTTCAAACTCTTCACTCTAAATTCTCCCACATCTCTCTTACTGCATGTGTCACCCAGTGAGTACGTACACACAGTGCTGGAAGACACCTCTACAGATGTCAGCCATCTTAAAGCCGAGTCCTTAGACGATGAACAGCTAGAGATCATGACAAGTAGAGTAGATACGGACTTGCTAGCAAAGATGGACTCCATATCATTAGGCTCTGGTGACCTACAGGCCAAAAGCAAGGAAAAAGACATGGATGTTAAAGAAGAAAAAGAAGAAGTAGCAGAAGCATACTCAGAAGAAATGAAGGCATTTCTAAATCAGCTCAGAGGTCAAAGTCAGTTGAGGAAAGTTGAGGGAGCAGAAGCACAGGAAGAGGATGATGCAGACAGTGTAGAGACAGAAGACGAAGTGACATCATCAGAACTACTTTTTACTATAGAGGAGGAAGGAGAAAGAGACAGTGAGGGACAGAGAGATGAAGATAGCAAAGAATTAGAGAGGGATGAAACTGCTGAGCAAGGACAAGATGGAAGGATTAGAAAAAAGAAGTTAAAAAGACGTTGGAAGCATAGGAAAGGTCATGGTCCAAAAGACTTGCTAGATCAGTGGGTTCTAAGTATGAAGAACCGACTTGAGAAACACAGTCAGTGGAGGGATAGAGGCAGCAGTGGTGGATATAGTTATCTGCAGTACAGGTTTGTGGGGTCTGAGTTGGGATGAGTTGGTTTTCTTGTGTTCTATGTTGATAAAATGGTTTATATAGGGCCATTCACAGTCTTCTACTCCAGTCTTTCCTGTTTCCTGTTGTACCTGTTTATCTTTGGGGTACTAGAGATTCTTGTCATTACTAACCTTTCACTATTAGAAACTGTTTTAACCTAACATTATTCAATAGATGATTATCAATTTGAGTAATCTACAAGGTTCTGAATACAATCCTGTATAATTAATAATCCAGGGTAAGATAGTGATCGCAGGCATCTGTGTCATATTCTGATTTATGTGTATGAGTCATGTATTTCAAATGCTTGTTACAGAAAGTATTTGTAAGTAATATTGTTTTTTTTTCCACAGGAAAGCAGCAGAACACCGTCCTGACAGTGGGGTACAAACAGAGTTTGTTGGGATCCCTTTCCAGAATGGCTCCCTGGTCTCAGAAATAAGGTCAGTTTGGCTATTTGTAAAGCACATAACATCTCAGTACCTCAGTAACTGTTACAGTCATAACTAGAAAGGCCAATATTTGCTTTGGAGCAAATATAGCGATGGGTTCACCACATTTTACCACATGGCAGGGAAAGAATGAGAAACACAAGGGAAAACAATGCTTTACATTGATATAACTATAGTATGAAGTAACATACAACTAAGACTACAACAGTTGGATAGCTATTCCCTACATTATTGGTTAGGATTGCATAATGCAAACTGTTGATTTTCAAGATAAAAAGAAGCGTTCATAGCCCGCATTCCAATGCTGGAGCAGGAAAGCTTAAAATACCTACCAAAACACTTGAATACAGACATACTGTCAGTATGGCATGGCTCTGTGCAGGTGTAAATGAAGTTAAGCCAGTTAAATCCCAACAGCCAATCAGCAAGGAGAATAGAGGAAAGTATACTATTCACACTGCGTAATCACTGGATCATCCTTAATGAGTTATGGAGCAGTGCCGGAGTCGCGCGATGAAAACAAGTCCCTTCATATCCACTTATTATTATCAGGGTGGGGTGTGGGGGGAATCAAAAGTGCCTGCTGTGTTCAAGCTGGCTTCGACCTTCCTCCCGCTCACTGCTTCAGGGACCTGTCTCCACCGCACTCCCCGGAGGGCGGATGTTTCCAGTAAATGCACAGAGTGAATGGGCTATCAGCCCCTTATATGGGGTGTGATGACGTCATTGGCGGATTGATCCAATAATTAAGCAGTGAAGAAAAGTATACTATTCACACTGCGTAATCACTGGATCATCCTTAATGAGTTATGGAGCAGTGCCGGAGTCGCGCGATGAAAACAAGTCCCTTCATATCCACTTATTATTATCAGGGTGGGGTGTGGGGGGGAATCAAAAGTGCCTGCTGTGTTCAAGCTGGCTTCGACCTTCCTCCCGCTCACTGCTTCAGGGACCTGTCTCCACCGCACTCCCCGGAGGGCGGATGTTTCCAGTAAATGCACAGAGTGAATGGGCTATCAGCCCCTTATATGGGGTGTGATGACGTCATTGGCGGATTGATCCAATAATTAAGCAGTGAGAAAAGTATACTATTCACACTGCGTAATCACTGGATCATCCTTAATGAGTTATGGAGCAGTGCCTACGTCGCTCCTCTCTTCCGTCTATCCCATCTCATATCCACCTTTCCCTGTCACCTCTTTACTCAAAACCCCATACTCATTCCCACACTAATATCTCCTCTATACCACAAGGCGTATTCTCCTTTAAACAGACCGTCTCAAATATCCTATGTCAGACATGAGGCGATATATCCCATTGTACTGTTCATCTTTCTTTCGACCGGATGGACTGAGGCCAACCTCTTTCTTCAGGATCTTAAAATTCCCAAATGTTGTGCGCTGTCTGACAAAGATTCATTTGCTATGGGTTGGTTCCCATAATACTACTTCGCATGCCATCGGCCCGGCCTGAGTGTTCCTCGTAGTATCCATCGATCCCAGTACTTCTTATCCTTATCTTATCCGACCGCCCGTGGAGTCTCTATAAGAACCTGAGTTCCTCCCATGATTCTCCCGCACCACGTTCAGCGCTCTCCTTAACATTCGAGTACCTAAGCACTTTCGTGTGCTAATCTCGTGACCATACATCAGTACATACCCAACCATAGCTGTGAAAAATCTTCCCTTGAGTGTTGGAGTCGTATACCCTTGCCATTCTACGCAAAACTTTCCAGATATGCGTCCGTTCACAATGATATCTCGAGCTGCTGAAACCATTCACTTTCCTTCTTTAACTTACCCCAAACTGTGCACCCTCTAGAACAACTACCTCGTTGTCTTCCAAATCGGAAGGTATTGGTTTATCTTTACTGTGCGCTGCAGGTCAATCCTCTAACGCAGATGGAAGAGTAATACGAGTCCTTTCTGATGTGTCAGGAACCGGCTCTAGGCCACCCGCATAGTCTACCCCCACTCTTGTTGTTAACTCTCTTTGGAGCAATCCCAACTGCTCCCCTTTCCCGTTGATGATAATTTCAACACGATAACAGGAAGGTATCATCGTATCGCTCTGCGGCACACTTGCCGATATTTATGGGTTCGCCACACCACGAAGTGGTGTGGTGAAACCATATTGTCTTTGCTGATGATTCTCCTCCTTCTCCTCCTGCCATATCTTTAAATGGATTCAGCTTCTTCATTTTAGGGCCTAAGGTCCTGAAATTTGGTATGGAGGTACAATGGGCAAATACCCCTAGGCGTTTTTTAAATTATTGTGATACAGGCTTTTAGAATGGTTTTATTTGAGTTTTTTGGCTGTGTAATAGCTAATGTATTACTGTGTAAGTGTGCAGTGTTTACCACATTTGGACATGAGTCATCACAATGGCATGCAAGGCATCAACCAATAGGCATGCAGCTTTCCTCTATTCTCCTTGCTGATTGGCTGTTGGGATTTAACTGGCTTAACTTCATTTACACCTGCACAGAGCCATGCCATACTGACAGTATGTCTGTATTCAAGTGTTTTGGTAGGTATTTTAAGCTTTCCTGCTCCAGCATTGGAATGCGGGCTATGAACGCTTCTTTTTATCTTGAAAATCAACAGTTTGCATTATGCAATCCTAACCAATAATGTAGGGAATAGCTATCCAACTGTTGTAGTCTTAGTTGTATGTTACTTCATACTATAGTTATATCAATGTAAAGCATTGTTTTCCCTTGTGTTTCTCATTCTTTCCCTGCCATGTGGTAAAATGTGGTGAACCCATCGCTATATTTGCTCCAAAGCAAATATTGGCCTTTCTAGTTGAAATGACTTTTCCTGGGCCCTGACCCTGGTCTATGCCCACAAGGTGCTACGTATACCCTTGACGACACCTGCATATATACCTTCACCGCCTACCCCACATAGAAACCAAACTGCGGGTTTCCCTGACTACAATACTGGTTTGCTTTCGCAAGTAGTGTCGGGTTACAATCCTTACAAACCACCCTAACTTAATCATTCTTCTGCCCTCTGTTTCGGCCGCATGACTCGGAGAGATAGCACACCCCTTGAACATTTATTTCTTTCTTTAAGCTTCAGTTTCCACCGGAACTTCAGGAAAGCGTTACCCATTGCAAAGGGGTTGCCTGGGACCTTTGTCCCTCCCGTAACACATAGTTGGCCACCGAAACCTCCTCAAGATTGCTCGGGAATTGCTCCGTGAGGGAGACATGACCACTTAAAATCTTTCTCGTACAAGCCTTTCGTCCAACCTATTTTCCTAACCTAAAGTATCTATACCTCCCCATTCTTAATCTGCCCCACGTTCTTGATTCAAGCTTGGAGCTCTTGATCGCAATTTGAGTGCAACAGTCGCTTTTCCCTGCCTAAACCTGTGATTATCACCCCGAAAAGAAGACTACTTCGATTGAGTCCTTTCTGATCCTCTGCCCATGTACATATGTACACCTCTCTCGCCGATCTTTCCTTTGTCACGTGGAACTTGTACGAGTGATCACCGAGGCCAGGATTTCCGGTCTCACGGTACCAGACCCAAAGATTACCTTCTGAAAAGATTTTGCTTCAACCTCGTCCTTGTCCACACATCCTTTCACACGATGAATGACTCGTTCTTCAGCTGTTTGAGATGTTCTCACTTTATACTAGATTCGAGCGCCACCATTTTCTTCTCTACACTCCCTGGGTCTCGAATGCATGTTTTAACCTACTGACAGTAAACAAAAGTGACTGCGGGTCGTTCATTTCCACTTGAGCGCTTAATGACTCCTTGTTAGCTTTGGAACAATCCTCCAAGTCAATGATTGGCGACTTCTTCTTTGCTCTATTACCGTAGAGTCGCCGTTTGACCAATAGCCTTGTTACATTCCCCATGACCTCTGACACGGCTCGGCTTCCTTTAATAACGCCCTGTCCCGATCTGATAATTCTCTATCCGGTCGCCAGGAATATCACCAGTAAAATTCACTGAGAACTAGTTCACTGGGGACTTCAACCTTCCCAATCCGTCACAGTTTACAGATGTAGCATCGTTGCATACTCCCTTATCCAAACGTAGTTCCCGTACCTTGTTACCATGTATTATCCAAGACACTCGGTGCACTTTGTTCTCGAAATCAGCGGCTGCATGGGAAACCCACTGCACCAATTTATTCTGACACCTTTATTAAACCACCCTTTGGTCGTGCCATTTCCACCCTAAAACAATCCCCTCACTAATTCCCGTTAAAATACGGTGTGGGAGACGGGCGCATCTGAGAATGGCGTTGCTGGTCACTTAACTTGCCTCTCTATGAGTGCTTGGACTAGCATGTGTCAACCACTCCCTTGAGGAAATTCAGCAAAATTACACCTGCACCACTTAACTTCTATAAAGCTTGCCGTGTGCACGTGCCTTCATACTCGGTCACCCTTCGGTGTGTGCTCGCACTAACAGGTGCTAACGAAATTTCAATCATCTAGAGCTCGCTCGAACTACTACATAGTGGACATCGTCTAAGTGACTCTAACCAACATCGACCCGCCTTAAGATCTGCATGAAGTTCATATCCTGCGTGTTACCCCTCAAGTGGCCACATCTCCTACTACTTACACTGACGTGCACTATCCTGGGTTCTGAACCTCTCGTCAAGTGTGTTACCAATCTGTGTCCCCAGTCTATGTTCGTGCTGAACGTGTTAAAGAACACCAACTGGTCATGAGACAATGATGACCATTACGCACACAAACGTAATCTTTGTAATGGTCGAGAGATGCGTTGACGCTCATCTGTCCCCCAGTAAGCCTGTATGTTACACTGCCTCCACGTTACCCAACTACGCACACTGGCGAACACAACATGCCTGACACGTATTCTTTCAGGCTCGCCGTATGAACATCCCCGTTAACACGAGGTGCGGGTCACTTCACCTAACACTAAGATGAACACAACCTGTCCGACATAAAACACGCAGCGCTCGTCATGTACGCTACCGGCGAAAACGTGCGCAACGATGACACTTACACCACTCGTCATAAGCGTTGCCGCTCACCAACCCTAAATAAACAAGTGTCCACCCGAAACGTGCGAAAGACCGGTACCACTTCATCAATAACCTCGAGGACCACAACATGTCCAATGTCACACCATACCTATCATCTTGCGTGCTACTGTTCTGCCAGCCAGTGTTCTCCGACCACTACACTGCGCACATCATGTACGAGGTGGGACCTTCACTGCTCTTTGTGTGTTACCGCTCATCGACCGCTTATCCAGCGTTTGCATAACCACTGCCAAGGATCCTAACCCGGGGACAACGATGCACCCAGCGTGCCAAACGTATAGGTCCCACCGCTCGTCGTGTTGACGCTTGTCGTATCCACCACCCGTGTGTGTACACCCAAGCAACGTGCCAAAGCCCACTCGTGTAGGCACAACGCCGGATATCCCATGCACGACGTAAGTCTATGTGTGTTATCACTTGACTGTTCGCCCACGAGTGTACATCCAACACCGTGCCAGAGACCACTCAGACAGGGACAGTGATAAAACCGCGAGCACGACGTAAAGACTACAACGTAACGCTCGTCATGCGTGTTACTACTTGACCGTCCCTTCATGAAAATACGCACCAAGCCGCGCCAAAGACCACTCAAACAGGGACAGTGACACGCCACATGCACGACGTAAAGACCACAACGTAACGCTCGTCAAGCGTGTTATCACTTTACTGTCCATTCGTGAATGTACGCACCAATCCGTGTCAGAGACCCCTCAAACAGGGACAGTGACAAACACCACATATACGACTTAAAAGTCACACAGCTTGCCATGTGTGTTACCGCTCGACCATCCTCACCCGAGTGAACGCCCAAACCGGGCCAAAGAACACTCAAGCAGGGACGGTGACGAACACAACATGCACGACGAAAAGATCACACCGCTCGCCATGTGTGTTACCACTCGACTGCCCCTACCCGAGTGTACCAAAGAACACTCAAGTAGGGACAGTGACGAACACAACATGCACGACGAAATATCACACCGCTCGCCATGTGTGTTACCGCTCGACTGCCCCTACCCGAGTGTGCCAAAGAACACTCAAGCAGGGACAGTGACGAACACAACATGCACGACGAAAGATCACACCGCCCGCCATGTGTGTTTAACCGCTCGACTGCTCCCACCAAGTAGTACCAAAGAACACCCCAGTGAGAACAGTGACTAACACACCATGACGACGAAAAGATCACACCGCCCGCCATGTGTGTTTAACCGCTCGACTGCTCCCACCGAAGTGTACCAAAGAACACCCCAGTGAGAACAGTGACGAACACACCATGACGACGAAAAGATCACACCGCCCGTGATGTGTGTTTAACCGCTCGACTGCCACTACCCGAGTGTGCCAAAGAACACTCAAGCAGGGACAGTGACGAACACAACATGCACGACGTAAATGCTGAAGTGCTGGTCGTCCTGCCAAAGGTGTCCGCGAAGACGAAATGCCGGCACAGCGCTCTGTCGGGGATACTGAAAAATACGAAACAAACATAAAACTCCCGGCTGCCTTCCGCTCTGCCGATGTCGCGGAGCCGGTTGGCTGCTAGTGCTGTAGAGCCGGTTGCTGTGCGCTCTGCAGATGTTGTAGAGCTAGGTGCCGTATGTCCTGCTGATGTTGTTGCGGTAGAGGAGCTCGCTGTAGAGGCGGGAACTGCGTCGTTGTTAGTTGCGGTCCATGTCGTCGTTGTCCACTTCCGCATGTCCTCGGTGGGTAGTTTTATAGTCACTATCACTGAATAGGCACAGAACAAAACAAAACTTCAGACCTGAAGCGTACCGCAAATTACTTAAAATACCCGCCCGAGGGAGCTCACACCAAACAACTAAACCACCCTACGAAAACAACAAAATTACACGGATTCCTTAGACCATTCAAATGCAAATGCCCACGTGTGAAACCCCACATGGAAAAAACCCGCCAAGATCCTGCGGATACCACTTAAAACTGCTGCTGTAAATTTATCACTGGCGGCGGCGGAACCTGCTGCTGCGGTTGTCGCACACTGCTGAGTACGGGGCTGGAGGACGGATACCCTGCTGTTGAGGAGCCGCTGGTCTCACTCCCTGCTGTTCGGCATCCTGCATTCCCGCGGTAGGTAGTCTTGGTGCTCGTGGCGTCATATCTACATGTGCAAAGAATGCCAATTCATAAAAGACGCCAATCCCACTGCAAAACTTACACTACCCACCCGAGGGAGTCCCCACCATAGCGGGAAGAGATGCCCCGTACAGCCAAAGGACCAAGCGGCGAACCAGCAAGGCCTGAGACTCCACTCAGGTACCCAATCCCTGCTAAAACAATCACCACCCCAAAACCAGCAGACAAAAGAAAAATGCCTCCACCATTCAAATGCAAATGACCCAGGTGTGGAGGACCACGTGTAACGCCTGCTCACGGAAAATTCCAACACGAAAGCTCACGCACCCAACAAACCCTCAAAAATCTACCCCCAAAACCTCTACTAAGCTTGAGGTGCGAAAAAGAAAACAAAAAACAACACACTGACAGCCAAAACTAAACTCTCCCTCTAAGAAAAACCGAACTCACTCTAGAAGGCACGCCTGCCCTACCTGCTAACCGTGGCGCCACAAAAAACACGCCGAAAATTCTGGACTCTCACTACCGTCTACACTAGCCAAACCTTGACCAAACTGGTCAGCGAGAATCCTTGCAGTTCTCCCCCAGGCACTCCGGTCTCCGCTCCGTGCTTCCTTCCTTGTCGAAACGCTGTCGTGCTGGTCGGACGGTAGACCTCCACGACGCTGCAACTCCGACCGGTCCGGGGGGATGTTTTCAGTAAATGCACAGAGTGAATGGGCTATCAGCCCCTTATATGGGGTGTGATGACGTCATTGGCGGATTGATCCAATAATTAAGCAGTGAGAAAAGCTGCATGCCTATTGGTTGATGCCTTGCATGCCATTGTGATGACTCATGTCCAAATGTGGTAAACACTGCACACTTACACAGTAATACATTAGCTATTACACAGCCAAAAAACTCAAATAAAACCATTCTAAAAGCCTGTATCACAATAATTTAAAAAACGCCTAGGGGTATTTGCCCACTGTACCTCCATACCAAATTTCAGGACCTTAGGCCCTAAAATGAAGAAGCTGAATCCATTTAAAGATATGGCAGGAGGAGAAGGAGGAGGAGAAGGAGAAGAAGAAGAAACATCAGAAAAAGCAATATGGTTTCACCACACCACTTCGTGGTGTGGTGAACCCATAAAAAGTACTTTCAATTGATATTCTGTCACAAAATGTATGTGTTAGAGCTGGTCAACAGGCTCTCAATATATGTAGTATTCAAATTAGGATAGCAGATACTGTTATGTCATCAAAAAGCATAATTCCTGCAATAGAAGTTAAGGAGTCTGTATTTCATTTCTGTTGTGAATATTGTTAAGGAATCTGTATGTTATCTGTGTTAGTAAATGTGAATAATGTAAGTTTGTTGTCCCTTCCCATAGCGCGATGCGTCTGGCGTACCTACAGAGCGGTGGTAACGACCCGGCCGTCCTGGCACAGATGCATGACATGCAGGTGGAGGCACAGCAGCTAGAGGACCAGAACAAACGCAGGGACAAGAAGAAAAGCAAAAAAGGTACAAAACTAATACAAACTGCTGCATGTTTTTTCTTATATTTCCATATAACATTCACCATTTCTGTGATGTTGAATGGACAAGAAGCTAGGCCAACAAACATGGTATATTGGTTCAATTTATGGCACTCCTGACCAGACATTGTGACCTTGGGAAAGGCACTTTAAATGACTTTCCTCCCTCCACCTACTGGTAGGTTTAAAATGGGAAGCTAGGTACAAGGCAGTGGAAGGAAAGGGATGTGCTCCTCCTTCCAATGATAATGTTTTTTGTTTAGGGACAGCAAATTTTCTCATGTTTTTCTCATGTGGGTATTGAACTTTCTAGTTTTGTATTCTTTCTCCCAAGACAGAGCCTAAGGACATGGGCAGCCAGGTTTTGTATAGAACTGGAGAACCAGACTTTAGATGTTGGAATTGTTGGTAGGGCTGGGACTAATATGGGTGATGCAGAATAATACCTTGTTTTATGCTCTCTCTCCAATGACAGAACCTAAGGACATGGGGAGCCAGGTTCTGGCTATCGAGCTGGAGAACCAGCGCCTCCAGCGGGAGTTACAGGAACTGCACGAGCACCAGCGCAGGAAGCACCGCAGGAGAGCCAGCGACTCTGGTGGATATACATCGATATTTCTTACTGTCTCTTACCATATGTTTAGTCTCGGGCTTCCATGCATGTGTAGTGTATATACATTTTAAAAGGAATTATTTCAAGTTTATGTGTGAAACAGTGACTTGGGTGAATATACAATGTGCAATTTCCAATATTTCTGACTTGACTCTTAGTCTAACAATATGCATAAGCTCAGGCTTCCATTCATGTAGATACTTCTTAAAAGGGATCATGTCGAGTTTATTTGTGAAACAGTGTACTGTGACTCAATGCTGATACTACAATGGATGCCCTCAATGTACTTGACACTGTCCTTGGTGCTGAAATTGAGAGGAATTAGACATTCTTCTCTGCAAAGTACCCACAAAGAAGTAAAAGTTACACACCAATTTCTTTAGATGATGATGGAGAGATTCGGCAGCTGCAGAGGGACCACATGCGCAAGATGCTTCACCTGCAGCACGAGATGGAGCTGCTCAAACAGGAGGCCATGCTCAACAAGATGCGGCGCGAGCTGCGGACCCCCGGGCTTCTCCCCGCCCCCTCTCATCCCCCACCACCACAACTGCCACCACAACCTCACCCACAGCCTCCCCCTCCCCAGCCACAACCCCAACACCAGCCGCAACCTGCGCCAATAAGAAGGCCTCCGCCCAAGCCGGAGACGCCGGAGATCGAGAGGCATCGGTTCCAGCGAGACAGAGAAGGGAACACGATAGAGGCTCTGGATCCGCTCTTACCAGCTCCTTATGATCCTGGGTAAGGGAAAAACATGCATCAAGAATTCATATGTATTATATAGCTTAGAAGTAGATGTATTAAGGAATCCTACCCTTGTTACTTTTCCTATATATTGCAAATGCTTATGGCATTGGGATGTAAGGATGTAAAGAGCATGAACTGTACAGGAAAGTGTACTGGTAAACAAATAGGTTATGAACCCTTTGTGACATATGCATCTGTCCTCAGTGCTGAACACCATCCACAGTTTCCACACACAGGCAAGCATACCTGTCCTTGGTACTGAACACCATTCGTACATAGGAAATAGATACCAAACATAGTGCCTATAAAACAAAGGCACCTAATTTTGCAAACTGAGTGAACTGTAATTCATTTTTTTTTAAATTTATGCCTTTCAGAGCTGGGTTTGTGGTATTCTATGACTACCTGCTAGGCCTGGACCCAGACTACAAGTCCACCCGGCTGATAGTGGGTCTGTACAACAATGCTAATGAGATTGGAGACCCCACACCCCTGCCTGTAGTGTACACAGAGGGAGGCTACAACAGCTACTACCAGAACTATGCTGGCATGAACATAGCAGTCATCGGTGCCAAACAACCTGTGCCAAGGTAACACTAGGGATGTAGGGCTGTCAACTATCATTATACAGTCTCCTCTCTGAAAACTTTCTGACAGAACATTTAGCATCTTTTGTACATGAAATGATTTCTAAATAACTAAGCTTACTTAATGTTAACAACTCACATATTTTATAATTAGTGAAGATGTAATTGAAACAGTCCTGAAGTATTGACCCATTGAACCATTAGGCAATCTTTGTAGTCCTCATTTCTTCGTGACTTTGAATAGATAAAATCAATCGACTTTGATATTACAGTAACTATACTAACATTTCATGATAATCTTTATATTTCATTATTCACAATTCCATCAACATGTATCTTGCCTATTACTGAGAGACCCACAGGTGGCTAGGTTGTATGAAATGGTCTAATTTGAATTTTATCTGGGGAAAACATTGCACAAATCCCTTGAAAAGTGATGGCAAACTCCCTTCCAACACACATGCTTCCCTTCCAATCAATACAATTCTTAAGCTTTCATTAACAAATGTTCATCACCATCTTTTGGCATAGTCATACATATATGTCTGTCATACCACCTAACTCAGTGCCTAGAAGTGGACATTTGGCTTTGCATTGAGTAACACCATTAAAAAAAGTTCCGTTTTGAATTATATCCATCCCTTCACAATCCATTTGTGCTTGACCTGGTTGTCCAAACGTCAATTCTATCCTGACCCGACTATTCTAAGGATCCAGCCCTCCAAGAAAACCTTTTTTCAAGTACTTTATGTCCATTCACAGTCACATATGCATGGCCATCTTCCAAACGTCAATTCTAACCCAACCCGACCATTCCGTAGGATCCAGCCGTCCATGGATCTCTCCATAATAGTAGAGATGCAGGTACAGTCCGGCAGGGACGGGTACGACAGTAACCGCCTGCGCTCACGCGGCTGGAGCAAGATCGAACTGTTTGACCAGCAGAACCGCGTCCTGAGCGGCCGGTGGAAAATCCCGCTCAGGATGACGCCGGTCAAGCCTCATCTGACTGCTGTGGAGCTCAACAATGTTCCTCAGGTGCGACCATGGAAGTTTCTGAACTATTGGAAGTTTTGTTTTTGGTTGTAATGGTTTTGGTTTGTGTGTTTTGTTTTAAAACAAAGCCATTGATACTGATAGAACATGTTCAACTGAGACAACAGAAATTTCTGTGACATGTTCTCCATATGTCTGAGGTCGATGAACCTGTCAGACTGTACACTCACTATGAGACATCTTATGGCAGACGCAGACAAGGACAACAGC
Source organism: Branchiostoma belcheri (assembly GCF_001625305.1). Classification (NCBI taxonomy): domain Eukaryota; kingdom Metazoa; phylum Chordata; class Leptocardii; order Amphioxiformes; family Branchiostomatidae; genus Branchiostoma; species Branchiostoma belcheri. Next base: position 2,212,714 of record NW_017803943.1, on the reverse strand, counting down.
CTACTACTTACTATACAGCTCCTGGGTGTTTATAATAACCAACTGTAGGTAAAACAGGTCTCTTCCATTGCCCCTTGCTAGCAACAAGGGGCAATGGAAGAAACTTGCATGCCTACGTAGCAGAGCGCCAGAAATGATGATGTTTGGTTTGTTGAATCCTTCTGTCCTGTTCCAGTTGGGTCATGCAGAACTGTACTTCAGACTGGTGAACTGGAGAGACTCTGATGTCCAGTCACTCTCTAAAGTCAACCCTTCTGAAGCACGACACTACAAATTCCCACCTCAAGTAAGGAAAACAAATAAGAAAGTACTTGTACTTATTTCTTCTCTGTATTGTAGTCCAGTGTTTCAATAGTCAAGTAATACTTGAAGACTGATTAAACTTGAGAATAGACCAGGAAACATTGGAGTTTAGCAGTGTAACAGCTTTTGCTCAAATGTGATTGTAAGTTAGTAGTAGTAAGTTAAGCATGATTTCCTGTATCTTGAGATTCTTTTTACTAACTACATGTATGGAGAGAGAGACAGAGAGGGAGAGAGAGACAGTTTGATATATATACAGAGAGAGATAGTTAGATATAGAGGGATGGATACTATTAGATAGATAAATTGATAGATGTCAATAGATTATTACCTGCTACAATGCAAATATTACATACAAATAACACAATAGATTCACTCATTGTTTGTTGTTGTAACATGTGTTTTCGTTTGTTGTTATTACATGTATTTTTGTTGATTTCAGATGTCTGGTTACCCTGCCTACAACTCCCCCCGCCAAAACTATTCCTCTATCCCTACTCAGCCCATCGCCTATATCCCCCCTCCCCCTTCTGACGCTCCTCCCAGCACCGCAGGCACTATTAACGACAGGTGAGGTCAAAGTGCATGACCTTTCACCTGGCTGAAACCTACCTGAGTCACTAGAAGTCTTAGAGTTTAGATTACTGTAATTCTGCCCCTAAATTTCAAAAGTTCTTTTATCTGTACCATTCAATATAGATTCAGTTGGTTGATTTCTTTAACAGTGACAATAACTGTGTTTTAAAATGCACAATGTCATGGCAAACTGAAAGCAAGACCTGAGAAAAAAGATTTTTCATACAATGTTTCTACCAATATAGGCTCAGGTAGGTTTCAACCAGCTTTAAAGAATTAAGTCTAGGTTTAAAATTAGTGCTGACACAGTATGTATTTTTCTTTTACGCTTTAAACAATCATGAGAAATCATGTGCAGTCTTAATGAGATTATTGAATATATTTTTTGTAATGGCAATTTTTATGAAGCATTCAAACATAATTATTATATATTACATATGTAGGTATTAATTTGGTCTCAAATTAAAAAAGATCAATCAGCATATACTAGATTTTATTTCTTTTTAAATATTTTTACTGAGAAGCATGTAGAATTAATTAATTCATACTAAATCATAAATTATTTAATTGATAGATATTGCAGTGAAATCCAAATGGTTGCACTTAGTACCTTTAACCCATGTTCAAGATGCCTTTCTTTCTCAAGTTCTCACACTTTCTTCACTTCTACAAATCTTTCCACATCCTACCGTTTCTCTTCCCTAAACTTTTCCCCAATAACTTCACTTTAACCCCTCCTGGCGGGCTTGCAAAGAGTGTCGACAGAGAGAAAGGTAATCCACCCTACATAGGTGTGCTGTCCAACCAATCACCAATCCCAAATAATCGCACCACAAACTCTGATCACCCTACTGCTCAGTCTCACTGGTTCTGTGCACGTGTGGTCTTTGTGCTTGGCTATCTTTTCTTTCTCTCTGTTCTTTTTAATCTGATTCACGTGAACAATAATAATTGATTTTTGCTGATTGTGGATGATTTTTTTTGTTGGAGTGGTAGTTTGGTTTGTAGTTTAGTCCCACGCTTTTGCTGTTGTTTTGTTTAATTCAGTGTTGATGTCAGTCACTGCTTTTTTTTAAATTTTGCATTTTGGCTAGAAATAAATGCTGGAATCACTATTTTCTTAAACCTTCATCAAATTGATTTAGGATGTGTTTGGGAGCCAAAATCAAGTCTGATAAAAGATTCAAATTAATTATCACACAAATATTGATTAAAAATCAAGTTGCAGATTGTCATTGAGATACTTCATATGTTATGTTTTCAGTTGTGAGAGAACTGTTTTACTAAAGAAAGGTCATTTTTTATTTTCATTCCCCAAAAGGTCCAGTAGAAGATCTAGAAGAACTCCTATCAGTTACCAACCTGAGGTGGAGGACAGTGTGTCAGTGGGCTTCCAGGTAGGTTTTTCTGTTCACATTTGTTTTCTAAGGATTGGGCAGAAAGCAAAATGCTTTGGAAAAACGTTGTGTATAGACCCTGTCCCTGGTGCTGAATTGGTGGATGTTGGTATATCTTGCTTTCAATTTAGTTGGAAAATGATCCGTCCATTACTACATGAAGAATATTGCATGAATGTATTTGTATAACCTAATGTTATGGAATGACTATAATTTTCATATCTTTCCTTTCTGTTAAAGGTTGACAGAGTGAAAGATGCCCTAGATGGAGAGGGGAAAGTGCGCCTGACTGTGTACAACCAATGGACGGGGAATGTAAGTTTGCCAACTATTGAATCTTATATGATTTTATACAAGGCCATATTTCACTACATTTCCTTATGCAAGAATGGACAGTGGCAACCCAATGTAATATAGACCAGTCCAAAAATCTGAGAACCAACAAATTGAATTGGTGTGAATCTGTTTCCTTATTCCCCAGATTGCCCAGTCTTCCACAGCTCCCATGACCTGTACCACCTCGCCAGTCAAGTCCAACTTCAAGCATGGAGTCCACGTCTTTGGGTGGCAAGAGGTGAGGACACAGATCACAAAAACATTCAGCACTGTAGGATGGCCATATTTCTTTAGGTTTTATAAATCACAGGTGTTTGTAGAAGCTATGGGAGAGAGAGAGAGTGAGTGAGTGAGTGAGTGTGTCGACTCTATTGATCCATTCAAATAAAAAACACCACTTCCCACTCCTGCTGAGTGACAAAGCTGATTTAAGTCAACGTAATGAAAACAATACTTCTTGAGTAGTATTTCATGTTCTGAGTCAACTCTGCTGACTAGACATGAAAACATGTGACTTTTATATTATACCCTTATATATATTATGACCCAATAAATGTCCCCTCCATCCTCCCAGGCACTGTTCCATGACGTGTACCTGAACGCAGACATGATCGTTATTGTCCGGTTCTACCTGCGCCAGCTGATCCGGGACGACGCGCCAGATGACATCAGCCAGGGGGGGAGTATCCTGGACGAGGAGAAACTAGTTGCCTGGAGCTCCATGACACTTACTACAGGAAGTAAGTTTCTTTTTCTCTTCATATATGATCTTTTCTTCATATATCTAGGCTGCTATAGAGTTACATGTTAACGCAAGTGGTGTCAAATGGCCAAGTGGTAAGACTAGTGGACTTGAGACCGAGAGGTCATTGGTTTGATTTCTGGCATTTCTGGCTAGACATTGTGTCCTTTCATCACTTGACTTAGGTGTAAAATGAGTACCTGTCTTTGGTTGGGGAGGTAAAAGGCAGTGGGAGGACAGGGATGGACTCTGCATTCTAATACAGTACCCTAGACACAGTGGATAAACTACTCACTGCCCTAGCTCATTTGACACCACCACAATTAAAAGGAATCTGTGGCATATAGATAGCATTACATCCTTTCATTTGCATATTTCATTTCTGTAGTTCAATTCCACAGTTTATTTCCACAGTTTCACTTCCATAGTGTATTTCTATAGTTCATGTTTTTCTTTACTTTTCACCTACAATACCAACCACACTGTTAAAAGTCCAGTGCTTGTGTTGTTGCAGGAAATGCTGGACGGCTGAGACTGAGAACAGGGAACCACAAACTGCCCCTGTACTACCCTCCTGTACCTGAGGCTAAGGACATTCCTCTGTCAGTAAGTTTGTTTCTTTAATTGCTTGAGCCTTCCTTCAAAAACACTCAAAATGGCCTGCTGGATGCTTTTCATTGTGGTCATGAGGGAAGAGGCCAGGCCATTTTTTTCAGAATGAAACTCAAAATAATCATGAAATATCATCAAAATAATTGCAATTATTCTTAATCACAGCCAACAGGTTCTGTCCCTGGTGCTGAAAGTTGTGAGATAGGCATGATATGCTTTTTATTGCAGTACAAAACTTGTGTGAGAATGCTGAAATTTGTGGATAGATGATAAAATTACTTTGGGATTTAGTGTTAGCCTATAGCAGATGTGCATTAGCCACTAGTGCAAAAGATCAATTTCATTAGTTGAAATCGTGAGAATTATTACACTTATTTCCCCAGTCCAGAGAGAACCCGCGGGAGTGGCAGAGATTTGGGAGGTCCACGGTTCGGTTCCACGTGTTCCAGGGTGAGCCGCCTCGCTCCAACACTCCCTCCACCATCGCTGGAGACCTGGAGGATGACATTCCAGACGTAAGTTGTTGTACTACTTAAGTCCACACTTATAAACAGAATCTGATGTATTAGTAACATAAGATGGTATAGCAAGTTTAGATAAGCAAGGAATTCCTTACTGGACCAGGTGTAATTTCTATTCACCAAAAGAATTTTATAAGATACAGTGTGGAAGTATTGTTTTGGGTAGCACTTGTTTGGGGTTTCTATGTTTGGATTCCTGAGTGGCCACGGTTGGTAACTAGAGAGTAGGAGGTAATCATGACAGTTGATTTATAGATACGACCCAGAAGTCTGAATTACCCCCCTTTTCTATGCCACCATTTGACTAATTCCTGTATCCCTTCCCCCTGTTCCAGGGAGCGTGGATAGCCCATGAGAGAAGTTCCCCTCCTGTGGATGTGTTTGGGTCAGGTGACGGGTTTGACCTGTACATAGACGGAGCAAGGTTCCTGCCAGATGCTGTCACCATCTCCAGAGTAGCAGGCAGGATGTTCGACAGGCAGTTTAACCAGTATGTACCTCTACATCACATCATTATTAATATCATATCATATGTACCATATGTACCAGGGCACTCCAGCCATCACTTAACAGAGACGGTGGACAATATAAAATCCCTGGCACGTTTGATCAATTTGATCAATGTACCAGGACAGTACAATTCACATTTAGAGTGGTCTCAGTCTGTAATCTGTAGTTAAGAAATCCCATTGAAATGCTTGCTATTATTGACAACTGTTTGATCTAGATCTTGGCTATAATGAGTCTGAGTAAGCTTGAAAGTGCAGCTATACAGTCCAACACCTTTTTTCAAGTGCTAATGCTACCACAGAAAAATAAGTTATTTGACGTCATGGATTTGCAGTTAGAGTACAAAAAAAAATGAATGTTATAAAGTTAACATATTTTCCACATTGTTTCTCCAGGATTGGACCAGACATCAACACTAGTGTAGACCTGGACAGCAACATATTCGAGCCTTCCTACAACTTCAGGATGGAGTTCAGAGAAGCAGCTCTACCCCCATCATCAATACTGCTGCTTAAGGTCAGACTTTTTACTCAACTATTTCATTTTGTGGTATTGAATCAGGCTATAAGTTAGCATACACACGATCAAGATGTTGTGGTTTTGATGCATGGCAATCCTGGCTGGACGTTGTGTCCTTGGGAAAAGCACTGGGCGCAACTTTCCTCACTCCACCCAGATGTAAAATGGGTAGCAAACTTATTTGGATGGGAATGTAAAATGCGATGGAAGGAGAGGGATGGGCTCTGCCTTCCAATACCATGCCCTAGACATAGTGGATTAAAAACCCACTGCCCCATGACCCCAAAAAAGCTATCATTATTAATACTACTTTTACTTTGTAGTGCCCAATCTTTTTCCAACTCTCTATGAAACTGTAGTGTTACAGTAGTAACTACTAGTAATCAAAGCTAATTGTTTTTGTTTTTTTGACCTGAATGCAGGTATACGCTACAGACAGGTTCCGTAAACAGTTGACCGTTGTTGGCTGGGCGACACTGAATGTGTTTGTGGAGACAGGCACTCAGAGACAACCCATGGTGGACACCCCTGGACTACAGGTAGGACCCATGTTTACCCCACTTGTACCATGTTCTAGGCTATAATTCATTGGCACATTAAAGCATTTAGAATCAGTCTATAATGGCTACTTGATTGTGCTCACAGACCAGGTTTTCTTGGTCCCTTGAGTGGTCTTCTTATTAAGTTTTGAGTGAACTAAATGTCTTGTACTTTGTGCCCCCTGCCAGGTATCTCTGAATGAAGGAGCCCACCAGGTGAGGCTGTACAATGGAGGACCAAATGCTCTGGACCCTCTTACGGACAACACGCTCCGAGCATCTAAGAGGTACAGCATGCAAATATGACCTGCTTCTAGCTTACAATCTAAAGTCATTTCCTCATTTGATATAATTTCAGGCAAGTTTGGAAAATAGATCCTTTAACAAGCAATGCTTTAATTTTGTGCTTACAGAATATTTATGTCATACATACTGCAGCACCCATCAAGCAAAGCTACAAAGAACATGGTTGTTGACATTGTCATCATTTTTTTTTACCCACAGACACATCCCCTGTGCCAGTCTGTTGCTGAGGTTAGTCAAGGCTCCTAAAGATCAGCATGGGAGGCCACTAGAGGTGGGTGATTCTTGCTGAGACTAGATAACTTTTTGCAGTAGTCTCACAAAAAAGTTGAAGACCTTAACTTAAGAATTCATCTCTCTCTCTCATACTTTCTCCTCTCTTTTCAGTACCGATGCCTTTATTTACATGACATCCCTTCTCTTTGTTAGAAAAAGTACATTTCCATTTTGCCTTACTGTTGCTGTTTGTTTGGAAATTGCCTAAAAAAATCAATAAACATTAACACAGAACAATTACCTGTACCTTTCCCAGGCTGAGAGAGTTCCCCAGGTAGACTGGCCCAGACTGGGTCTGACAGTGCCTAAGCCTGCCTACAGTGAGGGAGTGTACTACTCCACCAAGTGTACACCTACCAGGGGAGAGAGTCAACTCTTCCATGCCATGGGAGACAGGTAAAATCATTCTTCTTCCTCCGAAACATTTTCATATCATACTGTGAATGCATTTACTTTTGCTGTATTTTTCTGTATTTGTGGAATGAGAGACAAGGAAGTTTGGTCTTCTTCAATAGACTGACCCACCAGAGACACATGTCATGTGGCTTGTGTGATGTCAACACTGGGTCAAAGGTATCAGATCATTGTTTCAGTTAGTCAGCCTATTGAAGGTCAGACCAGAGTTACTGGTTAAAAGCTCTTGGTGAGAACAATCTCTTGTGTTGGAACAAAAGTTTTCACTTTAAGCAATTATTATGATTGCCACCTACAGGAACGTGGTGCTGATAAGAGACTCCCTGTCAGTCATCTCAGATGGACAGGAGCAGAGACTGAAAACTGACAAGGCTACAGAACAATGGATCAGGGTAAGCATCATAGTTTCCAAATACAAAAATGTTAAAAGTCAAATAAACCATTATAGGTCCAATTATGAATACCTCCTAACAATAACATGGTCACGTGTGTCAGTCATCAGGACTAGCAAAAAACATCATGCAAGGAACAGTACAGGGAGGAAGAAAGAGGGATGGCATTGGAAAAGATTGGAGGATGATATCAGAGAATGGACAGTCACAACATGTTCAGAACAGAAAACTGAGAAAACTAGTTGTCATATCTTCTGTGGTGCCCTAATGGTCAGATGATTAGACTAAGGGATAGATGTAGATGAGAGAATAACATGCATAACAGGTTTTGTTAGCAAAGAATGAACAAACATGCACAAACTTAGTATCCAGTTTGACCTCTGTCCGCAGACCCAGCTGACCCGACTGCTGGACACCCAGCCACCAGAGTTAGACCTGACACACATCTCCAGGTACCAGCCTATCCATGGACTCAAGGTGGGAAATGCTGTTTTTATGATCATAACAGTGTTGTTTATTAGAAAAAAAACTGTGTTGTTGGTAGATTGTTGACACAGAGGTAAAATTTTGTGTTTGCATTATGTACAGTCTAATATAGCTGAAGTACAGTCTTATAGTTGGTATTGTTCTTATAACAGGTGGCCATAGATGGAGCCATGAACCTGCCCTGGTCAAAGTTCACCCATGTGCACTACTGCTTCAACCCACCCGGGGCCTTCTACTATGTAAGTACACATGTTTCAATCTTCAGTTGCTTTACAGTTGATTAGAATCACCTTTGCAGAAGGAAAACATATTTTATTTTTCCTCAGTTTCTTCTTCTTACTCTTCTTCTTTCCTTCTAAACAAGTAAGGTCAATGATGGAATGTTTTTGAGTGAGAATAAACAGAGCAGTTACTGTAGTTTATTAGTCTGGATCATGTGAAGATAAACCTTATGCAGTTGCTTTGCAAATGTTACCTAGTTGATGTGTATTTTTTGTAAAACACTTTCAGTGCTTATTTAGTCATGCATAATCACAACAGCTACTGTGTTAATTATTTTCCAGGGTAACCCAACAGCAGCGTACGACAAGCTGACCTTCACTGAAAACCTGGACCTGAACAGCAACCAGAAGGCACCAGTATGGAAGGATGGCTTCACGGTGAGACAATACCCAACTGAGGGGAATATATAGGTTTATCAATGTCATAAGAGGGTCTGCATGGGGGGATCCTTAACAGCAATGTTTAATGGTAAATTTAGGAAGGCTATTAAAGCTGAACAGTAAATGAAGTTGTTCCTGTGTAATTATATATTAAGGATTTTGGTTGATGGTGAGTGAACATTAATGCCTCACAGAAAATAAATGCAGGATGCAGACCCTCTTATAATCATCAGTTTTTCCAACTACCAATGCCAACATTGAGAGAATCTTCCTAAATCGTGTTTTTTTTCCAGTGGTTTCCACGGAGGTCCTTGCACAGATACTTGGTGCTGATTGTACATCTACAAGAAGTGGCAGTCACCGTTGCCAGGGACAACTACAAATACGGGCTGCTGGAACAGGTAATGCTTATTGGTCTTCACCAAATCTTTATTGGCAGAATAAAAGACCTCAGAAACATGTGTTTGTCAACTCATTTAGCGTGTTTACATTTCTGCAGACTATGAATGATAAAAAAGTACGTATTTCAAGCTAACCGTAAGTCTGTACGCCCACAGGCATGGACAGCAATGCAGATCTTCAAAGATGGCTATGCAGTCACCAGTGCATACCAGCTGCCACTGTACCAGGGGGCACCCACTCAGGTTTCACTACTCTTCTGCAACTTGTTTTTACTCCAGGAAGTATTTTTTTTTAGCCTGAGTGTCAGCCCTTTTAGCTGTCATGGAGGCAAATGAGAGCTAAAAATGCTGACACTCAGGCTATTGTTGAAAAAGGAAACTTCAGCTGAGGTTTTTTTCTCAGCCTTTTATTTCAGCTACATGCATTTACTGGTTGTGTTTCATTCATTTGAACCTTAACATGTGATATTATGCACTAATTCTTGTAACATTGCAATGATGTTTTGCCTCTTACAGTCATATAGTCTCTGAAAACCTTATCAGAGTAACTGAACTGATTTAAGTGTTGTTGTTTTTTTCAGGCTATGCTGACAGCTTTGTCTCGACAACCGTGCAAGGAGATTATGGACGACCTGACGAAAACCAATTCTGTGAGTGACAGTACTTAGATGAAGTGATTAAAAATTAACCGATCATTTTCTTAGTACCTGTCCATGGTGCTGAGATTACTGTTGAATCTATTTTTCCTTTTTAAACAATTGTGCCAGACATTTGGTGTAGAAATCTTCATAATGCTTGACATTCACCCACTGCAAACTGTATGCCATGTAGTATAGATTTATGAAGTATAGGCATGATGCATGAATAAAGTTTCCAAGTTTCAAAGAGCGTGTTATTTACTGCATTTCCAGATTAAGCTGGCAGAGGGAGCTTCTGTGTTTGTACGCGTGGCAGATGCCAGAAGAGATGAGGAAATCAGCACCCCTATGGTACAGTACATTGTGTTATAACTAGATAAAAATGTATGTAGTCATGGAACTAGATTGAGTTGTCAGATCATTGTATCTCTGTATAGCCTGTATACAGATCTCTGTATAGCCTGTATGACCATCCTTCAGTGTAACACTCCAGATTTGCAGGCACGCAGCATAGCAGCAGCTAACTATATTACACCAAACAACTCAACTTTTTACACCCAACCTTTGCACAACTGTAGAAGTTGTTTAAAGCTTTCTAGTGATGATGCCCCAACTGTAATTTGGGGGCAGCGATTTCCACTCTACGATAGTTCTTGGAAAACACAAGTTTTTGAACACTTGAATTCTTGATTGATTTAACTCTCAGACTGATATTTGAAGGCATGAAGATATTTGAAGTGCTTTGTTCCTTTGGCAGCTCTAAAGAGTGATCTCTAATCCCCTCCCAGGTTGATGTGGACACCTCCCTGCTCCCCCAGGACCAGCTGGACAGGTACACCCAGGAGATCCCCTCCAAACCCCTCAGACAACAGGTACCACAGGGCAAGACTCCTGAACAGTTCCAAAACAGTCTGGCCAGCAAGTTCAAAAATGTAAGTTCAGCACTTTAAAGTAGATCACATACTCCGTGCAATCGCAATCTGTGTGCATACTTAGCTTGTGATAGTCATTTGCTTGTGAACTGTTCCATAACAGTCTTGGAAGCAGGTTCAGAAACGTAAGTTCTGAACTTTACGGAAGGACTGGTCACATACACTCTATGTACATGTATGCATACTTGGGATAGTCATGCATGTGAACACTTCCATTAACAGTCTAGCAAGCAAGTTCAAAAACGTATTACTAAGTTCAACACAGATAAGAGTAAAGAGACTCTTTTTACACAACCAAGATATTTATTCAGTCAATGTTTCTGTGACTGTCTGTCACCTTCTTCAGGGTAAATCTGACTGCATTGTAGATGCTGTTCCTTGTTACCATTGCTTGGTTTTTCTTTGAAAAAAATGCTATATATCACCAGTACTACCAAAAGTTCCCATTTCAGTTCTTCTAAAATGCCCACCCACTTTAAATGATTCACACAGACCTCTGCTTCATAAATGTTTTAATAATTCATTTCTCCATCTTCTACAGCTTGTGTACAAGTTGTACATCACAGACTGAAGTGCTGAGAGAGACAGCGAGATGAGAAAGGCATCTAAGATTCTTCACTGGGTTTCAAGACATCGGCTAAGAGCAGCTAGTACTGAGACAGAGAGTTAGGGCCTGATATCTCTATGTAGTAGTATGCACTACAGTAGGCACATACAGCAGGGTTTATATAGCACATACCTTTCAGTTCATGGGGGATCTAGCCAACAATGAAGACATGCATTATCCTATGTGATGTCTTTGTGAAAACACAATGTCATGCATGTTAGTTCTTTTGTAATGCAACCAGAGTAGTAGCAAGGAAATTGTTGCCTTTGATACAAAGTTCCTTTTACATTGTTTCTAGAAATGGTAATGCAAATCTTTAGCAATTCATCATTTTAGGGTTTATAGCAACTGCTTTGTCATTGATGTGAAGGCATGGGAAAAAAGGGAAGATCTTGATTTAGAATTATGATTACATGTATTACATTCATGACCAAAGATAAATTAAACTGCGGAATGTTTGATAATGCTTTATAAGATCTCTGATCCTGTTTGTATAAATCTGAACATTTTCCCTTCAATGTACTTTTTATATGTTGTGTGGCATGGTACTAAGTAGTAAACTGAAAGATGTTATCTGAAATCTAGCCTGTAAAAATCTTTTTCCTTTACTTTTAGTATTTGCACTTCCAAATGTTTTTCAGCTTTGACCTTCTACAGAATGTACAAAGAAAAATATAGTTAACAACATTGATGTTATGTATATTCTCAATAACTGTTACAATAAAAGTCTATTACACATTGTTCTGAGTTCTTTTGTATTTGTGATAGCCCTTTTTTTCATGTTATCTATGAATGAAATGTTATCTATGAATGGCTAATACGCAATCAAAAATATTTCAATTAAGATAGAAACTGTTTAGGACTGTGTAAAGGAGGTATGAGAGTTTCATTTTTTATAAATGGGGCGTTTTAGTCAGTATTTTGGATACATGGAAACTACAAATTGCAGACGAAAAAGCTCCATATTCAGTCGCTCGCAAAAGTCGTTCTAGGAATGGTTGTCTCCAAACGAAGAAATGCAGCACTAAAACGGTTCTTTTCTGATAAATTCGTGATACTTTGGTAGTCGGGGCGAGTTTCAGTGTCAAGAACAAGAGCAGGAAAGACCTGAAGTAAAACCCCCATAAGAGCCCATCGCGTTTCCCCACTCGCGAAATGGCCAAATCTGGGAATGAGCGAGGCTTCGTTAGCGAGATACGGACCTTTTCGAGACAGGGACTCGAAAACGGGGGTGTGATAGGGGATGAATATCCGTGTTTTCAATTTTAGAAAAATGAAACTTTTGACATTTTTTCGCCTCCCTCTTTTCAGAGTATACTCCTTACTGTCTCTATTGTATTCCTACTTATTACCTTCCGAACAAATTGCTTCATTCTCGAGTTATACGTCAAAACGTTTTTTTGCGATCAGCTGATCGCTTGCAGAACTGGTCACATCCTTTGCAGAAGCGAAATTTTCGGTGTCGATCTCATTACCATATGACAGAAAACCAAGCAGATGGTGGGAGGCAACGGCGTGACTTGCCTGGCATTGCCATAGTACTAGTATAGTGCACGTCTGACATCTGCTTGGTTTTTATTCACATGGTAATGTCTCCGACGGCGAAAACTCCGCTTCTGCAAAGAAAGTGACCAGTTCTGCAAGCGATCAGCTGATCGCAAAAACACGTTTTGACGTCTAACTCGAGAACGAAGAAAATTTGTTGGAAGGCAATAAGTAGGAATATAGTGAAGACTATCAGGAGTATAGTCTGAAAATAAGGCGGCGGAAAAATGTCAAAAGTTTCATTTTTCTAAAAATGAAAACTCGGATATTCATCCCCTATCACACCCCCGTTTCAGAGCACCCGTTCCGAAAAGGGCCGTATCTCGCTAAGGAAGCCTCGCTCATTCCCAGATTTGGCCATTTCGCGAGTGGGGAAACGCGATGGGCTCTTATGGGGGTTTTACTTCAGGTCTTTCCTGCCCTTGTTCTTGACATTGAAACTCGCCCAGACTATCTAAGTATCGCGAATTTATCAGGAAAGAACCGTTTTAGTCCTGCATATGTTCAGTTTGAGACAAACATTTCCAGAACGACTTTTACGAGCGGCTGAACAAGGGGCTTTTTCGTCAATATTTCTGTCATTATAGTTTTCACACATTAAAAAAAACTCCCGTCTTTTTTAAAAAGAAACTCCCATGCCTCAGTCACACAATTCTAAACTTAGTGATATTTTATTGCACTTAAAATTACCCATGATTAAGTCTTCATTGCTGGAAAAATCGTCACCGAGGATACAAATCTTATTTCAGAACCTTTTTTAACGGCTCCTCAAAGGAAAAATGCTCAAATCTTAAGCAAGGGACTCAATCGAAATGACTCACACAGACCTTCGTTTCACAAATGTTTAATTCATTAATATCCATTTTTGAGTCTTCTACAGCTTGTGTATAAGTTGTACATCATCAATTGATGTGTGGAGAAAGACAGTGAGATGAGAAAGGCATCTAAGATTCTTCACTGAGTCTCAAGGCATCGGCTAAGAGCAGCTACATTTTGTAGTACTGAGACAGAGAGTAGGGTCTGGTACCTAATATACTAAGTATAGTAACTGTAGGTGCAAAGAGTAGAATGCTTTCGTTTTGGGTGTCTTTCTCTGACCAACAGGGAGAGGGCAAAGTCTGCCATCTCTGATTGCTTTGTTTCAGCATACATGTAGGTACCAGACACCTTACCCTAAAGTCCTTTCTGTGCGATTCTTTAACATGATTCTCTACAAGACACATCATATAGTATCTCGTTTCTAGCATGCACCTAGGCAGCAGCTCATCTTAATATATCTGATAGTAGATTTAGTTACCAATGGCTAAATAACATGGTAATACTATTTTTATCATTATAATAGTTCTACTTAAACATTAGTGCTGTGTAGATTGCAAGTAACAAAGCTAGTCCAAACAGAATCTGTGCTTTTGTCTGTCACAGGTACACATATAGGTGCATAATGTGTAGATGCTTAAAGTAAAAGTTTCTCAACAAAAGCAATATACAATACCAAACAATCTTGTCAACAAAAACAATATACAGTACCAAATATACAATCTACCTTATACATAGTACTCAAGCACTGACAATCATTGAGAAAGAGCTACATACACTATGGTAGAATACCCCACTCTGTGTTGTTAATGTTTTCCTTTCATACATACCAGTAAGTCTGTGGTTTCTCCCAATATCTCTTGAAGCTACAGGCATCATTCATTCATTGAGTATTAACAAAAGAGAGTGGTAAATACAAATGTCTACAGAGTAAAGCTTTGACAACATTAATCCTCAAAGTACTGAAGCACAGTCTAGGTTATATATAGCTGCCACAAAACAAAACAAAACAAAACAAATCACATCTTTGTTACAAACAATGGTTTTCTAATTTGAGCTTAACTGTAAATATATACATTCCTGCACACAGTTTAAGTCACAGCTCAATGGCTAACAAGAGAAAAAAATAACTGAAACTGGAGTTAGTTTCAAACAGTTTTCAGAACAGTACCTACATGTAACTGCAACAGATACAAATTATCACTCAACAACGTCAACATGTATGTCTGATATACTTATAAACATTCAAAGTTAGAGATTACGGATAAGCAAATCTATATTGGTCCAGTACTATTATGTACAAGGAATGGAATAGTAAATCCCACATGATGCAAAAATCATTTCTAAATGTCTTGAAATGAATACTGAAGACATTAGTCATAACAAAGCACACATCTGTTTGATATTTCTTTAAGTTATCATCTATTATACAGTCAGAAGCATCATTCATAGTCAGAACAATGAATCAATGTAGGGCTTAAACTGTTGAATACTGACTTGGAATGGTAACAATTTACTCAAATTTTCCACCATCAACTAACCTGACACATGTTCATACAAAAAGTATCAGGGAGAAGTGACTCTGGAATGAAACAAACCAACTTTTATATGCATTTATCATGCCTCAAAATAAGCTTCCACAACAAGAATATGAATGCAACATGAGTTGGACATGTGTATGTCTGTGTTTGTATTGCCTTGCTAAACTTGGGTTTCTTCATTTCAAACTTTGAATTAATTCTATCCAACTACTATCTCTCTGGTACTGAAGTCATACCACTCCTCCACTTCCTTTGTTTAATACCAGTAATGCCCCCCCACGTCCTAATGGTCCTGTCTTTAGGCAGTACATAGTATGTGGCACAGTTTGCATGGGCCATACCAATGTTTGTATTGCAGAGGGTAAACTGTAAGTGACATCACACGCTGTAAAAAGCCACATGTTTGTGTATGATGTTACCTTTGCTCTTCCTTTCAAGCCATGAAATGTGCTCCCAACTTGAAGATTATTTCTTTGAACACTTGGGTGACTCTGACATGCCCTTACCAAGCTACCGAGCATATTCCTCTCTTCAACACTTCAATCAACTAGAGACCGGATTAAAAACTGCAATGAAATCTTATATTCTACTTCTAGGCACAGTTAATGTTACAATCAGATCCGTATATTCCTAAGACACCTAGTATATAGAAGCCTATTGTGTTTCTATGAATTTCTGCATAGTATAGGGGACTACGCATCCCAGCAAGGTGAACAACAGACTGGTCCTATGGTCCTGTCTACCTTGGTCAAATGCGAAACAAAAACACAAAAATGCACACATTTCATCAATGTGCATCTGCCCTCTGATTGGTTGAACTGTTAATTAAGATTGACAGCCAGGACACATCTGATTTCTGATTGGTTAAGCTGCTAATTACGATTGAAAGCCAGGGTGTATTCAATCTCTGATTGGTTGAATGCTAATTTTGATTGACAGCCAGGACCAGTCTGTTGTGCAGATCAGTTTGCAACCCCTAGGTTGGAGCAGGCACGATGTATAGCTCTCTGGCTATATCGCTGCATAGGTGAAGTTTGCTGTTGTGTGCGAATGTGTGCAACAGTTCTGAAGGCAATGGTTTGTACGTTCTCATCCCAGCCATGTATAAAGGCATCTGGTCTGGACCACAGAGTCTACACTGTCGTCTTTCTGTAGCCAGTAACTGCATCTCTGTGCAGAAAGAGTCATTTCATGTAACAGGGAAACATTCTTGTCTTTGATACAGCTAGTGCTAGTAAGTAAGCTACAGAAGAGCCTACAATGTACGTCTACAGTCTACGGTGACTACAAAAGAGCAGGCCAGTGAAAAACACAGCAAGTTTTCAGGTGATATTTTCTTGTACAAGTGCATCAGCTCAGAAAAGCTTGTTCTACTACATACAGCACACTATATGCTGCCTACTTCTAGCTTGAACATCTATTAAAGCTAGTGATTCTAGTCTATTTTTCACAAAGAAATTAGGTTCTCAAGTGATATTTTGGTGTACAAGTGCATCAGATCAGAAAAGCTTGTTCTACAGCCTACTTCTAGCTTGAAAATCTAACGCAGCTTCTAGTCTATTTTTCACACAAGTGCATGTTGTTTTTTCTCAGCAGGCACTGCAAGCTGACACACATGCACCTCACCTTCTCGTGTTCCTCATTATGTTAATGATTCGTTTGTCGTTGACCAATGGCGTGAGTCGCTCCGTGAAGCGTCGGTAGTTCCTCTCCAGCTCATGCTGGTACTCCTTCTGGTCAGGACCGATCAGGCTGCGGTTCTTCTTCAGCGCATCGCTACATCTGATCAGGAGAAAAATATCTTATTTAATTATGACATAAATTTATTTGATAAGGAAAGATTCGAATACCACATCTGCATACTAATAGTAGTAATGTGTTTCTCATTCCTTGACAAAGACTGGAGTTGTTCAGTGGAAAATTTGGGTAAGTCCAAATTTCATGTGTTGGAAATTAGTTTAAACTTGCTTCATAATGACTTTAGGGGGTCATGCTTGGACCACTTATTATAAGCCACTTATTGCCATTGACAAAAACATGACTTGAAGTGGTGTTGAATGCTATAATAATTATCTGATAGAATCAGGAGACAATCATTCATAGAACCTACTTCTTGGAGAAGTCCTTGAAACAGAGCCTGAGTTTGTTGTAGTGCTTGGCCAGGGACAGATCATCAGGCAGGTCCGTCAGGAACGCAGTGGCCACCTCGAGAGGGCCCTGTGGAAGGAAACACACATCTTGATCAAATAACATTTACTGCTAAACCACCATGTACCCGCCGCATATTAGTTTTGTGATTAGAGCAGTCAGGGTTCTCACCAGGGTTCTCATAATCCAGATACACTATATCCTGCTTACTGAGGGACAGTTTTGTAAAGTTATGTTTTTCCTCTGTTATAGCTTCATTCTAAAGTCAAATATTCATTTTTCTTAAAGATTTATGAAGGGCCACAAGGTTCTCCCACAAAAGAAACACCTCTACACTGGTTGAAGGACAGTTTAGAGGGCTAAATCACAGTACAAGGGGTCCAAATCACAGCATAGGAGGCCCATACAGCCTAGTGAGAACTATGGAGCTAGTGAGAAAAGGTAACTGATACATCTAAAAAGCAGTTATTTGTCCTAATCTCAGCCTGGTTAACAGTGGTGCAGTGGTGATCCCTACCTGGTTAACCGTGGTGCCAATACAGCCCTGCAGCACCATCTGTAGCATCTTCGGGTCGGCTGGGTCCTGAGTCGTGGCCAGGAACAACTCTTTTGTCTTCTTCTGGATATCTTCTATAGCAACCTCCACTGGAGTCAGAACAATCTGGACAGCAAGAAAATAAAACAAATTTTCATACATTTTTGTATACTTTTGAGTGGACTGTTAATCCACAGTGTCTAGGACATAGTATATGAAGGCAGAGGCCATCCCTCTCCTTCCACTGCCTTTTACCTCCCCAACTGAAGTCAGTTACCCATTATACACCTTGATGGAGTGAGGAAAATCATCTTTCTCAAGGACACAACATCTAGACTGGAATGCCAAGAATCAAACCTTCATCTTGAGGCCTAACCATTTAGCCATTAGAGAACAACAAAAAAGACTCCAAAGTGAGGAGAACTGTACCTCCACTCTATAGACCACGCTGACTCTGGTCTTGACGTAGGGAAAGGCGTTAGCTGTGGTGAGGATAGTTTTCCTCTTGTACTGTTCTGTCAGCTCTCCGTGGGCACGACCGTCTTTCGTGAAGGGTGTGGCAAACATGAAGCGCCCTGGGGTTGGCAAAATAGAGAATACAGTAATTGAAACAAGAAGTCAGAGACTTCAAACTTCTGGGCAGGAAGTAGATATAGTTTGCATTCATGAATTGCACTTCCTTTTTATAGAATAATTACCTTTTTTATTACTCATGCAATTAAATGATGAAATATGTCTCATACATTCCTAGTGGGAACATCCTTGGACCCAGGGCCATCGTCAAAACCCTGTCAATCATGTTAAACCTAATCTCTCCCCACCTATCTATTTCAGAAAACTAAATATTATATAGCATGTTAGTCTGTTTTAGAATATACCTGGACCCTTCAATTATTTAGTAAAAAATTCTGTTGCCCTGAAAAGAACACTGAATTCTAATAAACTTGAGAATTTCAAAGAAAGAAAAAGACTGACTCAGATTGTAGTTCTTGTCGAAGTACGATATCCTGTCCTTCATCTCGTACAAGTCGAAGTACGGCTCCACGTAGGTGAGCTGGATGTACGCCTTGTTGGGGTGGAGTCGGGAGGAGTCCACAGGGCTCGAGTCTTTAATCACCTCCACCAGGTCCTGACCAAACCTGTCTGCATAGAAACTCTGTACGGACAAGAACGAATAACAGATGTTGAAATCTTACTTTGGGTAAGACAATCAATACCTCTTCAAAACTATTCAAACTAAAGTTTGGGTTATGCAGTATATAGTAGAGGGGATTCATTCCTCAAGCTACCGAAGGAGAAGACTACACCTCGAAGAAGATGGATTTCTCTTTATTGATTTTTCGTTTTGTGTAACATGGTAAACAAGACCTTTATGACATGTTTAATTGTTCTAGAACAATAGATGACGTCATGTAGTAGGTCAACCAAGGTCAAAACGAACTATGTAACAGGTCAAGGCATTCTGAACGCCATGTAACTGACCTGAGGGCACTATGCACTGGAAAGGTATATAAGTGAGAACTTCATGCACTTGTGTCATTAGCCTCTGTACACTTGAAGAAGCCACACAGGCGAAACCGGTCGTGTGACAGGCTGAATAAAAGTTCTAAACGGGAACTATGCGGCTCCAGATGTCTTACTGAGGGACGACTGCGTCTGCAAGATGTCGGTAGCTTGAGGAATGAATCCCCTCTACTATATAAAGTTTGGGTTATGCATAACTTTCAATATTGTATAAGAATGCATCATCTTTTGATACCTATGTCCATAGATAAAATATCAAGGGTTATTAAAAAATGCTGTATCTCAAATGGATTTTTTCCTCAAGCTAAATCAACATCTTTAACACTGGTTGTCTCTCAGTAAGACATCTGGAGCTGCATAGTTCCTGTTCAGAACTTTTATTCAACTGTTAACTCTCTGTCACACGATATATCTGATTCAATAACTATAAAACCTCATAGCTCCTGTTCAGAACTTTCATTCAACCGTTCAGTCTCTGTCACATCTATGAAAATTATAGAAAGTTATCTCTTATCTGCGTGAGAAATGTTACCTCCAGCCTGTGTGCGATCTCGGGGAGTTTAGTGATGGCCGGCTCCTTGTACACAAACTCCTCCCCATCCAGGTCTCCAAACTTGCTGCCATAGAAGCCCACTCTGAAGAACGTGCCAAACATTCTCTTCCCAGCCTGGGGAAAGGGAACACAAGCACACTTATCGAAAAGAGTAGGGGTCCTTCCCGGTGTGAGTGGTTCAATCCTTACAGTCTTATGGCTGCACCTGGGGTCTTAATGCGGTCACCTGATTTAGGGCCGAATGGCAGCTGCTCCAGACCCTTGCGATTAACCCCCAATAATTGCTTAGCTCTTCTCAATTCAGCCCTTGGCTGCAAGGAAAGTAGCCACCCAACAACAAATGGCCCACCCAACATCAAGAAGGTAAAATATTGTACAGCATCATTTACATGTATGAGTGAGTTCTACAGTCCAAGCTGTACTAATGACCACTAGAAAAGTGTATGTTGCAAGCATAACATTATGCACAAGAGAGCAGACAAAAGCAACAAAGATTTATGAAAAAATTGTGCTACATGTATAATTTATGATGATTTCCTTCCACCCCGTACCTGGTCCTGTTTGATAATCTGTTGGAAAGCCTCCTGTAGTTTCCCATGGATGGTGGCCAGCTTCTTGTGACTCCTCTCTGCCTCGTGGATGGGGATCAGGATCTTATAGGTCTCATTCAGGGCCTCGTACATTTGGGCCTTTAGAAACACAAGGGAACATTTAGCTTTATCAAAAGTCACAGAAAGCAGACCCCGATTTGTTAAAGAAGATGATCTACTTTGAAGGTCATATCTTAAATGTGGTAAGCTGAATCAACTCTATCCTGTAGCATCTGTGGGGCAAAAATGTGATGTCATTGATGGAAGCAGCTGCTTGTTTTGGGCTAGTTCAGACACTTCAAATATAAACGAATACAGAAATGTGTTAAGAAATGGCAGTAAATGTTGACATCAGACAGACTTGCTGCCCTGAAATTGCATTGGATGCCTGTCTATATCTGTGATTCTGTACCGGTATAACTGCCTCTCAGAGTAACACACCAGCTTCCCAGGCACGTAACATGGGAGTAGCTGCCTTTAATTTAAAAAGCGTGCATTCTCACCATAGAGAATGCGTTGGCAGCCTGTTCCAGCAGACCGACCAGCCCCAGCTCAGTGAAGAACTTCCCTGTACAGATCCCCTCCTCGTCTGGGGACACCACATCATCCGACACTGCACTCTCCTCCAGCACGTTGGACGATATGTTCTGTGACATGAAAGCGAAATAATGTTCTGTCAGAAAACAGTTACTCAAGCAACTGGATATGATTTTGAAAACGTCAGACGTTTCTACTAGTATCCACTAGCTTTCGTCAGTGACTGAGAGACCAGAGGGGAAAGCAGGTTTATATACACAACCTGTTGATTGATATGCTCCTATGCCCTTTGCATATCAATCAACAGGTTGTGTATATAAACCTGCTTTCCCCTCTGGTCTCTCAGTCACTGACGAAAGCTAGTGGATACTAGCTGAAACGTCTGACGTTTTCAAAATCATATCCAGTTGCTTGAATAACTGTTTTTTGGCATATCGTATTACCTGGATGTCTAACCTTCATCGACGTAATGTTCTGTCAATCTTATCTATTTGTTGAGCTCATGAGATTTACCACATTTCTAGAAGATGTGACGTAACAGGTGACTTTTTCAAGACGTCAACCAGGACCCTTGCTCTTTTCAGTTAAGTGTTGTGGACTGGTGGGATATTTTACATATTACTGGATCTGGAGGTGTGGTTCTCTTCAAACACAGGGTCCTATTTGTGAGGACATCCGTAACCAAAATTAGGCACTCATTTTAGCATGAGTCAAGTGAGGAAATGCATGTTGCTGTAAAGTGACTTTTCAAAGGGCATAGCACTGGGGCCTGAGGGCACCAACATACCTGGAAGGAGACACAGCCGATGGGCAGGTAAGTCTTGTCCTCCAGCATGTTGAGATATTCTGCCACCAGTGCTGCTGAGTGGACCAAACACTGGGCTGCCTCTGCATGGTTTCCTCTCTGTGAAAAAACACAGGGATCGGTAATTCAAGAATGATATATCAACAATCGTTGCTGAGGCCAGATAGGCATTAAAAAGCTTAAGATAGTCCAACAAGATCACTAAGTCTTGTAGTTTACTGGTTATACTGATAAACATAAGATGTAACAAGTAAGTTAGTAACTGTTGATCATAAATCAATACAGCAGTTGTCAAATAGTTCAGAAAATGTTCATAAGTTTGTTGGCATCTTATTGTTTGCATAGAAAATATTGTAATCAATACAATGTGACTACAATTTACCTCAGTATGCTTGCCAGCCATGTTCTGTAACCAGGTCAGCCTGAGATCTGGAGAGTTCTGGTATCTGGAACAAAAAAAAAGAATTGTCAGCTGTACACGCATACAACACTTCAAAATCTTCTAGCCAACTTTTGACCAAGAGAAAAAGTCGTTTGATGCCATTAGACTTCTTGTAATGACTGATAATCTCTCGTCTGTATGATGAAAAAATGCAGTACATTCTGTACTTATATGTCTAGTGTGTACATAACGTAGCCTACCCCTTGG
This sequence comes from Branchiostoma belcheri, assembly GCF_001625305.1. Classification (NCBI taxonomy): domain Eukaryota; kingdom Metazoa; phylum Chordata; class Leptocardii; order Amphioxiformes; family Branchiostomatidae; genus Branchiostoma; species Branchiostoma belcheri. The sequence goes on along the minus strand of NW_017803943.1, from coordinate 2,190,305 downwards.
CTATCCTGTACATGAGGTCCAGCAGCATCTCAGGGTCCTCCTGAAACTCTTTCATCTTCACCGTGTCTGACAGGATCATGTGCAGGTTAAACACCAGGTCTCGCACCTGTGGTTACCATGGAAACAGTACAGGTAAACAAACAAGCAGCAAAACAACAAACAAACATGAACCAAAATGTATTGAAGTGAACAAGATGGTAACTTGAGTTACGTGGTCCAAACATGAATCAATGGGATTGAGAACACATTACAGCCCTTCTACACTGTAGGCAAACTTTCCACACACGAAATGGGTAACCAGGCACAGCATATAACATTTCATTTAACAGTAAGACAAAGAATCTGATATGGATCTTTATGCATAGAATTGCTGATTCTACCAGATTGAAGCCTCTACCCTGATACATACATGAACAACTATAAATGTACATAGAAAATGCAGACTCTACTTCTCGATAAATTACGGAAATCCCACAACTTCCAGAAGTTCTCTAAGTGTAATTTATCCAGTAATAGAGTTTCAATTTTCTATGTACATTAATTTATAATGTATGCATCTACGAGTACTGTTAACCTGGATGTCTAACCTTCACCAATTTAACCATAGATATATACAATGTACTGTAAGTAGAAGACACACACACACACCTGTTCAGGGAAGGTGGTTCCCTGTAGCTCAGCATCCTCCTGTGCGTACATGAGGATAGTCTTGAGCGACCTGCGCAGGTATTCCTCGTTAAAGGACTGGGAGGACCCCACCAGGGACGACAGGGACATAGTTACCTGCATCTTCACTCGAGCAAAGTTCTGAGGAACAAAATGGCATGTCTTGTGAACAAAATGACAAAGTTCTGGGGAAGAAAACAGCAGTTCTTGTAAACTGACTTTTTTTTTGCTCTTGGCTGCCCCCAATGGACTCAGATCCTATAGTCCAGCCTATCTCGGTCAAATATAAAAATCAGAAATATCTGATTGACATGCAGCCACTCTCTAATTGCCATGTTATCATTGGTTGAACTGATAATTGTGATGGACACTTATTTGTAAAATTTGTATGAATACTTTGGCACCCCTGACGTATATCATGTTCATGGTAAGGTATAAGATGACATATTTTCCCGTAAATGATAAATATGTAATTTATATATATGTATATAGGTATTTTCCCGTAAATGATAAATATGTAATTTATATATATGTATGTAGGTATTTAGGTAGGTATATAGGTAGGGTAGGCCGGTAGGTATTTGGGTAGGTATTTGGGTAGGCCGGTAGGTATTTGGGTAGGTATTTGGGTAGGCCGGTAGGTATTTGGGTAGGTATTTGGGTAGGCCGGTAGGTATTTGGGTAGGTATTTGGGTCGGCCGGTAGGTAGGTAGGTATTTGGGTCGGCCGGTAGGTAGGTAGGTAGGTAGGCAGGTAGGTAGGCAGGCAGGCAGGCAGGCAGGCAGGCAGGCAGGCAGGTAGGTAGGTAGGTACTGATTATGGACTTTTTATTATGCTGGCTTTTTCTAGTTCCTTACATAATACATATACAACCACAATATGTGCTGAAATATTTGAACTCACGTTTCCGATCTCAAAGTTCTGTCTCATGAGCAGGTAAAGAGAAGCGCTGGAGTGTGAGCGAGTGTTACTGATACAGGAGCTGCAGTGTCTCAGCAGTCTCAAACACAAGTCTGCACACTGCTCTGTCTCCTCTTCAAACAACAGCTCTGGGAACTGGACAACAAGGAACATATCATAGATAAAGTTGGAAATTTAAGAGATAAAGGACACATACATGTACAGTTCAATAGCTTTTTTGAGGCTGTAGGGGCAGTGGGTTGTTAATCCACTGTGTCTAGGGCACAGTTTTGGAAGGCAGAGCCCATCCTTCTCCTTCCACTGCCTTTTACACCCCAACCAAAGTCAGGTAGTACCCATTTTACACCTACATGTAGTGGAATGGATAAACTTTAAAATGCCTTTTGCAAAGACGCAATGTCTGGTCAGGAATCAAACCTGTTACCTCTCAATCACCTGTTTTCTAGCTTAGCTACATTTTGTACATGTACTTGGCCATTCGATACCACTACTAACAGTAAATCCTACACAGAGGATACTGGCATGTTACCTTGAAGACAATGGCCCTCTGAGTAGCAAACAGGTTCTGTAGTACGTAGGTGCTCTGGTGACAGGCCAGGGAGTGAAGTAGAACCCTCAGCACACTGCCCAGCAGACTCTGCAGGGAGTCCGACACTAACACAGTCTGTACGATCAGCTCCAGGGTGTCCAGGATGATCATGTTAGCCTCCGCTGCCAGGTTACCCTGCATAAAGGCTTGGCTCTCCGTGTCTCTGGGTCTGGAAGAAAGGCAGATGATATTTTTAATTTGTCTGTGTTAACCAATTGTGGTTAAAAAGACTTTCTTCAATGTTCTTTGTCATCCCCTCAATGGTAAGAAAATATATTGATCTTAAAACTTTAATAAAAGTGGTCCCAACATAAATCCCTGAGAAACATAATGCCAGCAGTGGTTGGCAGTCCAATTGGACTGAAACAAATTTAACATAAATTTGATTTGATTCTTATTGAAAGGTAGGCATGGCCTACACAATGTACATCTGGTAAGACTGCTCCCAAACCTCAGTCAGTCTTGTCTTACAGGTACTTTACTGTACTACAGCAACTACCAACCTGTCCGCCTGTTCTGAGAGTTCCTTCCAGTGCGTGAGGTCCTTCCTCCACCTGAGTCGTGTGTCAGCAGCCATGCCCCCTGCAGTGGGCGAGGTCACTCCTGCTGGAACTGGAGCAACATAACCACATCTCAAACACATTTATACACTGAGATACACAGCGACAGAGTACATCAGATTCTGTATCTGTATACCTGGTATAACCACCCTTGTGTAAAACACCAGCTTCGCAGGCACGCAGCAGGCTATATTATACCATTTGTTACACCTAGCCTTTTTACATGTACAAAATGTACATGGTGAACTGTCAGACGTCATACTAACATCAGAGGATGAGAATTAAATCTTAAGATTCCAAGAACAAGGCTTAGAAATATCAACTTTCATCCAAAAATTGCAGAAAGATTTTTTACATATTGTAAGTTGCCATATTTACAGGACTTGGTATTTTTAAGATAGCATTGAAGAAAAGGTAGATAAGTCACAACTTTGCAGGCTAAAAAAAATGTTCAGGCTTGGCAACATCATTTTTATTATGAAAAATCATCTACTGGATTTCAGGAACAGTTATATAATTTCAAGCCCTGAACAACCCTGAGTTGACCCTTAGTGACCTATGACCAGGACACCCACCTCCAAGCCCGCTGACTTTCCTCCTCATCAGCATCTCACTCCTGGCCCCCACACCCCCCAGGATAGCCTCCTCCAGACGGGACTTCACGTCTTGGGACTTCTTAAAGGAATGGGAGGACAGGTTCTTCAGCTTTCTCTTTCCCTGGTTGGAAATAACAACAGATACAATGTAGGTTTGAGTCAACATTGAGTACTGCCATTAAGAACAAAAAGATACACGTAAACATCATAGCTAAGGCCATATGGCCATTAAAAAGAGTACAGTAACCGTAGTATGCAACCTTCCATCTCAAGAAACTGTGAAATATTTTTCAGGCTTTGGTCATTCTGAAAATGTAAGCTTAACCATGGGGGAGAATTTGAAGGGAAAAATTTCTACCTTCCCGATGTTGCTGGTAAAATTTTCCTCAATCGACATCATCATTATTGGTAGTAGCTTGCGTCCGAGCATTCAATGTTGCTAGTGAAATACATGTACAAAACCTACCATATAACAAAAATTCAAGTCTTCCAAAAATCATATTAAGTAGCTAAAAATTATGTGGGCCTCCCTAACAGAAAGTGTCCTTACCCTGTACTCGAAGCATGACACAGCCACCATGAGCACCTCCAGCACATGGCTGAGCCTCATGAAGGGCATCTCTGACCACCACTGTCTGAGAAACGAGCGGTCCAGGTTCTTAATCACCCACAGGAAACACATCAGCAGGTTACGCGTGCACTCCTGGGTCAGCTGGGTCGACGAACGACTCTGCAACAAGGAGAGGGATGTTTTCATACTTGTGTTTCTTGTTCCTTGCTGGGGAAAACTGTCTTCCTTATGTATTTTTTGACAAATTTGTTCTGAGTGCAAGGTCTGGAAACCTGGTCTACTTCTAGGCAATGAACTACGCTCGGGTTACTGAAACATCTTTTCTCCCTCAGAAACAAATGCTTGAAACAAGCTCGAAACAAGCTCAACTCACTGAGATTGAGAACTTCTGTTTGTTTAATTGTGAAACTTTAAAATAAGGTGTATTCCTTTTGCAGAGAATTTTTCTGAAACCTTGCTGACAGTTCTGTGTCAAGTGTTTGTCATACCGGTAGGAAAAAAATATCAACATTATTTCCATGGCCGATGTTCCTGACCATACAATGTACCTGTTGTCCCATAGAGTCCAGTGAATAAGACGAGGCCGGGCGGTACACTGACGTTCCAGCTATCGCCATGGCAACAGACTGACTGATGGGAGCCGGCTGGTCCTCCTGTCCCTTGTTGTTGTTCTTCTGCTCCGCTGTCCCGTCATTCAGCTGGGTCAGGCTGTCCAGCACGATGCCGATCACAGGCAGGTAGAGTTTGGCCACGTGGGAGCGAACCTGGGTCACAGAAATGAACAAAAAAAATCATGGATTGCATTACATACTGTTGGGACACCGCCTGGCTGGCTGGTGAAGTTGCTGAGACTCTAATCCACAGGGGTATTGACATTTTCTGTGCACCAGAACCACAGGACAGAGGCAAATTGCGAGCTACCATCAAGATATGCTAAAAAGATAAAGATACAGGTACAGGTACCTCTGGGTCTGAGAAGCGAGGGTCACAGTCGTGGCTGGCGATCAGGTTCAGCACCGCGTTGATCGCCTGGCGATGCAGATTCTGGTTCCTGGAGGAACAATAATTATGTCAAGCATCACTTAAGCTACCTATGTACCAAAAATTTAATCATGATCCATCAACTGTCTTTCAAAGCAAAGATGACAGCACAGGGTTAGCATGTTTACTATATGGGGTCAACACCATTGACATGTACATGTAATAGCATGTCTGCAGAATGTATTCTGCCTGTGCGAAAGAAAGGTCTAGGTCTCATTTAAGGTCGCGTTTGTGCATTTAAGGGTGGCATCCTGTCTGCAGTTTTCAAATATTGTGTCAGAAAAGATATCTTATGCAATATTGACCAAACATCCTGAATCCTGAAATTGTGGCAGCCAACGTGCTATGAGTACTCACTCTCCATCCAGTACTACTGACAGTTCTGACAACAGCATGCCGACAGGAAAGTGCTGCTGTCTGAACTCCACCGACAGTTCCCCCACCCCGCCCTTGTTTGTCACCGTACAGCTACCGCCCAAAAATCGCGACTACAAAATGCCTAGTGCACGAGATATCTGCCGACGTGCTATGAGTACATTGTAATACTTACTCTCCGTCCAGCACCACTGACAGTTCTGACAACAGCATGCCGACAGGGAAGTGCTGCTGTCTGAACTCCACCGACAGTTCCCCCACCCCGCCCTTGTCTGTCACCGTGCTGCTGGAGATGTAGGAGCTCTGGGACGTGGAGCTGGAGATGGAGGGGCAGGGCGAGGACGGGCGCGAGGCGGGCGCCACGAACGGGAGATTCAGCACGACAAAGTGCTCGTGGCTGCAGATGATGCGCAGGAACTCCAGCTTCAGGGTGGTCAGAGTCGTGGCGTTGGCCAGAGAAGCAATCTTCCCTGATACCTGGATGTGACATCGAGGTATTAGCCTTACACTTGAAAGTAACAATGGCTAAAAAAGCTGAGAATGAGTCATTTCACAGTTCTACGTTGGCATATAGCCTGGGTACCATCCTCCGTAGACATTAGGGAGCTGGCGGAAACTAAAGAGGATAGCACCCAGGCTAGTGTGCATCTGCAGTTGTGATGCGTTGTGTTCAACGTCAATGACCCCTTCACTAGTAAACAATTCCCACTTGTCTAGACCTTTTGCAATGTTGTGCTGTTTCACAGAAGATTACACTCATTTTATGGACTTAAACCTTACCCAAATTTTAAAAAATAAGCAAGCATGAGGATAGTAAAAAAGTAAGAAAAAAGAAAGAAATCACAGGACTGACCAGGAGACCATTGCTGAGAGCGAAAATGTGAAAGAACATGGAGAGAGAACAGAGCTAAAAACAGAAACAAAGACGCACATGATAAAATATAAACAGTCAACCAAAACCATACATGTAGCTTGCTAAATACACAATACCAGGGTATACCATACGTACAATCATACATGTGCCATAGGACAACATTTTGAAGATAACAGTTCCACATTAGATACAGTACAACAGTGGCTTAAACTACAGACAATGTATGATGATGTACAAATGCTAATACTTCAAATAATACTTCATACAGCTATTGTACGTGTACATGTAAGTCCTACCTGTTTACAGTATGTCTTGATGAGATTGAAGACGAAGCCCCTGTCCATGAGTGATAACAGATCGTTCAGGAAGAATGCCAAGCTGGCATTCAGGTGCTGGATCAACTGGAGATCCTAGAAGAGTGGCAAATTTTACAAAATAAATTTCATTTATCATCCAAACCTGTTGCTATAACCCTGGATGAAGATTGCTCTCACCCTGCACTTTGAAAGAAGCCCTTCCCCAACATACAAATGTATATATATTGAAATTTAGTCAAAAGTGTGAAAGTGAGTGTGTAATGAATCATGCACACAATGCCACCTGTTTCCATCTTTGTCATTGACCACCTGTTATGTGTTAGTCACCTTGAGTCCTAGAATGATAATATCCTTCTGCTTCAAATGCAATCCTTTTTTTAATGGCTTTGGACTTTAACTTGTCTTCCACACTTTCCAAACAAAATTTGGAAAGGCAATTCTATTGTCATATTCTGATTAAGTAACAAAGTGGTAATTTTTTTTTTACACTGACTTCATTTTTGCCGAATGAAAATGTGTAATTTAAAAAAAAAAGACCTGTATTTGAACAGAAGGATTGACATTTTTTTTCTCACTGTATAATAGTGATCAGGGTGTGTGGTCCTTTGTTGCATTGTTTCAGCCTGTAAAAAATACATGTATCATAAGATTCTGAAGTTAGAACAGTTGTCATCTAATTATGTCAAGATAGCAATGCAAAGAGTGGTTCTTCTGTATAGAAAGAAAGTACTTCTCCTGTACTTCAGATAATACCATCACCGACATGTACACTGTATTCCCCACCTTGCTGTATCTGGCGATGATGTCCCCTGTCATCATGCCGATCAGGGCAGACACGTCGTCCAGAAAACGCTCAGGGAAACGCATCTTCCTGGGAGTCTCCAACTTGTCTGAGGCAGCCAGGTACTGGGCCATGCTCTTCACCTGTGGAGACATGAGAACAAGTATGTTAGGCCTAGAGAAAAATGTGCTTCTGGTTTCCCGACTAACACTGGCAAAAACTGCAGACCCTGGCCTTTTTTTGATCGACCGCTAGTAAGGTTATAAAATTTTTGATCTGACATCTGAATTTCGAACCCTCTGAATTCTGAAATGTCATTCAACACCTTTTCAGAAGCAATTTTTTTTGTAAACTGGGTGAAGTATTTGTCCACAAGCAAACGGGTCCTTGGAACAGGTCTGATGCATTGTTTAAACTTATAAAATATAAGGCATTGTGTATTACTCACCATTAACTCGAAGAAGAACCATGAGTGAGACAGAGCCAGCTCCCTCACTGAGCCACTGGATACAACCCACTGCAGGGCTAGCTCCTCATGGAAAATCTGGCAGGGTCAATTTCAAAAGTCAGGTCATTTAATTATTTATTTCTTAGTTTTATCTTCAAGAGCATGCAAAAGCACTGTTCTTTTCCATTAGCATTACTACATAATTGTTACCTTTGCTTAGAATGTTCTGTTGAGTAAACATCCAAACACTGGTACTACTTGGATGTTTAATCAAGAAGCTATGGATGGAGATAGTATCATGAAATTCAGTAAATGAGTAGGTCATCTAGAAACTCTTCTCTTCTTCGTCCCTCGTTATCATTGTCGGGTAGGTCAACTAGCAAGACAGTTACGTGTATATCATAAATTATACACTCAGTAACACTACAGTAGTAATACCGGTAGGCTAGCCTACCTTCTTGTTAGGAAGTCTCCCTCCCAGTCCCTCTACCTTGGGACTCCCCTCGGCCATAGACTGTCGGAAACTGGCCCGCAGCTGGCCACGCTCTGATTGGCCCTGAAAGTGCCAGCAAGTAAAACGAAGAGCGTCATTGGTCAGCACATGGTGTATTTGTCATAACCTGATCTATGGACATTGAAAATATTGATACCACATCCCTAGTCTTCTGCAAGTCTACAATACAGAGCAATACAGTACAGTAATCATAATATAATAAAAAAAGGTACTGGCAGAAAATCCTTGTACAAAGTAAACCCAATGCACATTTGTAGAAGGAAAAAACCTTTACATACTAATCAAGTCTATCATAAAAGTATTAGCTACAACAATGAATAAAATAGCAACATTTTGTAGTTTGAATTGCACCACCCATCTATTGTGGTACTCATGAGACAATAGTTGTAAAATTCACAGAGAGATCATCAATAAAGAAATCTTAACAGGATAGCTATAGAGAAAAAAAGCACAACATAAGCTTTCTACAGATGCACTACGTAAAAGTAAGAGTTGCCCCTGCAGCTGGAATATTACCCGCTTTTTCCGTACTCGTCTCTTTTGAGGAGTCTGTAAGCACAGGAGCACACAGAACAGAAAAAGTACAGGAAAAAGAACAAGTTTAAGACTTAAAAGTAGAAAAACAAAGAAAATTAAATCAAGAAAATAAAAAAAAAAGAAATGATAGGATCCCTCTTCATATTTTCTGATATATTTATTTATAGAATCTGATATATACATTGTAAATCAAATTTCTTTTTCTATGCTTGCACTGTTTATTGTGCTGTCTACCAAACACATTCAAGCAACACAAGTTAGTGTGTTAGTCAAACCATACAACAACAACAAAATATTGGAAGATGTTAGTCTAATAATGTTGTTAACAAACAAGTGTGACAAAGTGTAACTTTTAACCTCCATGTTTTCATTCTTTGGTATCTTGAATGTTGACTTCACGTCTTGCCAAAATGCCAATATTATAAACAGTGAAGGGTGCATTTGAAGATGAAATCGTGTAATGAATTTTCATAAAGTATAAAAAAAATTGCTTCTGTTAATTTGTATTGGTGGTACATGTATTATGGTTGGTGGTGGAGTTATGAAAGTAGATGTTAATTTTATGACTGAGACTTTGAACATTTTCCCATCATGATGATTATGAAGAAGTATGAATATTAGTGTGGAAAGTGTGGAGTAATGACAAACACACACAGATAGAAGGAAAGACAACCCTTAAAGCCACGGTGAGCACCTGTGAGTATTGCCCTGTCCCCCGCCTGTCAGTGAACCTTGCACTCTGAGACCTATCCAGCAGAAATCCCTACATACAGCACACAAACAGCAACAGAAAGAAAATCAAACTAAAAAGGCAAAACTACCACAGGGCTCGAAATTCATTTTTGGGAATAGGTGCACCGGTGCACCCAACCTTAAAAATTGGGCGCACAAAAATTTTTGGGGTGCACCATACAATATAAGTAGAATGTCAGCAAAAAACTAATTGTCGGCCATGTTTCATTTCTAAAGAAATTTTACTAAATTACAATGATTTTTTTATTTTTCTGACACTTACTTAAACTTAAGACTATGCAGTGTACTACTAAACATTTAACATGTTTACATACGTAAACCTATGAGAATATTTGGGTGCACTACAGAAAAAAATTGGGTGCACAGCTCCAAATTTGGGTGCACTAAGGTGCACATGCATCCAGTATTTCGAGCCCTGTACCATCAGCAAAAACAAATGCAAATTCGCAAACAAACAAAAAGAAACAATCATGCATTCGCATAAATGGAGCAATTATGATTCTTAGCATAATGTGAAATTCTATGAAATGTCTATACAACTGAAAAGCAGCTTAATAAATGAAACTTGTGAAATGGCAAAAGTCAACCGAACATTTATAGAATATGCAAAAAAAAAATGGTGCATTGCAACATCATATGGCTAAATTGAAAATAAACATATACGTGTATAGTGACCTATAGCTAGTGCAGGTTAGGTACATGTACAGGTACACTAGAAAAATACCTGCACAGCTTCAATTTTACCTGCACTAACCTGCATGTACCCAGTCCATGGACCAGTGCAGGTTATGTGCGGGTAGACATCAGAAATACCTGCATGCCTCCAATATTAGTGCACTAACCTACAAGTGGTATTTCGAGCCCTGTGATCACATATGCTAACATTTGAACAATATGCTGAAGATTTTGATACAGAACAACAATTGTAGCCTGTGTCTTAATTTTACTTGCTACAAGTACATAACCTGACCTTGCCGGTGATATCTGACACCTCCTCGTCAGGACTGGGTGTTGCGGTGAGGTCAGGGTCACTGTTACTCAGGCTGCGGTGTTGAGGCATCAGGTTCAGGCTCTTCGGACGAGGCACACCGGATCGACTGATGGTGGCGTAACTTCCCGGCCCTGCCATGGCAGCAGGCATGTTGCCAGGAGAACTGCCTACAGGGTTGTACGTTCAAATATGATACTTTTGAGGTTTTCTTACAATTTGTAGTTTTTGACTGCTGAAATGGTACAACAAGTACAAACAAACATGTTCATTGAACATTATGTCATTAGAAATAAAATGTCACTTTTTTTAATGATCTTACTAAGAATGCCCACTTCTGGGCACTGAACTACATGTAAGTTGTGGGTCTCTTCAAATACGTGACCTGCATGTAATGTCCTATCCGAGAGATGTTTCTAACCAAAGCTATAATATAGGTACTCATTTCCACATGAGTGACGTATGTGGAAAGTTGTGGCATGTCGGGAGTTTTCAGGGGATTTGAACACAGGACCTCTATCTGGATCCTGGTCTTAACATTTTAATCATTATAACAATCACAATCATGATGCCACAAACCTTTCTAGCATCTCACAAACACTTGGTATAGGTGATTGACCTGTTGGCAAATCATCAATAAATCTAAATCTATCGTACCTGGAGAAACAGTCTGGTCCACGTGCGGTGTACTGAAGACGTAGGAGATGTAGGAGGCCAGCAGGGAGTTACGCCCATGTGCATCCTGGGAGTCCAGCATGGTGTGCAGTCTGGCCACAATCTGAGCCATGGCCTCGAACGATGACTGACCAACATTCACTGGAGGAACAAATATTCTCATGCTATAAATGCTTCAGGGGCATATAGCTTAAATGTTAACTAAAGGATACATTTCTTCAAAATCAACAACGCATAACATTCAATTCAATTTTCATGCAACAAACACGTGTGTCCTGGATGTAAATGCATTTACCTGAATGCTACAACACAAAGACACTAGCTAATCAAGAAAAGATATGGGACTTCAGCTATGCTCCGATAAAAAAAACATAATTTAGTGTATTTATAAGAGAGAGAGTGCTGCCTTGCCAGTGTAGACCCACTGGATAGAGTCACGTGGATATGTGGCATGAAAAGTTGCCAACTGCTGTCCTTTAAGTTATCGTATGATGTGGGATCCCTCACATTTTAGCTGCACCACATTTTTATTTCCAAATCCTACCTATCTGTCCAGCGATGATGGGTGGCCTGACGATGAGACTGATGAGTTTATCCAGGATGAGGTACAGGAAGGTGACCAGTGGTTCAGGCTGGGCCTGGCTCAGGGCCTGGACACTGTTCTTCAGCTCCTGCTCCAGGTTTGACTCCTGGATCCGCACCTCCCCGATCCTCGTGGGCAGCACACGGTTCGTGTCCTCCACGGCATGGCACAGGCTCAGGAACTTGTCTAGGAACGGGTCCTGGGAAACAAGGCAGGGGGGAAGGTGAAGCCGCAGTGTTTTTCTATTGTAATATAAACCTTTCCCACATGTCAGCACTGATAGAACTGAAAACGCAGCTGATGTGGCAAATGATTTCATGTTCGACTGAAAGCAGGGATTTCATTTTCAGAAACTTATACTTCATTGAATTTGACCTGACCACCACAGTTCATTTTCTAAATTTTTGTATTTCCAAAAAGTTTCACAAGATGACAAAATGATCATGATCGAGGCCATCAAATGAAAGACAAGCAGTCACATACATTTGTACATGAACATTTCATCATCAACACCACTTACATGTAAGCCTAGTAGACAAGTACAAAATAACCTGTACCTGTGTGTGGACCGATGAGACAGCATGTAGGGTGACAGTGAAGAGTCCCTTGTGTCCATCTACCCACTTCATCCCAGGCAGCTGCACCTGTGTGAGGAGGGGGAAGGGTGACATCCATTTTACTAGAGTTGTCTTTCTATGTTCATTTGCAGGTAGTCTTCAAATTTGATCAAATGTAATCCAACTCATGAAGAAATCCAAAAAAAGAACTTAACTTTCCGTGAACACAGTGTGGTTTTATAAAGATTTTAAGCTTCTCTCTACTGCCAAACCTTGTAATCATTTGAGAACTGGTAGCTATGAAAAGGTAAAAACCAATCTTTACTTTATGAACTGCCAATAGAACTTTCTTGTTGTTAGAGCAATTGCCAACGTACAATGTAACAATGTCAAGAGAACGGTTTTAAGTTCATCCTTGAACAAAGGTTGAACAAACCTTGGTCTCATCATGCTGAAGCCAGAACGTTAGGAGGGAACAGAGGGGGTCAGTAGCAAAATAAGACATGTTTTGTACTCTGCACAAAAACAACAAGAAATTGAAGATTTCAGACTTCAAATAAGGGTTTGGGTTTTTGTAAATTGTAATTGGAACTGTGGAGGTGACTTTTTGCTAGTAAATTTCCATCAGTAGTCCTGCTATAAAAACAGACTAACACTTGGCAAAATCTTCTTCATAAGTGGTATTAAATATAATGGACAGTATCAAATTCCTTGCAGAAATCCAGCTATTTCTGTGCAGAGTGTTTCATGTACCATCCACCAAAAGACAGAACCACAGGACCAGAACAAACTAACACCCATGCAAGCTGATCTAGCCCATAACATCACCAGCCTCATGCTTCTTCACCTGTCTATGGAGAGAGGAACTTGAAAGATCACATGGATGTCTGAGAACAGGAATGCACTTCAAATACAGTATTTTTGTATTGGCTGTTAGTTTTGTTGGGTTTTTAATTTTCACCCAGTTTGTGTCATCATCATTTAGCTTCAAATTTCTTATTGCATTTTAAGCAGTACTTCACCCATATGAATTTCAAGCCCCTTTATCTTCACTACCGTAACATTGGAACAAGTTGCCTTAAGCCCAAAAAGCCAGTTTCAATATAAACATGAACCAAGTCTCCATAGTAAGTGCTAGAGACTGGGTTGACATTTATTTTGACTCCAGCATACAGAACTACCGCTGACCACTATCTCTGGGCTTACCCCAAAATTGGGCTTGGAGAAAGACTGCAAGAAATACAAATCACATAGTCATGCAGAGCAAACAAAGAGCAAAAAAATAAAAAAAAATAGTCATTCACATGCTCAAGATTTAACAGTCAAAACATACAAGATATGCCAAGCATGGAAGGCGAAAACAATGCACAACGAAATTGGAGCTTCAAGGCCACACCAATTTGACTTGTTGGTTTCCAGCATTTTGGAGAAAAACTGTGAGAAATACAAAGACATGGACTTTTTCAAATATCAACCAAGTGAATCTGCAAACCAAGGAATTAAATATTGGTGTGGCCTATGATGCAACTATGACAAAGAATATAGCTTCTACACAATTGCAACAGTACACTACAGCATTACACACAACATATATACCACACAACAAGACCTTACCGACCCCTACAGATATACATTGTGTAATATGTACATGCAAAACAATAGAACTTACATCAGGTGAGAGCATAGAGTAGCTCTGTGGCGGCTTCTCCATGGAGACAGGGAGGCTGAACTCTCCCACCTGGAGTCGACCGTTGGCCAGGACTGGGATCCACTACACAGGTGTACAACACATTCAGTCAGTGTGAGTAGTACGGAAGGAGACATACAGTTCACATACTGGAGGAAGCATGTTGCTGCTAAGGGTTAGCCTGGATGACATCCTTTTTAGCTTAAGCATGTTTTTATGGTCACTTCCCTGCCTAAAACTGGGCCTGCATATTCATCTGGTGATGGCATCAAGTAATGTAATTCAACCATTGCATGCTGAGTGGGGCCTTTGCTGATTAGATAACCCCATACCAGGTTTGGCCAATCAGCCTTCTTTTTGACAGGGAAGCAACTACCTGTAAGACACTATACTTAAGCTCAAGAGGCTGCCATCCAGGCAAGCAAACAATACAGTAGTGGGGACTGGACTCACTGGTGATTTGGTAGTTGGATACCCAAACATTCAGGGAACAATGGGTATACAGTACATACAGCACTGGGCTACTACATGTATAATGTTGATCTTTCCTCTAAGACTGTATGAAATTATATTAATTTTCCATGTAAGATCAGACCAAGAAGGATTTTAGTCTCCATGTGGCAAACAATTTTGTAGTATTTGTCGAGCCAGCAGCCTTTTTGTCAATTTTCATCCTTTTGACAGCAAACTCATAACCCTTCTTGGTCTATTCTTCTAGTCTTAAGTATTGCATGGCACGGATTGTGAATTGTCTGTTGGCACAGATTAACATTGTGTCATTATCCAACATTTTGCTGCTGCTGCATTATAAGGTGGGGGAAGGTAAAAGTTATATAGATATTACTTTTAAGCTCTAATATTGCACAATTGAAATTTCCATGTATGCTGATGTATCTTTATATAGTTTAAGTTAGTCCTATAGCTGAAGAATCAGAGAGTAAAGATCAAGTAGGTCTAACTAAAGCACAGGATCACAGGGATGGAGGAGAAGCAGTGAGCTCTTGAAAACAGAACAGCAAAAGTCAGTCTTCCTTCAACAAGACTGTACACCAAAATAGAACCCTGAAGAATCAGTGTTTGTTGGAATTATAGAGAAAGGCCAAGTTTCAGTGAAGAAAAAAAGCCCAAGAGAACTCTGAGAGATTCATAGATGATGGAGAACAATCTTGTCCTCAAGAAGCTATAATTAAAAGTGTTAAAAACTAGTCTTAATGTCTTAATCTGTAAAGTTATTATCGTAGAGTCTTTCCTCTCTGTTATTCTGTGTCCAAGAGCATGCACTGTGGTTGTCCACCATACCAGTCCCTCCTGTACAATGTTACGTCATTAGTGGCAGTGTACGGTACATGGAGGGTGGAAGTGGTCTGGGTTTATCCAAGCATGCAGGGGTTCCTCTCTAGCAGGAGACACAAAACCGAGTCTTACAGTGTATCCTATGGGCGTCTCGATGGGCCCACCGGTCTCCTGAATGGCCTGAGCCAGTTTTCGAGGGATCAGCTGTTGAGGTCGCTGTGTACGAGATGCATTAAAGAAGAGGGTGACGCTCAGATCGCGTGACTCTGATCATCTCCCCGTGCGTGGGAGCTGGGAGGTTTTTCGCATTTGATGCACTGCACTTTGATGGGGTTTAACATTCAAAAAGGTTTGAAACATATGCCATGAAAAAACTTATCCAGGTGCTGTAAAAAAACATTCAAAAACAACTTGGATGTCTTAACATATTCACAAAAAGTCTGCTATTAAGCAATGGACCAAAAAAATCATTCAATGCGCTAAAGAATAGCTTGCATTTAGAAATGGAGAAAAAAATGAAGTTTATAACTTTTGCCATTAAACAAAAATGTAAACTTAAAACTGAAAACTTTTTAAAAAGGAAAAAAAAGGAAAAACTATTAGCAGTCAATATCTGTGGTAAAACTGTACCATAACTGTGCAGTTACCTTCATGCATGTGCATCAAATACGACAAACACAATGTCCACGATGACACATTATCTTGTCATTATGTGTACACCTGGTTAGAAGCCTCCACCACTTTTTGTCTTTCTTTGTTGTTTGCTGTCCCTCCACCAGACTTTAGCACCTGCACTAAAGTCTTGTTATACCTCCACCTTATACCCTGGTTTATACCTTTATATTGCCTTTATCAGGCCACACTGACTTGATTATAATTTTGATGGATGACATCAGCTTTCGCCTCACCCCCCAAAAAAAGTTTGCAACCACTTTGTTTCTTTAAGTGGTCGACGTGGAAAAGAGGAAGGAAGTAGGGCTTGCTTGCACTACCAAGTTTACCAAAGTTAAGGGGGATGTGAAAGAACAAAAATAAAGAATTTAATGTTGGATGCTATGTTGTATATTATGTGTAGATTAACTAACAAGGAAGGCAACCCTTTTTTATTTGCATGTTTGCATTAGTTTTATGGAGAACAGAGGATGTCATTCAAGGCATATAATCAAGTCAGCGTGACCTTATCCAAGTACGGAATGTTTGAGCCTTTATTTGGAGTCTTTTTAAGCCATGCAGACTGCTCTGTCAGAGACTGGTTAACCGACCGTGTATCCCACGGGAGTTTCCACAGGTCCTGTCTCCTGCTTGCGCTGACAGCTGATGTGGTAGAAGGTGAAGAGGATGTGGTGGTTGTCTGACAGGTGAGGAGGCATCTTGATCTTAACCTCCTCATAGAAGTCTGGTGACCTGGGAAAAATGGCAGACCATTCGATCATGACATACAAATCAGTTAGTAGAAGTAGCAATCAAACAAACCTGCACACATAATCAATCAGTAGATTCTACTTTTCCTGGAGCTTATACTAGACAATTTAAGTACGCATTCAAAAAAACAAAGTATGCATTCAGGCATCCAAGTAGTTTCTTTACAACACTGACTTCTTGAAAAAACAAATCTTTAAGTCACCTTCTTTCCTAAGAATATACCAGACCTGATAGAATTGATCATCACTAACAATGAAGACTAGATAGAGAGTTTGATGCAGAATGGTTTAATCCTTACTTGTTGTGGTAGGTGACAGCAGTGTATGCTTCCTTCAGGAACTCAGGAGAGCTGGACTTTCCAAAGATAACCTGATAGACACACAGAATGAATCTTTCATATTGTGCAAACTAACACTCAATCTGATTGCTGGTTGAAAGACAGCATAGGGTCCAAATCACAGCATAGGGGGCCCTTATGCTTAAAAGACCTGGCGCAAACACTGAAGACTATTACTGACCTTCAGGGAAGAAGCTTCATCTTCTCCTGACATGAACTGCACCTTTACAGCAATGTTCCTGGACGATCCCGGACGATTGCTGAAGTTCAGGCTTTGTGGGTAGATGTACAACAGGTTCCTGAACAAGAAATCAGAGATTTTAGACTTCTGGGAAGTAAATATAGTTTGTGCTAATAAATCACATCATAGAATGCATTATATTCATAACTCAGACTCATACGATTGTATGATGAAACTTACTCCGCTATTACACCATGGTTTATGCTTCACATATTCCTGGCAACTACATTGGATATATGTGAACCAACGAAGGTCAAAACCTGGTTTTACCATTATCATTACCTGGTCAAACCCATGTTAATCAAGTGAAACCCAATCATTATCTCTGCCCACTCACTTTGGAACCCAAACATACAAACCTAGCATGAATTAGTGCCACCCAAAACAATAGTTCCGTCCTGGATCCCCAAGTCTTACTTGTATGTAGTGTGTGGAAGAAAGACTTCTCTTGTGGGAAACTCCTCAATCTCCTTCGTCGGCCTTCCCCTGGCATCAGGGTAGGGGTTAACCTTATGCAGTTCCGGGGTCAGGCAGTAGGGGGAGTTCTCTGGAGCTGGGGAGATGTCCAGTTTCAAAGCACCTGGGAAAAAAAGAGGAAGATTTTTCAATTGTTTTGTTTTGATAATCTGCAACATACAAAGTACATAAAAAAAGAGATCACTTCTATGCATGTATCAGATTCTAGCTGGATATAAAAATTGCTAACATTCATAATAAGAACTGTCTCCACTAATGAGACAAAGCCAAAAAATTTGACAAAATTTTACACACATAGATACACAAATGTATGAGTTTACCTGGGATGCACTTTAGCTTCTTCAGTACAGAGGAGGGTCTCTTCAGGTCCATCAGAAACTTGTACAGGTCCTCATCTTTCAAACGATCTCCCTCCTACAATTTGAAAAAAAACAAAAAAAAAAACAGTCAAAACTGTCCAAGAGGAGGCCAATAAAATCTAGTCTATGTGGAATGGTAGATGTAGTCACTGCAATATTACCAGGATTTTTAAAGGTTGTGTCAATGACAAAAATTACCTAACGGAACACCAAATAGTCAACAATTTTGTATACATCTATACTATGGGCTTAGGTTGCAGAAAGTACAATGTATGTCCTAATTGCAGAACAAAATTTTGACATTCTGCAATTTTGCAGAACTGGAAAAAAGTATTTCTACAACAGTACTGTGTACCTGTTTGAAGAAACTGGACACGGTGAGTGTGACGGCCCTGAACGTGTCCAGACTTGACCAGTCTCCCTCCTCTCTCCAGGCCGTCCTGCGGTCCAGCGAGCTGCTCCTCTGCAGACCAGAGAACCCCGCGATGGCCGTCAGACTCTTCTTACGGAAACTGTCTTCCAGCTTACTGGTACGCCGCTGCTCTGTAGGGGGGAAAATAATGCAAATTTTTAAAACTGAGGCTCTCATTTGCATCTTTCTTTTTTTCATAGCAATGTGCAGCTTTCTGACTTTACTTAACTTCCAAATGCTATCAATTCTGTAGCACAGAAGGTAAGAGACCATCACGAGTATCAAGAAGTTACATGTACATGTACATTGTATTTGACTTGTTCCTAAGGAGAGCTATTGTACAAATGTATACTTACCCTGCTTCCATGAAATGAGCAGACCTATACAAAATACAGACACGACAAGCAAAAACCACATGAAGATATAACAAGACAGGCAGGAAAATAAATGCCAAGACTTGGCTACAGAAATGTGCTTTGTCTTCCCAATTTGTTCTGCTGGTCACAGACATTTTAGAGAGAATACAAAAGTTAGGATTGTCAAGCAGATATGACCACATTGGCTGTAAAGAACATTCAATGGACAAAGATAAAAACTACATGACCAAGACAAACATCACGATGTGTTACTGTAAAATGCACACAAATCCAAAGAGATTTCATAACTTGGAAACTAGATCTGATCATCTCTGTCTGTATCTGTACAGCCGGCGTAACCGCCCCTGCAAAGCATAACACAGCTTTGCAGGCATACATACATGTATGTATCTACCCTAACTGACTGATAGTATTCTTACCAAATGAAGTACCAGAGGAGTCCTTATCAGAGGCTCCGTCTGTGCCCCTCTCCAGACTGCCTGCCCCGTTCACGATGCTCATCAGGTTGATGGCCGTCCAGGCAAACGGCATCCGGTACGCTCCCAGCTTCTCACAAAAGTACCGTGCCGTCTGACGGATTTTCTCACGGTTCTGAAAACAATTTAAGGTCAACTTTTTAGGGCATGTACGGAGGTTTTTGGTGTGTGTTTGTTTGAATGTGTGTTTGCTTGTGCTTTTGTAAGTACATATAGTTATTTCCACATGCTCAGTATGTTAGGGACCCTGACAGGAAGTTAGGTCAAAGGTCCCAGCGAAGGTTATCTAAGTTCCTGTTTTCTGCTAAATGCATGTCTGTTGCCTTATGGGAGACAGTGGGGAAATGCATTATATATAGAATCAGTGAGAAATTCAAAATGATAAATAAAAGAAGACATTCCCACCAAACAAGAAATATCAAGGAGGTACATGTAAGAGATCACTGATTTCTTGTTTTCTTGAGTGCATTCTCTTACCTTTGGGCTTTCTGCCTCCTTCATGTATGGTTCTGCCACATCTGTGATCTCTCCTTGTTGGAGAACCTTCTCCAGCTGGAAGAACAAAATAAACAGGCATGATTTCATCATGAATGCAAATGTTTTGTATAATATATTACTTACATGTACAAGTTTATACTTTTCACAAAGGTAAAAAAATTGATGTGCTCCTGAATGTCATCCATGTACAAGTCAGTGTGGCCTTACTGTGCAAAACTGGTGTGTTATGCCTCAAGGTGGTTTACCAGTTATGCAAAATAAAGTAAAAAACCCACCTTGATGACGAGAAAGACGTCGCTGGATGGATATGTGATGGAGAAGATGGCAGAGCGACTGAGAGTGGAGATGTCAGGATACGTCATGTGGGGCTTCAGCATGCTCTTCACCTGGTCTGAGTTCAGGTCAAAGTAAAAGTTCTCCGAAATCTGCAAGAAAAACAAAACCGTCAGGAAAATGCAAGATCCTTCCAGTACATATGTTATAAATTGGTACATGCAGTTTACTGAAAAATTGTAGAAATTGGTTACTTTACATAGGTTACAATATCTTAACAAGATGTACCAAAGGCTTTAAATTGGGGTACATGTACTAGTATACAAATGAAATTCTCAGTCAAAAAGTACCCAAAAGTTATCAAGTATGAGTTAGGTTGTCATTCTGCACTATTTAGACAGTAAAAAAAAATCTTTACCTTTCTCTTCTCTTTGGCATCGTAGAGAGCCATAATTGCAAATATAGGCTCAATTTCTATCTCAAACCTGTGGAGAAAAAGAAAAAATTAATACTGTAACAGATCTTTATGAGTCTTTTATGAGTATGAAACACATACAATAATGCCTGCAAAAATTGAAAAGATTTGACCTTACTGCTCTTCAACATTTAGTACTGATACCTACTTGAGTGTAAGGCACTTCACCAGAAGTCGGTGACCAAAATGTTCCTTTGGTACTTCTGCTATCGCTCTCTTCTCCAAAGGCTCTTCCTACAAACAGTACAACATCATGAACAGTGATTTTAACTGCTTGAAAAGAAAACAGAGATGCAAAATGTAGAAATGAACACAGGAAGAACATCATGTAATACAAGGAAATAAAGATCATTCTTTCCTTAATACGTTGGTGAAAGTTAGCCATCCAGGTAATAAGATCAAGATACGCCAAAAAACAGTTACTTATGCAACTGGATATGATTTTAGAAACGGTCAGACGTTTGTCCTTTTGGACTTTAAAAAAAATTCGTCTTCATTGATTTGCATATCAATCAATTATTTGTGCTTATAAACCTTCTTTTCTGACAACTTTCCAGGTCACCAACGAAAGGTAGGCTAGCGGATGCTACCTGAAATGTCTGACCATTTCCAAAATAATATCCAGTTGCTTGAGTAACTGTTTTTTTGGCATTCATTCCCTACCTCATCATTATAGGGAAAGACAGTGAATATGTTGTTGTGTCGCCCCTCCACCCTTTGCTGTTCGTTTTGTCTGTCTATCTCCTCTGCTGGCAGTCTGTCCAACAGGGAGGGGATGAGAGGGTCCGACTGAGAGTTCTGCAGGTCGAAGATGCTGGAGGCCCAGCTTCCTCTCGGTGTCCCTTCCATGTCAGAAGAGTTTCTCTTGGCTTGGTCCTTTGAAAGAGATGAGAGAGAATTCACAACACGGCTCCATAATTACAGTTCTGTAGATTTCCACATTTTTGCTACTCCAGGCAAAAGGATTTGATTTTTCAGTAGAACACTAGGAGGGAAAGGAGGTTTCCACTGTCAGGGCTCAAAATACTGGGTGCATACATAGGAGGCACCTTAGTACTTGCAAAATTGGGGCTGTGCACTGCCAGTTATTTCTGATGTCTACCTGCACTGCATAATGTGACATCACAGAAGCGGTGGACTGCTCCTTCCTTGACAAAGACTGGGGTTGTACCGTAAGCCAAAAATTTGGGTAAGTCCAATTTCTTGCTGGAAATTACAAAATGTACAGTTTAAACTTGCTTCTTGACAACTACCAACACAGATAAACTTTCAAGATAATGTGTTCACCTCATCATCCTGAGGGGTTGGTGTGGTATCATCATCTTCGTCCACCTCAAACACCTGCTTGACCATCCCTGTGGTGTTGGACCTCCGGCTGAGCTCACTGTCTCGCATGAACCCTGACCCATATTGCTGATACCTGCCGAGGGAACACAGAAACATGTATAGTAAAAACTTCACAGAAAAGAGGCTCCAAAAGCTGAGGAAGCTGGTGAGACACAAGACAAAGTGGAAGAGTATGAAGAAAGACTGTATGCAGCTGCAGGATGTCTCTATGAGACTGTAGGTACAGAACAAACACTTGGGAGAGAGAGAAAGATAGTCACAAATCACTACTGCCTACTCAGAGGGCTGATAAAATCTGACCATACCTTCTCATCACTTCATTCCAGTCCTGTGTGTAGACACGAATACAGTCATTCACATGAGGGTCTTGCTCGTACCTGCACAACACAAACATATACACGTAACTCGTAAAACTTGGTCGTATGAAAATGTATATCTTTTCTAGAAAAATGAACTCTGAAGTTGAACGGTACAACACAACCTTGTTTTCGAATTCTTGTGCTGTGCAGAAATACACTGATTGAACGGACTAAATTATTGAAAACTTCACAAATATGTACCCATTCTGAGGCACACATGGTTCCAGAGTCCTGATCTCGCGGGGGACCACGCCGATTTCCAGGTCGTCCACGGGAAAGTCGAGAAACTCTCGGAGCTGTTCCTTCTCCAGAGTGTGCTGGTGCTGGGAGATGAAGTCCTCAAAATCTAGCGGCTCGACTACGTCTGTCAGAGCAACCTGTGAGGGGCAATACAAATCATGTAAACAACAGGTACTAAACAGATCTGCTAATGTTACATATACTAAGTATATGAATAGAAAAACGACAAATCTACACAGTGTTACAAGTATAAATTGCAGGGCTCGAAATACTTCATTCCTTTCTTCAGCAATGCAGCCAGGGCTCGAAGACATCAGAAATACCTGCACAGCCCCAATTTTACCTGCCGAAGGTTCGTATACACTCAGTATTTTGAGCCCTGAGAAATCGGTTGTGGTCTAAAGCAATGACTTATTTTTACTGTTTTAATTTATACTAGGAGTTTGCTTACACTTGGACTTGTGGCTGGCCCCTGGTCCCCGGCTCGCGAGTCACGGAAACTTGAGGAAACTTGGCGGCGCGCCTCTCCAGCAGACTGATTCCTAAAAAAAAATTGGTAAACACAGTGAGGGTCTGCATGGGGGGATCTTGTACTAGTAAATTTGGGAGGGTTGGCAATGCTTAACAAATAACATGCTATGTCAAATTAAAGCGACCGTTCACAGATAATTTCCAATTAACGTTAAATTAAAAGCGCTGGCTACAATACGAATAACGGTGACTTAAAATTGCTCCCTATGCCTCATGCAAAAAGGCATGAAGACCCTCATCAGATAATCTGATAACAACACCACTGTATGGACACCACAATTATGTTGTTATTATCATGTAAATTGTTGTTGTTGTTGCTGTTGTTGTTGTTGTAAATGCAAATTTCTGATTCAATACCCGAGCTGGTAGCCTCAATGAAATCATACCAACACTAAGAGCTAGTTACAGTATTCCTCTAGTGACACTTCTTGGTGATTTGTTCTCATCTTCCCACGCACCAAATTATTTGAGGACCGGATGCGCATGATCATCATCGATCAAAAATTATTGTATGGAACCAAAGGAAAGAAACGGCAAAATCACATCTCATAGACTTGTTTACCAAAATTTTGGGTCATATTTCAGTCGATCGAAGTCTAAGAGGAAACATTTTCCCCACCACTGTACACAGATAAGCTGGATAGTTGTAAATCTGACCAGACAAATACTTAGTATACAGAATGTGTCTAATTGTCATATCATAACAAGCCTAGGGCGGATTGGCAAGCTTCCGCTCGAATCATGTGTGTTTTTATGTCAAATATACGGCGTTTTATAGGAAGGAGGGCTGTAATAAACAACGTAATTATCATCTCTATATGTTAAATATTAGTAATATGCACAGTTTGTTTTAGTAAACTTGAGTATATTGAAGAAAACCGACTCACTTGTTGATTTTTAGCGCGAAAGCCCGCTGCTGACCGGAGGCCGCCATTTTCTTTGAGTAAAACTGAGCTGCTTACATTATCGTCCTATCTGAGGGAAAACTTTTTCAATCATTCGATTTCCGTCATATATAGAAAATTAATCTTTCCAAATTTTGTAGTAGCTATACATTTAGCTTATAGTTATCGTCATAGTCCATTGTTTTTTGTATATTTAAACAAAATGATTTTTTTAAGATTTATCAACGCCCCTTCAGAATCTCAGCTTATGGACGAATCCACCATCAGTCACGTGATCATTTCTCTGCCAAGTGCACCAAAATGGCGACCAGAATTCGGACGTCAACACGGAAGCATCGAAGAATTCCTCCTCTATCCTCTTCCCCCGGACATCCCAGTGGCAAACTTTAACTTCTTACGATTCCTGGAGTGACTGGAAGGACAAAAATCCGCCGAGTAGGCCGATCGGAGGCAACACGACGGAGAAACAATGGACAAACTTCGCGAGCTCCGTGCAGGGGGAGGAGGCGGGGTGCCCGATGCCAGACGAAGGCAGACCAGCCAGCCGCTGGGTTCTCCCGTCAGAAACGGGCTGGTCATGAGGCCGATAGAGGGGGACGCCTTCCCGCCAGACATGTCCGATTCCGCAGACTCGGGAGAAAAGGTTAAAACTAAGCTGATGTCCATGTGGAACAACGTACGCTATGGTGAGTTTTCAACAACAAAATTTTCCGATCCTAGATTGTGAGATTTTAAAAAATTATATGTAAAGCTTGTTTCCAAATATTTATATTACACCATCAAGGATGCATAGCTTTTTAGTCCATGTAGTTTGAGAATTTTCATTTTATCTATATAAGGCACGTAGACATCTCATGAATATGAAAAGAAATCCCAAGTGCTTTGTTGTGTTATCACTGTATAAGATCACTGAAGCACCCAGCAGGGGTCTTTAAAATCAGGACATGTGTGGTTTATTGTTTCTTCTGTTTGAAAGAGTATTGTTTGTCGTTTGGTTGAAACAAGATTTTATCGAGTATGATTTAAAATCGTTGCTCATTTTGTGACAAATAATGGATTGGGCAGAAACTAGTAGTAATCAAAGTTGGAACTGGCCTTTGATCATTTGGTTCATCACATGATGAAATCATTGAGTTGTTGTTTCTACCTCCATGATGAAATCAAGAAAAAGTTTCAGTTACATCATGTTTGTTCTTATTATAACTTCCAGATAGTGGGCAATTGTGAAACTGATTGCTATGGTTTTCACTACACAGAATTTGTAATCTTCCACATACGTGACCAGTTCCACCAAGGACATTATACACAGTGTATAATGTCCTTGGTTCCACTTATTCTTGCTTCTTTATAAGGCAGTTGTAGATGTATGAACATACAGAGCTTATGATTCACATTTTGTACATACATGTGTAGTTTGCCTTGTTTCATAACGTGTACGAACATATTTTTAATACAGAGAAAGTTGCTGGACCAAAAAAGGGACGTTGGCATTTGTTTTGGGTCATGAAGCGACAGAAATGTAGTTTAGACTTTCAAGTCTATTGTCCAAACAGAAACATGGCATTCGCATTTGAAAAGGAGCAGTCATGCGTTTGTATACATATACTGTAGGTAATGGTGTGAAAAATGGAGCATACTTTAGCCTTGTACTCTGGTGGCTGACTGTTGAAAACCATTTATTGTACCCAGGTTGGACCATCAAGGTGAAAACTAACTTCAGCTATGAAGTTCCCATCTGGCTGCAGGGAGTGTGTTATCACAGGAGAAATGAAGGTACATTTAGAAGTACTTACTTAAGTTTCCAGATATCAAACATGCTTGTAATGCCATCTTATTTTTGCACTTTCTCTCCCTGAAATTGAATGGCACTACATGTATGAAATGGGCAAGGGTTGATTTAACTTATCTGTGAAGAAATGATCAGAAACTTCTTGTTTTGTCCTTGTACAATGTATTACGTCATAATGTTGTTTAACTTCTTCCCCTAGAGCTGACAAAGGAGCTAGAGCCCCTGACAGACTCAGACAGAAGACTCTACACGATGGAGCTGTTCAAGAGAGACTTTGCCTCCAAGATATGGCTGACATACAGACGGGAGTTTCCCCAGCTAGCCGGCTCCATGTTCACTACAGACTGTGGCTGGGGCTGTATGCTGCGCAGTGGGCAGATGCTGCTGGCTGGAGGCCTGGTCATGCACTTCTTGGGAAGAGGTGAGGACTTTAAAACTACCTGTACTATAGAAGTTGTAGAGAGCGGCTTAGCCTGTGTTAATGTACAAACAACTCAAAGGACCAAGCATAGCTATCTACAATGATAGCCTGGTGGGTAGAGAGTCCTCTCTGCATGTGACATTATGGGTACCATTTGCTCGTGAGTACTGTATATGGAAGTTGAACACATGGTGCCACCAGTAGACTAGCCCCCTGCTGTAGTATTATCTGTACTTGCACAGCTGCATAGCAAAAGATGGAAGTTGGGCTATGCAAATTATGGTGTCAAAAGGATATCAATTTAACTAGCACATTTGTAATTTTAGTAAAAAAAAACCTGAAAGAATGTATGTAAGAATGTACCCAACAAAATGTGGGCTAGGGTTTTGTATGAATGTAAATTTTATTACCTTTGTGTAAGTTTGACAAGTTAGTATGTATATTATAATGTATGTTTTATTTTTCCTTTCTTTCTAAGCCTTACACATGTATCTGATGTTTTATTTTTCCCAGATTGGAGATGGTTTGGTAACCAGACGCGGGAACAGGAGGCGTTCCACAGAGAGATCATTGGTTGGTTTGGAGACAGTGAAAGCAGCCCCTTCTCCCTACACAGACTGGTACAGATAGGCCAGAACTTAGGCAAGAGGGCAGGGGACTGGTACGGACCATCGTCTGTCGCACATATCATGAAGTAAGTTCTACAGATAAGGGATTAAGAGTTATATATAGATTCAATTGTTACTATATTGTCTTCAGTTTGGATTATTGAAATTTGACTTTGAATGTTACATGGGGACCACATATTGGTTACTGAGAAAACTGCAACATTCTGAAGTTGCAGACGCTCATGTGAAAATTACAGTCAGCATTTGAAGATGATAAAATAGTCTTTTTCATCCTCCTGGAAATGCATGTTTAGGTTTTATCAGGCTAATAAACTCCTAATAATCATCATGAAATCCTAATGATAGTAATTAATGTGAGCGGATTTCAGTATTTTAAGTGTTTATGACATGTTGTTACAGAGATGGTATGGACGGAGCTCCTGAGTTCCACCCACTGTTGAGTCAGGTGTGCGTGTATGTGGCACAGGATTGTACAGGTAAGGAACACAAACCTTGTGATTAAGATTTTTTGACTGTACTGTAAATGATTAGATGTTTGCCCTCCT
Source organism: Branchiostoma belcheri (assembly GCF_001625305.1). NCBI lineage: Eukaryota > Metazoa > Chordata > Leptocardii > Amphioxiformes > Branchiostomatidae > Branchiostoma > Branchiostoma belcheri. The sequence continues at coordinate 2,162,866 of NW_017803943.1, read as the reverse complement.
GTTGGCTTTCCTAGGTGAAACTTCTGGTTTTCATATCTCATGTTCTGGACATGCTATGGTCACAAGTTTTTGGATTGTATATGTGCAAAAGTTTAAAACTTGTTCCATTGCTCTGATATCTTGTTGGAAAACCTTACCAGCAACGTACAATGTGCAACTTTGCACCCCTAATTTTCTGATGGCGTACAGATAACTTAGCACACTGAAGGTTAATGTACACTTACTGTTCCAGTGTATAAGCAGGACGTGGTGAACCTGTGCACCAAGAGAAGACGACTGTCCAGTACCACGTCAGACAGAGAGGGGAGTACAGAGAACTGGTGTTCTGTTATCATACTCATCCCTGTACGGTTAGGGGGAGAGAGTCTCAACCCTATCTATGAGCCATGTATAAAGGTGAGACAAGTTCTTATGTGTCAAAACATTAGATACATGATACAGCCTTTCAGCACAAGTTAACATGTGTACTGTACTTACTGTGAATTTCTGGTGTAACATGATTCAAATACAAACAGAGGACTTTTCAAACCAGAGTTTTTTATTTCTTTTTCCAGGGACTGTTCACCATGGATCACTGTCTTGGAGTGATAGGAGGCCGACCCAAACACTCTCTGTACTTTGTGGGATTCCAAGGTAGGCTTACTCATTTCTGTGTGTGCTACAAAGTGTGTTACAAAAGCCATTGCCCAGTGCTTAGCAGCCCTGCATCTAGATCAAGAGGTTGGACGTCCGAATCCCAGCTGTAGTTGCTCACCAGGAAGTCATATCAGAAATACCTGCACAGCTGGTGGTACATGTATCAGCCCTGACATGTTTCTTTTGTGTTTTTTCCACAGAGGACAAACTGATCCACCTGGACCCTCATTTCTGTCAGGAGGTGGTGGACATGACCCCACGTGACTTCCCCCTGGAGGTAAGCTGGCTCTTGAGACTGTAGTTGTTGCTTTAGCTGAGTGGCTAGGACAGGAGATCCAGAGGTCACAGATACAATCCCTTGCATTCCTTTCTCAACATTGTGTTCTTAGAAAAAGCACTTTACAAGACTTTCCTCACTCTACCCAGGTGTCAAATGGGTACCTGACATCAGTACCTAAATTCATGCAAGGTGGCTAGCCTGCTGGCAGTGTTGTGTGTTTTACCTTCCCATACTTTCTCAAAGATGCTGAGTGCTAAGCACTAGTAAGCAGATAAAGCTTTATGTAACCGTTTTTAAATTTTTAGATAAAAGACATGCTGTATTTCCCTCCCCAGTCCTTCCACTGTATGAACCCCCGTAAGATGTCCATCGCCAGGATGGATCCCAGCTGCACCATTGGCTTCTACTGCAGAACCAGGGACGACTTCAACAACTTCTGTACAACCGTCACAGAGGAGGTCAGGAAAAACACTGTCTCCTAAAGGTTTTAGAATTTTAATAGAAAGTTAGCAGTCCATTTAAAAAACTGATGCCATGTATGCACTATGCAGACTTTTTAAAGGCATAGTTTTGTATGGTGAATCTAGTACACGTGTATGTAGTTCCAAAGGGAAAGGAATTCAAAGTAGATAGACCACCCCTCTGTCTTCACACAAATGTGTGTCTTTGTGCTACAGTATAGTTTTGACCACAAACCTCATGCTCCTACCATAAGGTCAAATCACTGAAAAAATAAGTGAATTTCCAGTAATCATGTACACTATTCTTGTTTCCAGATGCTCCGCCAGCCAGGCCCTAAGGCCGACTATCCCATGTTCATTGTGTCCGACGGGAGCGCAGAGGACTGTAAAGTAGAGGGAACGACACAGAACCAACCGGAACGGATCCTCCGAGTGCAGCACCTGGACCGGGAGGGTCAACTACGGCCGCTGGGGGGACCACAGGAGGACTTCGTGTTCTTGTAATGATGGTTCAAATCTCTGTTTAAAGTTAAAACTTTAGGTCCAACACAAAGAAGTTCTCTCACCCAGAGCTTTCGACCAGTTGCTCTGGTCTTCTTTGGTAGACTGACCCAGTGAGGCTTGTCACGTGGCATCTACCAGATACATTTGACCCAGTGTTGACATCACACTTCAGAGAAGCCATGTGACAAGCCTCACTGTGTCAGCCTACTGAGGAAGACCAGAGTAACTGGTTGAAACTCTAGGTGAGAGAACTTCTTTGTGTTGGATCTTAAGTTTTAACTTTAAACATGTAACTACCAACACCGATGAACCTTCATGATGGTTCAAATCACTGTCCAGCTGATGAAAGAGTGTACAGTATTAAGTTATTGTCTTACAGGGGTACAGTTACAGTAGTGCTGTCAGATACAGTTACGGCATGGTGTGTCAGGGAACCAAAGATACTATAGAAAAGTTGCATGTGCTGAAATTAAGTCTACAACACTAACCTGTCACCATAGGCTGCTATACTGTACTGAGCATGAAACAATCATGCTGCAACAAGGGGGGGGGGTAAATATTCTCTGTCTGGGGATAATTTCATGGAAGAATGTGCAATTCTTGTTGGTTATGAAATGTGTAGGTAGAATTTCAAAGGATCATTTAGACAAAGAAAATGTACGTATAAATGAGGTGCTACGGGTAAACTTAGTGCATATGGTCTGCTATTTCCTGGTGTTTTTTCTTCGGTGTAAAGAAATTTACCCAAAAGTGTGGGAAACTGCTAAGTTAACATTTTGCAGGGCACACTACGGTAAGGTAAATGTTACTGTCCCGTTTCCAATCCAGTGCCCAGTCAGGTATTTCACAGGCTGTGTTTTCAGACAGACCCCACCCAAAAGTGAAGGGAAACAGCTTGAAAACAGCCCATAAACTACCCGATGGAGCACTGGTTTGGAAATGATACCAAGGGACAAGCAGCTTGTATAGATAATATACAATCATGAATGATGATGATGATGTGCATATGTTGCAGATATAGGCACATGTATTTTTTATGTAAATAATTTATTGCCATGCAAAAGTAAAAAAAAAATTGATGACAAGCAAATTCTTAGATAACGTTCCACTTTTTTGTACATTGCTAAATCTTTTCTATGGCTTTGCCTCAAAGTATACCTACTTTGTAAAAAGAGTCAATTCAGCTTTATAGAATAGTTAACTTGAACAATGCATGCTCTCAAAGGTAAAAAAAATTGTCTTCCTTGTGACCTTAACACCAAGTATACACATTCATTTGTGTCCTACAATGTTGTCCTCAATTCCCACAGAAAAACCTTCAGCCATATAAAGAGCTCTTAAAAGTCTATGATTTTTTATATTAATGTTTTGCAGTAGCAGCATATATTTTGCCAATAAGATAAAAATTATATTTCACAAGAAACATGGGATTGTGCAAGACTCTTATAAGGACAGAAGATGAAATATGGGTTTATGTTTTTTGATAGATGTAGAGCTTTTTTTGGTTTGATTTGGTTCCTATGGAACATTGCTTAGGTCTATAGTTAACCAATGGTGATTCTGATTATGAAAATTCATGAACGCAAGATGATGTACATTGTAGTATTCATTGGTGATTGCCAGCTGCCTAGCATTCAAATTTCACAACTATACAAAGAATTAGAAGTATGATTTGTTGTAGCTTAGCGTAACTTCAATGTTACAAAGTGTGGAATTGTACAGAGTTATTAAAAGCTTGTTTAAGGCTTAAAACGGGACAGAAAATATATATTAAGCATCTTTACATTGTGTGCCTATAGACTGAGTTAAAAACTAGTCCATGAATTGGTCTGCAATTTAACTTACTAAATTAGTACAATGTCATGTTGTATGTAGAGAAAAGCCACACAAACTATGTTACTTACTAGTAAGTGTGTGAGTAACACTGAACAATACAACATAGAGAACAAAGTTTCTATTGCATCCACGTTTACTGATACAATGTATAACTTAATAGCGAGGAACTTACATCCTTGGTTCTTGCAGAGCCATCAAACATTTTTCAATCATTTTTTCAATGTGACGACCACTCAACACTTTTTTATGATAGACGTTAAAACCTTTCATCTTGAACTCTTCTATTTTTTCTTTTACTGAGCATGGCAGGTGACTCCGTCGTCTGCCAGTACAAATCCTTCCCCGCATGCGCAGGTGAAGTCTCTCCGACTGTTGAAGGGTTTTGGGGTGGGCAGACACAGGTCTGAACAGCCGCCATTGTTCTCACCACAACGGTTTGTCCCTGGGAAGGAAATAATTCAAAGTAAGAATAGAATATGCAAAGAAAGCAAAATAAGCACCAGCATTATGGAAAATGATTATGCTAAATACAATACATAGAAAAGTTTAGGTAAAAAATGTCTACCATTAAACATCATCACACGCACACAAATATACCTGTCCTTGGTGCTGAACACTATCCACACAAGCACACTCACCCCCACACAAGCACACACAAACAACCCCCCCCCCACACACACACACAAATACACTTGTCCTTTGTGCTGAACACCATTCACACGTATACAAATATCCCTGTCCTTGGTGCTGAACGTAATACCCACTCACTCAGTCTTTCTCACATACACACAAAGAGACTAAAAAATGTATTTTATCATTTCACAAAAGGGAAAGGCAAGGTTTAAGTTCAATGCTAACCTTTAGGCTGTTTCCACCCTGCATGGACCAGCATGTGTAGTGGGTTGTCCAGTGTCTGAACCCGCAGTAAGGATTTCTGCTTGCCCGTGTTCTTATCCACCCGCTTCACAGAGTCAACATCCCAGTCCATCCAGAACAGGGTGTTCTACAAGTGAAAATGGAGGAGAAACAACAACGTGTGACGGATCATCCAGCCTTTGTATATCAATCCCCTTTGTACTGATCGTAGATATATTTGAACACAGCAGAGTGGCCAGAGTGGGATTTGATTGCCTCAGATCAATTGGGGATGAAGTGATGTTTCCACTGACCAAGTCATCAACTTACTGTGACTACTGTGTACCCTAAACATTTCATGGAGGTATGAAAACTCCAATTTCTTGCTTTACTTTTTGAAGACTTACCACTTTTTGTGTACATGTACCATAATATCATAGCCTTATATAATTATGTCAATCCCTGGGCATGTTAACATCCAAATTTACACCAAAGAAAGAGCAGAAGGGTCATTACCTGTAGGATGTCAAGTGCCAGAGGTCTGGACAGACGCCGGCTGCCCACGATGATGCGTCGGTTCTTCCCGTCCATGTCGCTGGACCAGATACTGTTGATCTTAGCGTCCGACCAGAACAACTTTCTGGAGTGGAAGTCTGGAGAGTGGAAAGGCTGATAAATACCTGCATAGCTCATACGAACTTAAAACATTACCACCAATAATACTTTTATGCATGAAAATACATGTATGGATAAAACTGTTATAAAGAGAGCCTTTGATAATTACATGTAGAAAAGACTTACCAATAGCCAGCCCGCTAGGCCAGATGATCTGCTCGGTGATGATAGCCCTTCGTTCCCAGCCATCCATTCCAACCCGCTCTATACTGGCGGGGTAGGCCCAGTCTGCAAAGTACACCCAGCTGAAAAGGGAGTAAAAACGACAGACCGGATCAGATGAATATATGAAAAAAGGTGAAATGAAATATCATATTAATGACAAAACATACAGTCCATATATTATCTTCTGTAACACTGCTCAGAGCAGGAATGCTTCAAAGTTTATCAAGGTCATGAGTCATGTAACATTACAAGCACATACTAGAAATGATTAAAATCAAAACCTTACTGCGGACTTAAGTTTTTCTAACTCATTTCCCAGGATAGTAACCTACCCATCAATGGGGTCCAAAGCAATAGCGAACGGTCTCTTAACGTCTTCCTTAATGAGAGTCCTCCAGCGGCCGTTCTGTAGGTTCATGACACAGATGGCCTCGCCCATGGTCTCTGTCCAGTACAGGTTCTGGTGGATCCAGTCCACAGCCAGCCCATCAAATGTGGAGTTCTTCCCAGTAAAGATCCCCCTGGGTGGGTCTGATGAACCCAACTTGTGACTGTGTGTGGAATATTAATGGGATCTTAGATTCAATTTTGGAAAGAAAAATAGACTATTCTTCAAATATTGAGCCATAATTAAAATCATGGTAATAGTATAAACTTAAAATTTGATTCAAAGAAACATGCTACAGATGAATAAGGACGACAACAAAATACATGGCCTTTTGTACATTGTTTAAAAATTTTCATAACTGCTCAATTATGATATTCTAGCCTCTACCAGGCTTTGAGAAGCAGCTAGAAAGAGTAGAAATAGACAAATAACATGCCAGGGATGTTGGTCTGCTAAATAGTACTCTCATTGCATGTTATCTGTCCATTTGGCCAAATTTGGCTTTCCAGTTGCTTCCCAAAGCCTGGTAGAGGCTAACACTATATATTTGGTACATATACTTTGAATTAGTATGCTAAGAGTAATGATTATAACAATTGTTATCATGTCAATAATCATCTTAAGTATGCTAACCTGTAGATGCCCTTGAACTGGTCGGACCAGTAGACGGTTCCCGTCTGCACGTCGCTGTCCACCGTGATGATGTTCCTGCCCTCCTCAGGAGGCACCACCACGTTGTGCCCGCCTGTCTTGATGCTGACGGCTCGCACCTCCGAGCTGCTGGGGATCAGCAGGAACTCGTCTTCATCTGAGGAGAAAGATGATATGGCAGGCCGGGTTTAGTGAGTTTGACACCAGAGTTTGCTGACTTCAAAGAAAACTGGAAACTAAGGTAACATTTGGAAATTGTAATGTTTACCTTCGCATATGGTCTGCTCTGTTACTCAAACATATTCATATTATATGGTGACAGGGGTCTAAGTCCCTCCTGCTATAAAAGTGCAACATGATGTAACCCAACACTGGTTACCATGGTGACAGATGTCTGGTTGAAGTCATTGACCTTATAATAAAATTGTTTGGAGAAGAAGAGGAAGAAGAGAAAGAAGGAACAGAGCAAAAACAACATGTTACATCAGAACATGGAGGTGACAAATTGTGAATTTTTTCCTTACTGCAAACGACTGGTCCCTCGTCGTCCCAGTCAGCACAGTCGGTTGCCCCATCACAGACGGCCCGCCCCTCCACACAGCTGCCAGCCGTGCATAGGAACCTTCCCGGTCCCCCACAAGACTCTCCTGCCGTGGAGTCTGACAGGACCCCATGCTCTAAAACAGGGTTACAGTTATGGAATGATATTCAACACCAATATGATTGCTAAGTTATTGGACAAAACTGTGCTTACTGCTTAATGCTTTCAGCCTCTTGCCGATGCTCCTGTACATCCTTGTGTGTCTCTATGGCTGATAAACCTAGTCTTGGCAGACAGGCCTGTCCGGACATGCCACAACTATAGAACTCAAAATGAGCACTATATACAAGTGACTATTTCCGATTTCTGTTGCAACGTGATGTTTCTAGACTTGTTCTTGAGAAGACCACTTACTTCTAATGATGTTGATATCTTCGTCTTCTGTGGCATTGAACCGACTTTCTTCTAAAATGTTAGAGTCAACCTCTCCGTTAGTGTGAGCAGTCGTGCTAGCAACCAGTGGTGATGAAGGTGTTGTTGTTGTTGTAGGTATTTCTGTTTTAGATGTCACCGGGGCTGTTCTTGCAGTTGGCACTGAAGTTGGTGTCACTTTTTCTGCAACTACAGATGGCGTTTTCATCTCAAAGTCTGAATCTTGTTCCACAGATGTGCATGATTCGCTCTCTCCCTTCGTGTACCCATCTGAGCATGCGCAGGTGTAGTTTTTGCTGCCTTCCTTCGGAGGCACGGGAAGACAAAGATGCGTACAGTACGGCTGTCCTGATTGGTCAAGGCAGTAGTTTATGGCTGTATAGGAGAAAGAAGGTTAGTCTTTATATGTTTCTAGTACATTAGACCGGGCCACCATACATCCATTTCCTACTCACTCTAAAAGCTAAATCTCTTCACCAGCTATAATTATTGGCATTGGTGTCCCACAAAAATCATGCGGTCTCATATAACTTTATTTTCAGAGAAGTAAACCTCTAACAAGAATCCCTCTGTTGAAGATTTAAGACTCAGCAAGCCCGTAAGAGAGTTGTACCTTTTGCCTGCTTGAGTGGATGGACAATGGCTACATCCATGGGCATGAAGAAGTCGTCACTCAGGACATGTTTGTCGCTGCCGTTGAACTTGCTGGCACCGTACAGGCTGAACATCTCCCAGTCAGAGAAGTATACCGTGTCCTGTGGAGAGGAGGAGGAGAGTTTAGCATAGGTCAGGTGTCAAGGTAAAAAGGTGTACAATAAGGTATAGTCCCATAGCCTTTTGTGGTGGTAGGGGCAATGGGTTGTTAATCCACAGACCACTGTATCTTAGGGAACAGTATTGGAAAGCAGAACTAGCCCATCCCTCTCCTTGCAATGCCTTCTACCTCCCTAGTGAAGTCAAATACATGTACCCATTTCACACCTGGGTGAAGAGACAAAAAACCGTTTTCTCAAGGAAAATTTGGCAAATGTAAGGATGGTATTGACTAGAAGTTGAGTTTGAGTGACAGAGAAGACGTTTTACCTCAAAGACTTCCAAGCCAAACAGATGTGAGGCTGGGTGCTCGATGATGACCATCCTGTCTCCACCTAACAGGTCGCTGCTCTCTACTGTGCCTTTCTTCCCATCCAGCCAGAACAGCCTTCTACTCACAAAATCTAGAAAACAAGGAAACTTACGATATGAAATGCTTCTAAAGCTGTCAGCAATGCTAAGTATAGATTCATGTATTGTGTAATACTACCAATGGTTAATCATATACACCTTGAATACTGATCAAGACTTAGTGGAAGACAAAAGTCTTGGGTGTTCCTGGTGCATTCTGTGGTTGTCTCTAGTGGTACTGTCCTATACGAGGTGTATTGTTGGCTGCTGTCCTTGTTGCTGAACATGCATTACTGTTAATTTTTCTACAACTTTATCTACAGTTGAGTTTTTAAGTAGTTTATCCGGCTCACCTATGGCCAGGCCGTTGGGCCAGGTAATGTTGTCTCCCACGATGACTTCCCTGTGCTGTCCATCCATCCAGGCACGCTCGATCTTAGGGTCAGATCCCCAGTCTGTCCAGTACATCAGGCTGGAGATAGACAATGTTAGAATATCGTTCAATGTGTGTGCATTTACAATATGAAGGCTATAGATTATCCATGTAATCCTTTTAAGCCTTTTTAAAGCATTTTGCACTGCTGAAAGCTCACAGCAATGAAGGGGGTACATGTAAGTGTCGAGTGTAAAATCAAAATTTTCTGGATAATAGATGAGCAAGATGCCTCCATCCCTGAGGCGTTATGATCGCCCTACCCCTGTTCAGGATCCACGACAATCCCCCTCGGTTCCTGCAGGCCCGTGTCCACCAGTGTCCTGCGCCAGGTCCCGTCCATGGTTCCCACAGAGATGGTGTCCAGTCCCGTGTCTGTCCAGTACACGTGGCCGTACACCCAGTCCACCGCGATGCCGTCCGGGATCAGCACGTCCGTGGAGAACACGACCTGGATGTCGTCGGCAGTTGCTTCTTTGGCGTCAACAGGTGGAAGGGTTGCACTGTTCACACAAGGATATGTCCATCAATGCCATGATATGATAAATATCCCTAGCAGACTTGCAGGTTGCCTCAAATGAAAGAAGAAGATACATAGTATTACATAGTACATATATGTTCATACATGATGCTGTAACCTTTGCAGATTTGGGTTTCTTAAGAATTGCCTTAATATTGTCATGGGTACTAGTTTTGTACATATGGTTACATTATAAAAACAGAATACTTATTTTGGAACTGTCTACACAAGTAATAATGTTTGTGTCATCGTTACATGTTCTATTTTAACAATACAATTGATTGTTCCCACACAGTTGGGGGCATAGCTCAGTGGTAAAGCATTTGACTGCAGATCGAGAGGTCCTTGGTTCAAATCCAAGTGCCCCCTATTTATATTTTTCAAAAAGATGTTTTTGGAAATCTTTCACAAAAATACACGTTTAATAACTATTTTCCTACAGAATTTGTAGGAAACTTCTCATGAATAAATAAACAAACAAACAAACAAACAAACAATCTTATGAAGGAAATGTGTAACATACAGTCCTTTGGGAATTAAATCAGGCACCTCATGATTCTTTGTGTCCCAACATCAGTCCAGAACAGCCTCCCCCTAGCGAGGTCCACATCAACTGCAATGACGCTGCGAAGGTCCTGAGTTAGAATCGCGGTTTTAGCTGAGGATCTTACGTTGAACCTCACGATTTCACGTCTGTTAGAAACAATCAGGTACGGCTCTTGTCCTTGAAAAGGGAAGAAACACAAAATCATAACGTTAGGAGCCAAGGACACTCTATGTGTGCACAATTGGATAGGCAATAAATTAATGGATACTGCCTGGCAAATCTGATACTGTCCAGCAGCAACCAAAAGCTTGGAGATTAAGAAACTATTCTAATATTAGAGTGCATATGGCACCAAAGTTCTTTGAATACAGAGAATGTTGAGACATCATCACAGCATACATACAGCCGTACCTGACGCCACACACGTGCCACTAGCCTGCATGTGATACCCGCTCAGACAGCTGCAGCTGTAAACACCGTACCCATTCTCACACAGCTGACTGCAGTAGCCGGGAGTGGCGCACTCGTCAAGATCTGTAAGGTTGGAAAAGGCAGATGGTAAAGCCATATTTAAAGAGGTAGACTGATGAAAGCTCTGTCATGTTTGTTGTACTATTGTTGTGCGAATATCAAAGTGAGGGCATTCTTTGGATAGTTGTGCCTATGTTGTACAAATCCAGCTGTCTTGTCTTTTCATGGACAAAATGTTGCCTTAGAGCCTTGTTGGCTGTTGTTTATGTCACAGACAGCCTTACAACATCAATATCGAAAAACGACCTACAATGAATGTGACGTCGTAAACTAACGTACAGGGTTGTCAGACGAATAAGTTCAATCACTGAAACAATGAAGCTAACACAAGGATATGTCATCTTTAATAACATTAAGAATATAAGAAACATGACCGTACCTACACACGTGGTGTTACCCTGTAGACGGAAGCCTTCCTTACACCGGCAGGTATATCCAATGCGGAGGTTCTGACAGAGATGTTCACATCCACCGTTGTTATCCAGACATTCATTCACACCTACAGGCACAGGGGATAATGACATTAGTCTCTATTCACTCTATAGGTGCAACACTTATCTGCAACAGGCTGAAATTGATGATAAAGAAACACCATGCATGATGTGTCTGAATGGATAGTGTTCAGCACCAAGGACAGGGAAATGTATAATTTGTTGGTGGTATGTGCGCGTGTGTGTATTTTTGTATGCATGTTCGTCTGTGTGTGTGTGTGTGTGTGTGTGAGTGTGTGTTTGTGTGTGTGGGGGGATAGTGTTCAGCACCAAGGACAGGGCATTGTACGTATCTGTGTGTTTGTGTGTGTATTGTGATTATGCATCCTTAAAAGTGGCATACCGCAATCTTTCTCATCTGAAGCATCTTCACAGTCTGCCTCCCCATCACAGATCCTCTCCTCAGAGATACACCCGTTCGGCTCACACCGGAAGTACCCTGGGCTGCAGTCCTTGTTCTCTGGAGTAGGGGGCTCTGCTGCACAGTCGGTCTCGTCCGCCAGGTTCCTACAGTCCGCGTCTCCATCGCAAACCCAGGACTGGTGTATGCACTGTCCGTCTCCGCAGTGGAATTCTTGAAGAAGGAAAAAAGTAAAAAAAAAAAAAGTGATATTTCTTCTTGGTGGTATTGTCTGTGTTGTAAACTGCAATGCTTTTCGATGCAGAGATATTGTAAAATCAGATTTGGATTTTCACAGTCTATTGCAGAAGACCAGAGTGACTGGTCAAAAGCTCTAGGTGAAACCATACTCTCCAAGCAGAGGTTGATGGGGAAGATTGTTACCTTTTGTACATATGGCCCTTTTTTTGTCACTACACGTATTGCATGTATTGGACCCTCTCTGGCCAATGGATACTGCCTGGCCAATTTGATACTATCTTTTTGCCACCCTAGGATCTGCTTGGAGATTAACTAAAACAGTATATTTACCATTTGGTGAGCACGGGTCTGGGCGGCTGCTTGACGTACAGTCTGTTTCATCTGACCCGTCCTCACAGTCCTGGTCCTCGTCACACCGCCACTTCTTAGGCAGGCAGCGGCCGTCCCCGCACCGGAACTCTGTATCACTACACTGGGGGGCCTCTGTGGGGCAGACATGTTATATTACGGAAACAAGAAATCAGAGATTTTATACCCCTGTGATTTAAAAACGAAATTGTGAAGTTCTCTGTGTCCGTGTCCATGCATTTTCCCATTGGCACCCGGCCAACAGACTTCCTGCCAACTTTCTGACAGCTTCTGGGACCTAACTTACTGTGCCTGACCTTTTGTGGTCTATTTCCCCTATTCATGTGCAGTCACTAAATCGTATACGCACATACATGTAGACGCATGCACACACACACACTCACTCACACACACCAAATATACATGTCGTAATAGCTCTATTTCTTTGCACAAGAAACGTTTAATAGCACAGCTTATATTCAGATTACTTGGATAATATAGCCAGAGACAGATAAAAGAAACAAACCGCAGTCTTTCTCATCTGACCCATCCGGACAGTCTTTGTCTCCGTCACAGCGCCACTTCTCCTGGATACACCGTCCGTTCTCACATCTCCACTCACGGGGCAGGCACTGTCCTGTAGCTGGGAAATATTTGGGATATTTTAAAACATATCTGTGAAACACAATCAATCATATATTAACGTCAGGCCCAAGGATTTTACAGAAACATGTGTTGCCATCTTTTCACAGTGTTACCGTTAGTAGGTTGATTTTACTTCATTTGGCATCAGTGATAGCATTTTTAGCCTATGCTACATAACCATTTTCATCTGTAATTGAAATATTGTCTCACCACAGCCTGCCTCGTCAGACCCATCACTACAGTCTGTCTGTGAGTCACACCGCCAGGCGGCAGGCAGGCAGATCCCGCTCTGGTTACACCGGAACTGGTCCTCACCACATTCAGATGCTGGGAACAGAAACAGAAATAAACATCAGTTAACATATAACCCATACATGATCTGTATCTGTATAGCTAGTATAACGACCCCTCGGGGTAACACACCAGCTTTGCAGGCACGCAGCGCGGCGGCAGCTGGCTACATTACTCCGAACAACTTACACCTTGCCTTTGCAAATCTAGCTCTTAAAACAACGTTTAAAGTTATCTATAGTCACCAGGATACCATTACAAAACTACCGTAGACTAGAATTACGATGAAAAAAGATACATGAAAAAAGCAGACAAAAAGGCAGGAAAGAGAAGTTGTACCTCTCGGTCACCGTACATAACATCAAGATAGATATACCGTACACTAATATTTACCGCATCGCTCGTTGTTCTCATCGCTTCCGTCCGCGCAGTCTGCGGCTTTGTCACAGAGCCAAGAGATGGGGATACATTTACTCCCGTCCCGACACGGGGTCTGGTCACTGCTGCAGGTTGTTGTAGTCTTGGGCGAAGTCTCCCTCGGCCTCGTTGTTGGTGTCGTCGAAGTTGTCGTGGTGGTCCTTGCCGTGGTAGTGATGGTGGGTGGGATAGTAGAGGCTGTGGTAGGGGTTTCGAGTGGTCGTGGCGTGCTGTTATCGTCGGGTTCGCATCCCTCCTCGTCAGTGTTGTCCTTGCAGTCGTCGACGCCGTCGCAACGATACTTCTCGGGAATGCAGCTAGAATGCATTCAGAAAACATCTTTTTGGTCATACCCGATCAGTGGGGGGCTGGTAGTGGAACATAGCTGCACCAGCTAGGCTTTTCTTAAGCCGAGAACCAGACTTAAGCTTAGCAGTTGGCACTTCGCGAAAAAGTGGAATTTCAATTATGGTAACTGCCGGATAAGTAGGACGATGGTTACTTTTTGTATTTGATGTTTTAGGCAACCAAAATCTGTTGCTATTGTGTCTATGGCAAGGTTTTGCTGAATGTTACCGTGCGGCATGCACCAGTCCATATATCTAAGGACCTCTAGTCCTACCTTCCGCTGCGGCACAGAAACTTGCCGGGTCGGCAGACGGGGCAGGAGGACTCGTCCGAGTTGTCCTTACAGTCGTTCTCGCCGTCACACATGAACTTGAGCGGGATGCAGCGGGAGTTCGCGCACCGGAAACTGCCGCCCTCGCACGGCTTCGACCCTGAGGAGGTCAGAGCAGATATCGATGAAGACAGTGATTTTTTCTAGCCTGGTTACCAAACCTATAATAGCTCCCGCGTCCTACATCCTCTCTGTAAATAGGAGAGGAAGTAGGACTCTGGAGCTATAGTAAGTTTGGTAACCAGGCTATGACCATCGTCATTATCATCATCGTCGTCGCCGCTCACATCTGTCGACGATGCAGGCCACCACTGCTTTACATTCTCTTCTTTCTAGCAAGCGCTTGTCTTCGTGCTGCCAAGGTGAAACCCATCTTCCATAACTGTTTTCTCCATGTCATTTGTTTAACTCCCCTCTTCTTTTCCCTTGTGGTATCTAGTTCAATGCCATCCGAGGGAGGCGCGTTCTTAATGGCATCATTGCAACGTTGCCAATTTTTGCAAACAGATAACGGCTGGATTTTGGACTTCCTAGCGGATTTCCAGAACCTCCGGTTACTTACTTGAATTTTATCTAGTTTTATGACTTACGTCGTCTGAACCACGTGCAGGCTGTGTTAGCCTCGTCCGACGAGTCTGCGCAGTCTGTCTCCCCATCACAGGCCCACCTGGCCGGGATACAGGCGGGAGGGTCCCGGCACTGGAACTCGGACCCAGCGCAGAAGGACGGAGCTGCAAGGACATATCAACACATCGGAAATCCGCGAATAAATTCACTGGGTTGGCAAGAGACTGTATAAGAAGCTTTCATTCAACAACCAGTTGAGTTGCACATCCAGCATTTTGATGACCGTTTGTCCCCTTCTTTGCCCCTGTGAAGGTGACAGGCGGTCACCAAAACATCGGATGTGAAAACCCACGTGCACTGGTTGTTGAATAAAGAACTTCCTTATACAAACAGTCAGTGATTTTAGACCTTCTCGAAGTGTTTGAGTTCTTCAGATAAATTTCTGGCCCAGAGTAAAGAAGAAAATGTACGATACTGTAGGTTTAGTCTGGTTACCAAACCTATTCTAGCTGCCGAGTCTCTTTCGTCCTCTCCGCAAATCGACGAGAAATTCTACTGCTTCTTAAGTATGACGCTTTACAGCTAAAGTCGGTGTTGTAATTATGCTATGAACTTATAGACTTATAGACAGGCCAGAGGCAGAGAATCCCGACTTACGGCAGTCCCTCTCGTCGCTGGCGTCGGGACAGTCGTTCTCGCCGTCACAGCGCCAGGCCTCCCGGATACACACGGCGTGGGACGCGCACTTAAAGTCACCCGGGGGACACGTGTCGTCAACTACAGGGAGAAAAGACTTCTGTCATTCTTTAGTCTACTTGTACGTATATGCTAGGTCCCACTCTAGACTTCTTCACCGCACTTGTATTTAGAAGGCAAGCCAATCTAACTTTCTCCCCTGAATTAAATAAGTTTTTGATACACACGGCGTGAGACGCGCACTTAAAGTCACCCGGGGGACACGTGTCGTCAACTACAGGGGGAAAAGACTTTATTTGTCTTCTTGTTCATCTGTGGTGTATGTGTGTGTGTCCGTACTTGCGCGCTTATGTGTGCGTGCTTATATATGTATGTGTGTGCGTGTGCATGTACATGTATGCATATGTAATACTATGTACGTAATATGAGGTCCTACTCTAGATTTCTATTGTATTCATAAGGCAATCCAACGTAACGAACTTTCTACCTGAATTAAAAAAGTCTTCGTGACCCCAATCCTAAGGACAACGAATTATCTTGTATTCTTTAGAAATGCGATGTTAGCAATCGTAATATCGGACTGCTGTTGTCTGGCTACGACAGTCGAAGGTCATTTCAAAGGACAAAAATGCCTAAGCAATGCACGCAGGTGTCACGTCCTGTAAGCGCTAACTCCATTTTCGCTAGAAAGATCAACCAAATATACTACTGTAGGGTAGCGGGAGGGCGACCGGCGGGGTCTTGTAGCCACTGGCGAACTTCTCTGATGGTTGCGTCGGCTTGTTGTGCAGCGCGAAAGTCAATGGCCGGCGCGGTGGCAAGTTGAGCGGCGGAGCAGATGGCTTCTTGTAGGGGATGCTGGTGACTGTGGCAGACACGGGTGTCGCGTACGACGTCAGGTGGCGAGGCTGGCACAGGAGCAGATGGGTCGTCATCGGAGATGACGTTAGCAGAGTCACGGTCGTCGCGTACGACTTCAGGTGACGAGGCGGGCACCGGAGCGGGTTGGTCATCAGCGGAGACGACGTTAGCAGAGTCACGGTCGTCGCGTACGACGTCATGTAGCATTTTAGGCTCAGTTGAATCATCAGCAGAGATGACTTCAGCGGGCTCGGCGGTGTCGCGTACGACTACTTCCGCGGAGTCAGGTGTGTCGGGCGCGGCGTCGACGTTGTCAGGCGGTGGAGAGGGTGGGCGGCGCGATAGGGCATCAGCGTCCGTGTTGGTGGGACCAGGTCGGTACTTGATGGTAAACTGATATGTACAGAGTTCAATGGCCCACCTCGTGCGTCGGCCCTGCGCCATTCCATCTCCAAGTGGGGCTTCCCGGCAGGACAGCAGCGGACGGTGGTCTGTCAGCAGGGTGAAGTTACGGCCGTAGAGGTATGGGCGGAAATGGCGAATCGCCCACACCGCTGCCCAGAATTCCCTGTCGTACGTACTCCATCGTCGCTGTGTCCTTGACAGGGTCTTGCTGGCATATGCGACAACGCGTTGGGTGCCGCCATGAGTCTGCGTTAAGACTGCGCCTATCCCGGAGGTGGACGCGTCGGTTGCTAAGGTAAAGTCACTGGCAAAGTCCGGGAAGGCGAGGAGCGGAGGGTTGGTCAGCTGGTGCTTCAGGGTGTCGAACGCAGACTGGCAGGCTGGGTTCCACTGGAAGGTGTGGTGTTTGTCAGTCAGTCGCACCAGAGGTTCCGCCACAGTCGCAAACGCTGGGACGAACTTC
Organism: Branchiostoma belcheri; assembly: GCF_001625305.1. NCBI lineage: Eukaryota > Metazoa > Chordata > Leptocardii > Amphioxiformes > Branchiostomatidae > Branchiostoma > Branchiostoma belcheri. The sequence continues at coordinate 2,145,783 of NW_017803943.1, read as the reverse complement.
CGGTAGAAGGAGGCCAGGCCCAGGAATGACCGGATGTCGGTCTGGTTGCTCGGAGTAGGCCAGTCCTGGACTTTGGCGATGTTGTCTGGGTCAGGGGCGACGCCGCGGCGGGACACCACATGTCCCAGGAATGTCACTTCCTTCTGTGCGAAGCGGCACTTGGCCGGATGTAATTTCAGGCCTGCTTGCCTGAGACGAGTAAACACCTCCTGCAGGGTGTGCAGATGTTCGTCGAAGGTTGGCGTAAAGACGATGATGTCGTCAAGATAGGCAAGACAGACATCCCAACCAACACCGGCGAGGATGAGCTGAACAAGGCGTTGGTACGTTGCCGCTGAGTTGGAAAGGCCAAATGGCAGGACCTTGAACTGCCATAGCCCTTCCGCCGTACAAAACGCAGTTTTGTGTCGGTCTGCGGGATGGACGGGAACTTGCCAATAGGCGCTCTTCATGTCCAAGGTCGAGAAGTAGTAAGACCCGGCAAGTGCGTCGATTGTGTCGTCTATGCGGGGGAGAGGGTGGGCGTCAGGCACTGTGACGGAGTTTAACTTCCGGAAGTCCACACAGAAGCGAGGCGTGCCGTCCTTCTTGGTTACTATGACGACAGGGGAAGCCCACGGGCTGGTGCTTGGCTCAATGACGTCCTGCTCCAACATGGATGAAAGTTGCTCTCGCAGGGCGTCGCGGCGGTGGACAGGTGTTCGGTACGGTTGTTGACGGATTGGTTTAGCGTCTCCGGTGTCTATTCTATGTTCTACCAGGGTCGTACGGCCGATGTCGGTGGCGCTGGTAGAAAAACAGTCGCGGTTGGCCTCTATGAGGTCCGAGAGTCTGGTCAACTGTGGCTGAGGAAGGTCAATGTCGGATAGGTCGACTACTGGTAGGGACGTCTTAGGGACACGCACCTTTTTCTTTTGCACTGTCGGGGCGGCGGTCGCTGGGTCGGCGGCGTCCTGGATGTGGTAATCCGAGTCGGGGGTGGAGGCTGCGTGGAATTGTCCGACATTGCACTTTTCCGGGAGGCGAACTGGGTGGTTGTTTGTGTTCATAATTTGAACCACAGCGCGGCCATCTTCAACGTGGGAAACTGTCCTGGCGGCGGCTACTCCATCATACGTAACGCGATGCAGCTGGGGCTCAAAGACGCCGTCGAAGTGGTGAGGGACGTCCACCCCGGGTGGTGGAGAGTCGGACGGGCACAGTACAAACACTATTAGCGGGCAGGATCATCGTTCGGCACACTGTGACGTCGGAGACACGAGGAGCTAAAGGAGACCGCGGCAGCAGGGGTAGAGTTGTCGATTTTATCTTCACGGTGCCAGATGCTGGGTTGATCGTTACATCATGAGAATGACAGAACTGCCATCCAAGAATAATATTGTTCGTCGCATGGCGCATAACATGAAACGTCTCTAGCACGGAGGTGGGACCCAGATGGACGAGAGCGCGGATAGTTCCCACGATGTGGAGTTTCTCGCCGTTAACCGAACGAACCGTGTTAGATGTTTGACTGATGGGCAGACAGCGTAACGAAGGAGAAGAAAGTCTAAAAGTGTCACTAATGATAGAGATGCACGAACCTGTGTCAATGAGGGCTGTGGTAGGGGCGCCTTGAAGATCAACGGCAATAAAGGGCGAAAAAGTTGAGTCCGAGGTTGGGTTGGGCGGGGGTGTAGCTGGCTGTTGGCGCGTACAACCAGCTAATGTCCGTTTCCCGAGGGTGGGGTAGGGGTAGGGCAGGAGGCGGCGTAGTGCCCGTACCCGTGGCATTGGTGACACTGCTCGTCTGGGCGGACGGGACGGCGTGGAAGACGGCGGCGAGTCTCTGAGCGTGGCGCGGGGTCATCTCGACGGTCGCTGCCCCGTCGGTTGGGCGGCTGGTCACGGTCGTCGCGGCGGCTGCGTTGCTGGTGCTCGGGTTGGCGTTGGTTGGAAGCCTGAGCGTGTAGCAGGTCGACGACCTCTGTTAACTTGGATGCCAGAGTTGCGACGGTGGCGGTCAGGTCCGGCGTCGGGGCTCTGGTCGAGGTGATCCTCGCGGCGGTGTGGTCTGCCGTGGGGAACTGGAGGTCACGGGCGGCGGCGTGGCGGGCCTGTTCACAAATGGAGGCCTGACGGATGGCTGCATCGACGTCAGCGGGGCCGAACTCCATCACCCTGTGTCGCAGGTCAGGGTCCAAACCCGCGAGGAAGCGGTCCAGTGCAACGCCAGCCCGTCCGGCATCGTTGTAAGTCGGGTAGGCGAGGCGGACCAGGCGTTGAATCTCCGCTGCATACACGGACAAGCTCTCGTTGGGGCGACGGGGCCTAGCGTTGGCGGCCCGACGGAACTCCTCCAGCAGGGCGGTGCGGCCGAAGGGTCCGACCATGGCCGCTCGGATCAGGGCGAGGTCGGCCTTCGTCGCGGCTGGCAGCTCGGTGTAAAAGCCGAAGGCTGGGCCAGTGAGGTAGGTGGGGAAGTGCCTCAGCCTGGCGGCCTGGTCCAGCTGCTGGGCATCGGCCCACACATCGAACTGCTGAATCCAAAGCTGAAAATCGTCGGCCGCGGTGCCGTCGAAGGAGGGGGGAAGCCGGGAACGTGGCTCAGCCATGGCGTGGGTCGTAGGTACTCGTAAGTTAAGTTGGAACCGCTGCCACCAAATGTAGGGTAGCCGAGGCTAGCGGGGTGAGCCGAGCTGTCAGAGAACTGCACAAGACGAGATCTCACTCTAGACTGACTCCTGCCACATGGCCGGAGGTACTTTATTCCTGTTAATGAAGACCATATGTCTTGACCGCCCGTGCGGTCACAGTCTTATCTACTCCCATATCTACTCCTAACACTACTATCCTGTGTTTACACAATCTCTCACTGGCAGGGGTATTTTGTCCACCTCTGGGGGCGGCAACTGTAGGGCGGGCCAGCAGCTAGGAGCCCGATTTAGTCCGGATAAAAATACTAGACTGAAGTATTTGACAGATGTCTTGACGAATCCCATAGACAAAGAACTAGTGCAAAAGGACGTTATCAGTCTTCACGTGCATAACACATGATGCCAAAATAAACTGACATAAAGCATTGAAATCTAACAGCTCAGTCGATCTATTCACCCGCTGTCAAATCAGACACGACGAAAAGAATCTCCCCTCAGCCCAGGTGCGTTTTATCTGTCTAGACCCCAAGTTCACCGGCAACTGTATCAGCCGTGCTATTTCTGGTCGCCTGGTGACAGAAATCATACAGGAGGGACATGGAGGTCCTCATGATCACGGCAGGCAGAATAAACTGCCAGCTACGCTGCTTGAAACACAGTGATTCTGAAGGCTGGTAAAGTTGTAGATTGAAACTTTAAGATGACTCTTTTGTACAGCCGTCTCCCAAAGAATGTTTCTCCTTCCTGTATAACTGAATCGTTTACACTAGAATGAAACTCAAGGCGGAGTTCGGATGTTCTGCCTGAAACTTTAGTTCAAAGGGAAGGAGATAGCAGAGAAAAGAATGCGTGTTATTAAAACAGCAAAACATTTGGCGGGAAGTCGTTGTTTGTCATGTCGGATATCAGGACCAACATTCACCGCCATCTTCTAGCATATTTATACCGCCCACCAACTTAGCTCAGTGCCTAGAAGTGTGGTCCTCCATTGAGCAAACTTATTACAAAAGTAATGAATACAAACTTATGCTCTTTTATTTACATTGCAGAAAAATACATTTTAAAGGGTAACCTGGTGTCCAATCCTATCTTTTTTTAAATAACTGCGAGTGTTTTTCGTGTCCTACTGAGCCATGACCTGTGCTTAGCCTATAAGGGCATAGATGTGCAATAGACGTCTTTTATTCACTACTCAGGACAACCCACAGGCTACCTTGTCACAACAGAGCTTGTTTATATCATGGAAAGGATGGAGTGGAAGTGAGGTGTTACTGAGCCCTGCCTGCCAGGCGGTGCGTGGGGTCTACTTACGGCTGTCTTCTGGCAAAAACAGGAACCCCTGAAGGACGGAACTGATGAAATCTGCAAGAGAAGAAATAAACAACAACTCTGAAACAAACCGGAAGTGTCCCAAGACAAAAACAACGGCTTTCTCGGAAAAGCGGAGGACTGGGGTCATCGACACCTCTTTCCTCTGAAATCTTAAGAAACAAATACGCTGTGTCTATACAAGAGGAGCGCATTTTTGACACAAGTCCAAATTTAAGGTCATTTCAATGCTTTCAAAATCAAGCATTACTTTACACATTATGAGTGCGTTATCCGTACAATGTTTTCAAAATCACGTAAGAACTTACGTCAATGAAGGTAATGAGATTCAAATTAAAGGAAATTGATACTCAAGCAATTGGATAGGTTTTGAAAACTGTCAGAGGTTTCAAGTAGCATCCACTACTTTTTGTCAGTGACTCACAGAGCAACAATTTCCTTGTTTACGTAGGAATTTACGTTGTCAATGACGTTAGAAATGACTAAATCTGCTGATACGTAATCAGGAATATGATGTAAAATGATAAAATATCCAAGGGCATCACAAAACGACTCACACGTCACTGACAGAGCTAGAAACGGGTTACTCGGGTACAACCACTTGTACACTTGAGAGCAGCAACTTATGTAACTTCACAAGAGAAATGTGTCGTAACTTGGGGAAAATGAGAAGAGTAACTGTGTAACAATGAGTAAAGCATAACGTAAAAAGGTTTAAACCAGCATGTCATAATAATGATACGATATACTGCAATCTGTTCAGATTAGAATAACCTCGATGGACAATGTCATTAGCAACTACATTTTTGTTGGTAGAATGGGACCGTCAGTGTCTAACGTTTAGTAATTAGCCTTAGATTTATCTTGTTCGTAAACTATAAGATTCGCTGGCTACCAGGAGGTGTAAATACTGAGAGAAACCGTTCAATCAGGAAAGAATCTTTGCGCTTTGGGTCAGCAAAGTACAGAAGCAAAACCAAAGGCGGGGTCGGGGCTATTGAGAGGATGTCACAGCTATACGAAGATCGCTCTAGAAGAACTTGACGTACTATTCCTATCCTTGTATCCTTACTCCAAGGATTAAGTAAAGAAACACAAACATACCTGCTTTGGCAAGAGTTGTGCCAAGTAGAAAGAAGAGTTGGAGACAGTTCATCGCGGCGGCCTTCGTTTCGCTGCTGAGCTTCGAGCGCGTGTTGAAATGAACGATTCTCGCCCAGGGAGACGGTCGGAAACTGAGGAGGTAGGAATGCGCAACCCCGAAGTGTTCTCCGCGAAGGTTAGCGATAGTTGACAAAGGCACGTGGGCAAATGTCAACCCGTCTGTTGACTGAAACAAGAAACATGGAAGATACTGTGTGTGGTGACAGTGTGGGGGCCTGGGGGAGGGTCTGCATGGGGGATACTGGCTACGCTTGACGATAAATTTATGAGGATATCGGCAACGCTTAACGGTGAATTTACTTGTTCTTGCCAGTTTTGAGAACGTTTGAAAGTTCATTGGATAGTTAGCTACCTTCGCCAAGAAGGTTATTCTATCTGATGATGTCTGGCACTAAAGTATGCGAACACTAACACGCCATGATCCGTTATGACTCTTTTGACAATCCACGATAGGAATAATTTTGTCATTAACGATTAAACGATGAATTAAGGATAACAAACAATGATCCACGTGAACAAATTACGCTTCACGGTAAATTTACAGACAATGCTTAACCACGTTGAATCAAGATAGGATATTTCTTTATGCCTTGCAGAAAGAAACGAGCATGCAGACCCTCCGAGAGGTCAGTAGAACTGGGTGATGAATGGTTCGACACTCGTCTGTCAAGACATGAACCAGAAGGGCGGGATGTACGAGAAACAGTCGTTCCGTCTGAAGATAACACTGGGGCTCCTCTAAAGTAAATAACGGCTGAACCCTACATTATACATACATCAGTGGCCAGCTCAAGCGATAAGAACATAGTATACTGTAGTATATAGTATGGGAAACTTAGCCTGGGAGCCCCGGCATACAAACAGGATGGCACCCAGGCTATGGGAAGCTAGCCTCCTCTGCAGACTTTTACAGCGGTCTACGTAAAATTGTTTGTATGAGCGCGGTGGTTCCTTTTCACTGAGGCTCAACTGTATCGGGGGTATAGCTGTAGCGACTGATGTACGGCTATCCCTACACAGCCCTTCCCATAGGAACGAAACCACTGCACTCGTAGAAACAAACTCGTTTTCTATACTAATTAAAGTCATATCTGCCACTTACTTTGACTCGTACACAGTCCGTCCAGATGTAGAATCGAATAAGTGATCGATCGCTTTAAATCTACCCTTTCTTATCTATCATTGCTGACTCGGTATAAGACGAAGAAATGCAAGGACAGTGTTGACGATGGCATGTTTACTGATGTGACGTAAACAATGGATGTCGGCAGGCCTCAGATCAACAGATTTAAGGTCACAGGCGGGGTCAGACGTTGTTTTAAGATACAGTTTAGAATCACTTTACGTTTGAACGTTCACGGTGATATACATTCATTGTCACATGAACAAGTAAGAACATTAGCAAACTTCAAGTCCTTGGGTACGTTGTAAAGACAGATGCCTTTTTTTTACATGATCTGGTTTCTGGATAACATTGGTAAGTGATTTTACCTGGCTGATAAGAAGCTGTATTAAAAGATTCTTTATTCAGTAAACAGGGGGTTTCATATCCGACGTTCTGCAGATCAACAATGACAAGTTCTGATTCGTACTGCAGGTAGGTGTCGCTGCTGCAGTATTTACAAATGCGGTCCCAAACGTACATGTACATGTCATCATCGGTCGACCGTATTGGTCGGGGTTATACCGCCCCTTACGAGGTGACATACCCTTTCGTCAGCTTAATACAAGACGGGGTTCGCCACGCCTCCGTCCGGGTGATGATGTACATGTACATATATTTGTGTTGTTACAATGTTAGCTTAGGCTGTTACATGCCTCCTTATCCGATTATTATGTATGTATGTATGTATGTATGTATGTATGTATGTATGTATGTATTTATGTATGTATGTATGTATGTATGTATGTATGTATGTGTGTATGTATGTATACGTATGTATGTGGCGTATTGGATTGTGGCTTATCTAGTCCCCGTACATGCCCATAGCGAAGGCCAGCTTCCTTGGTCCTGTGTAACTGAGCCTGGCGTGCTGACAGTACACGTTGTTCAGCACCAGTAAGTCGCCCTTTTTCAACTGGAACCCCACAGCGACCTACAGGGCAAAGATAAGGATGGTTTTCAGCTGTTATCTGTCACACATAAGGTGACAGGAGTCTAAATCCCTCCTACTATAAAATTGCAACATGATGTAACCCAACACCAGTTACCATGGTGACAGACAGTCTGGTTAAGTCAGGTCAGAGGTCACTGTTTGGAGAAGAAGAAGAGGAAACGTAGCAAATATAATATGTTTTCCTTCAGTAAACATGATGAAGGAGTTACTACCTGCCAAATGACGTCCCTAATATGCTGTAAGACCTCTGCCTCTATTTCCGTGCCGTTTCCATAGAAGGTGTTGGTTGGATGACAGTGATCGGGGATGTCCCTGTTCCGCCAATGGGGATGCAGCTTAAGGCATGAGATGTTGTTGATATGCGCAGAGTTGAACCACACCAGGGTACCTGGTAGACAATGCATAAACCTTGAGATGATTTACAAATGCTGGTGTGTTACGCCGAAGGGCGGCTATACCGGCTATACCGATACAGATATGCCTTCTTTTCCGTTTTAAAGTTTTAAAGAGATGAAATATCTAGATATTATGGTCGAATTTCAATCAGAATAGAATGAGACAGATAACATGCTGGGGGAGTTAAAAGTACAGTTTCGGGAGCGGCAAACTGTACTCTTGAGCGGACCAACTCCCCTGGCATGTTATATATCTATTAGACCAATCTGTTCTTTCCAGCTGGTTCCCAAGTCCTGGTAACGGCTATGGAGATTAAACCTACCCCTGTACATGCGAACTGCAGGTAGGGTAATCCACCACACGAGGGCGCTGCTGTCCTCCCACGTCCACTGGATGTTGTTGGTTCTCAGGAACTTCTCAACAACAGAGCGGTCTTCAGTCTGGAACATCTGTAGAGGTATAAGATGTAAAATGTCAAAACTATGCATGTAGTAGTATGCAATGTAGTAACAGTAGTAGTAACAGTACAAAATGACTAATTAACTGGTGGATGTACCAACTGCTAAATACCTAATACCAGCTTCGAAAAGAACAAGAAATAGTCATGCCTTCAAGTACCAAAGTTATCAACGTTAATCAAGGATTGAGGAAATGCTCAAAACTCATTTCTTTCCCCTAAAACTATCGTAGATTGGAACTCACTGCCATCAAGTGCAGTAAAAGTGTCATCAGATACTTTTGACAATGTTTAGAGTTAGATGCTCAAAGGTTAGGTGTAACAAGTCGTTCGGTGTAATGTAGCCAGCTGCCGCCGAGCCGCGTGCCTGCGAAGCTGTTGTGTTACGCCGAGGGGTGGTTTTACCAGCTATATAGACGTTCATTGAAATGTTGGCTCTTGTTAAACAAGTGGTTGTGAATAAAGAACTTTGATTTTCGTTAAAATTCATCATCTGAATGTCTACACAACAGACGTACGTCTTGCCAGCACAGATATTCCCCTGGTCCACGGGAGGGTATGTAGTGTTTGTACATGACCCCCAGGTTACTGAACTTCTTCACGACGTCTTTGTCGAGACGCGGAAGGATTTCCCGCACGTCGGTAAGGACCGTTTCACCGCCAGCGCCAGGAGACGGTGGATCTGCACAGAAAAATAGCACCTACACAGGACAGAAAAAAGTATACCGTACGATGTTTACTTTTGGCACATGCGAGGGAGTGACTATTGATAGTATTGTAAAATGAAGATACCCTCATATGATCAAACCTTACTGTTATCGTGGCAGGTATAATGGGGTACTGATAGATTTTACGCATGTCAGTCACGTTGCGTCTTTGTGCCAGCTGACAACAAAAACGACTAAAATGGAAGCTGTCATTTCCAGAGAAAGATACGTACAAATAGGATATCATTTACGGTAAACAAAACAAGATGGAATACAATTCTAGTACGACACGCTTAGAAACAGAGCTACGATGCATTTTCAGGAAAGTTGATTGATTGGTTGAGGTCGTTGTGAAGAGAGGTCTTTACGTCCAACAAACAAACAAACAAACAAACAAACAAACAAACAAACAAAAAAGATGGCATGAAAACTACAGTACAAACTTTCTGATACGCTTGAGAAAGAGAACAAAGATGATCATGACCTTTTCAGGAAAGTTGTCTGCGCGAGCTCGTTGTGCGGCTCTATACACCATTCCGGCGGCTCGTCGCTCGCCGTGTAGACCGACTCGTCCGTTTCCCGCCTGATCCCGATCCCGCCCCTGTACCTCCGGACCATCCTCAGGCCCAGGTTGTTCACAACTCTGGAGAAATCCCGTGTCGTGGACAGCGGCAGGCCGCGGAACAGCACGGCTCCTTCGCCTTGCCTTTTCATCAAATCGTGGACGACTTTTCGAACCTCGGCGGCGCAGGCTTCGGGAGTGGCGGTGCTGACTCTCCCCGCCGGCGTCGGAACGAAAACTCGAGGGGCGTCGCCAGCTCTAGGGGGCGAGAGGAACTCGGGAAAGTTGGGGCTTTCTGACCCGGGGAGCATGGCTCTGCCTCGTATCTGCGGGGCGGAGTTCACTGCTTCAGCGTTCCAGTCGATCTGTGTTTCAGCAAGCTGAAACGTCGTCCTCTGTGTGGTGACGAACTGACGTGTGCATGTCGGCGTCTGAAGTAAAGACCAACAAGATCTACTCAAAATGAAGAGCTGTAAACGTGTTGCCCTTACCACCGCCATTATGATAAGCCCCGGGCCCTGTCTCACATGCAGAACTTTAATTATTACCCCGACCTTGTCCTCAACCAAGGTTGAGACATACATGTAACGCTACATACCAGATTTCTAGCCCACGTCTATCTATTAAAGATCTTATCGCCTCTACGGAGATACCCCCAAGGTAGATTTTTGAGTTAGCGAATTTTAAAACTGGTAAACTGTAAGGGACCAAGGTACAAGGTACAAGGTAAACTATAAGTTTTAGAGAACCGTACGTCTCAACTGTTGTAACATTAGACTAGAAGTTAAACCTTAAACCTTAACGTTAAAGTTATCAGTTTTCGTAAAAGTTTTATCTAACTTTACCAATTACTTTGATGGATTCGTGCACAGTCCCAAGCTGGATCACTTTGCTGTGTGTACTAACAAACTGACGTTTGGATGTTGTTTGAAGGAAAGACCAACTCAGAATGAAGCGCTGTAGATGTGTTGCCTTCACCATCGCGGCGGCCATCTTACTGACCTAGTTTCCTTCAGGCAAAGTTGCTTCTTGCTGGAACTAATAGCCTCAACTGTTTACCTGGCTGGTTTGTTTAGTTTGTCCAAAGTCCAAAGGCAGTCTCGGCCTAAATGAACATACTCTCCAAGCAGGGGTTTAGACTATGGCTTATTTTTGACGCGTGTGTTTTTATAAGGTTTATAGGACTTTCGTTTTTGTACCGGTAACGCGTTATCTCTCAAATTGAAAATGCTTGTGCACTTCACATACAGTGACGTAACGCAAATAGCTATAGAATCCTGTTCTCTAGAATAGAACGCGTGGAACTGGTTCTACGAGCTACATTCTAGAATCCTGCGAACACGACAAAATCATTGTTCATGTCTATGGGAAGCTATGGCGGTTTGATATAGTAACTTGTGTTTCGCCAAGTCAACTAGTTAGCAAATAATGTTACTGCCGCTCCATGTAACATCTGTGTGCCACAACTATCTGTGCCGTTGACGCCAGATTCTGCGACCAATAGCTTCTCTGGAAAATTCGCAGCCGACTGCATTTTCTTCTAATCCCAACTGATCAACCATGAACAGGGGAGTACAGGTGAACTTACTCTCATCTCGTATGTCCAACTTCGACTTTGACGAAACCGAAGCGGACAGGGCGCGACAAGAACACCGCTCCCAGACCGGCACAGCTCGGAGGTTTACCTGGGATCTGAACCGAGGAGAAGACACGCACAGGAGAGAGAAGGCGGCAGCAGTGACTATCTACAGCTCTGAAACTGACGAAGATGACGTGGGGCCGCGTCCTGTCAGAGACATGTGGATCTTGGAGCAAATGGACAGCCACAAGCGACCTGCGTTCGTCCGCAACCCCCGGGCTAAGATGGGAACGTGTCGCCTTCTGTGGCACAATGTTTCCACCTGGTGCCGCCACGTCAAGTCGAAGGGAGTGGAGATTCCTGTGTTCCTCCCGCAGATCAAGAAAGTCAAGGCGAGGTTCGGGTCGGGTGTGGTGTCCGTTTTCATCTTCATGAGGTGGATTTTTCTGTTGAATCTGTTCCTTTCCGCCATGTGGTGCTGCTTTGTCGTCATCCCCATGGCTTCTGCGTTCGACTCCACTTCCCTCACTTCGGACTTCACTTTGGACACTTTATTCACAGCCAAGGCCGCCATGTCAGAAGTTCTGATGTTCTACGGGAACTACGACACATCTACAGACCCGTACCCCCTGGATCTTGCCTATCTCTTGATGATTTTCCTCACCTACTTCGGTACGCTGTTTCTCGTTCTTCGCGCCATCGCAGCTGGAAACAGCGCATTGTCGGACTCTCACTGCGCCTTCAGTCGTCTGCTGATGACGTCATGGGAGTATTCCCTGACATCACCAGACGCGGTGGACAATTTACATCAGACGATCGCCGGATCTTTTCGAGATCTTCTCACCGATACAAAGAACAAGGAACAGACGGTGAACCGAACGCGCAAGGACAAACTCAATATCTTTACCCGACGTCTGCTTGCCTGGTTTCTGACCTTGGTGCTGATCGGAGGCGGGTCGGCCATGATTCTACTCCCCGTCTTGTATCGAGCAGAGACGCTGGACGTTTTAGCCGCCGCCATGCCGGGTTCTTTGCGTAGTTTTGTCGAAACTTTCGGTATCACGATTATCTTCATGGTCGTCAACGCGCTGGTGCCTGCCCTGGTCCCACTCCTGCCCCGCTTTGAGCGCTACTCCAGCCACAAGACAGAGCTGTACGTCACGATCGGGAGGGTTTTCGTCTTCCGCCTCACCAACCTCATGGCGCTACTCTTCTCACTATACACTGAGGTAATATTCAGAACGAGATACTCAAGTAATAATTTACATTACACAACCATTAACTTCCAGACAAGAAAACACGCAACAATAGCTCCTAGCCTCTACCAGGTAAGCGGCTGAAAAGAGTAGAAATTGGACAAATAGACAGAAGATATGCCAGGGGAGTTGGTCCGCTCCCGTCTATTCTTTCCAGTCGCTTCCTGAAACACTTAACGCTGGCCAACTTCCCTGGCCTGTTTGTCTATTTGGCCAATTCCTACTCTTTTCAGCTAGAGGCTAAACAGCCCCTTCTGTATAAATTGTGTCCTTCCTGTGTTTTCCAGGTGAACCAGTCCGAAGCGAGCACGACGTGTCCCGGCACGTTTCTCGGACAGGAGCTGTACAAGTTAGTGGTGCTGGACACGCTGGGGAACTCTCTGGTGACGCTGCTGCACTACCTCATGGTGTTCTACTGGACAGGACGGAGACAGCAGCTACGGGTGCACAAAGTCGTGCTGTCCGTCACTCACAGGTAGGGAACCAAACCAAATCATGTGGGGTTATGTAGCGTAACCGAGAGATCCCGAGTTTGAATCCTGCAATGCCACCTATCTTGTGCCATGTCACCTATCTTGGGAAAGGCACTTTGCACCAATTTCCTCACTTTACTCTGGAGAAAATGTGTATGTCTGTTATCCGTGACTCCTAGAACCGACAAAAAGATCATAGGGATGGGTTCCAGGCTAGCAGGTTTCTGTTGATCTTAATTCATTGTTCTTGCAGACAGGCGCTGATCCTGGTGGGAACTCTGGCGTGCCCTGTCCTGCCGCTGATCGGCGCCCTCTCCACCACGCTGAGTTTCCTCACGCTCTACTTCGTCGTCACAAGAACCTGCAGTCCCCCTGTGTGCCGCTGGAGGGAGTCAGGCAACAGTCAGTTCTACATGTGGCTGTTAGCAGCGGTCTTAATCGTTCTCTGCCTCCCTGTATCTTTTCTCGTCTCCGACGCGAACTATATCAACCTTGCCGGGAGGGAGCCCGGCTGTGGCCCGTTCGGCACAGAACCGCCTATCGGTGCTTTTCACCGCTTTCGGGACGAGGTGCTAGGAGGTACGTGGCTCCAGTCGGCGCTGGCCGTGGTGTTCTCTGGGCTCATAGCTCTCCCCCTTATACTGATCATGGCGGCCGTCATCTCCTACTACCGGGTCCGGCTCACCCGGGAGACCTCCGGGAGGAGACTCGCCCTGACGGAGTTGGACAAGGAGAGGGACGCGAACAGATACCTCATCGGCAGGTTTAGCGAGAGATGAGGAGGACAGTTAGCCTGCGTGCCATCCTCCGTAGTTTTCGCCCGCTCCCTGATGTCGCTGGCTACCGGCTCCGTGGTAGAAAACTACGGAGGATGGCGCCCAGGCTAGAGGACAGTTGGATCTATGTTCTCTGGTACACTCGCGTACGGAGGCCCTTATCCAAATGTGAAAACAAGGAAAAACACTAATTGCTACGCTACTCGGTATTCTTTCAAGCTGTGTCTCTTGGTGCCCCGTTTTAAAGGTTTCAATATATATAATGGATTTGAGGGATAATATGGGATCACATGGTCAACGTAACGTTGCAGAATTTTGTGGTTATGCCCCCGGTATCTACATGTACGTGGGTGGGCTCACTTCTTCCACGTGTGCCGGGAGACCATATATAATATAGAGACCGGCAATAATTTGACCGTATGGTCATTCATATTCAAGTACCTGCAAACACACAGACACAAACACTCACACACCATACATACAGACACACACCACATGGACCACATACACAGTGACCACACAAGCGTGCGCGCACACACACACACGCGCGCGCAAGCACTCACACACGCTGACAGACACTCCTAACACAGATACACACACTACCACACACCCGATCTTCACACCAATGGGCATGCTCGGAAAGAAGGCTAGCGTCCCTCACCTTAAACTTCAGACTCCAGAACGACTCAAGTCTAAAAGTCAAGGTCAATGCCACTGTTCCTCAGCCGAACATGCATGTGCACTGCCAAAGCCAACATAGAGCGGAACATATAGTTTTGAACTGTTGACAATAAAGAGTTAAGATATATAACATGCTATATATAATAAGATATGACTTATGTGACATGTTACTTTATCACATTGCACACAACACAAAATTCTATCACTCAAGCTTCAAGCTGAAGACTGATCAGAGATGAGTGTCTGTGTGCGGCTATGCCAGTGCACGTGTCAAGGTCGCGTTCGAAGGTTCGGGAGGCAAGGTGTGGGCAATACGCATGCCTCCTGACTTAATCTCGTGACCAGTCAATACTTTTTTGATTAAACGACTCTTAGCACCCTTGAGCTCACCTGCACAATTTTGTATACCATTGATCTTGTATGTAAAGGCCAATATTTACAATGCGGCGTCTCTATATGAAGTTCGCTCACGCGAGGTTTGTACGACTTGACCTCCGATAGTCTAATATTTGCCAGTCTGTTACAGTGTGCGTCAGCTCTCTGAAAAATAGACGGAATGAAATTGACATTGTTACGTTACTACGGTGTTTATGACCAAGGTTGAGAATGTTATCTAACAAATTGCTAAAAGGAATTACGGTAAAATCCTGTTTGGTAATTAATTTCCGTGTATACCTGTTGTTTTAAGAAATGGTACAAAATTATTCTGTTTTGATATTTTTGTGGGTACGTAGGTTATTCCGTTCTGGGTCAAATCCACTGCAGACAACAAAACTAATGTGACTGTGAGAAAAAAGGAAATGAGTAAGAAAGTTATGACAATCATAATACTTCATTTGTGTTGTTGGTAGTTTTCTCGTAGTTTTCATGTTTAAAATAGTGTTCTCAATAGGAGCTTTAGACCAGTCTTTCGACTAGTTGAGAACAATCCCTTGTGTTGGAACAAAAGCCTTAACTTTAAACAAGACTTTTAAAAGAAATTAACAAGTTTGAAACTAAAGATGTCACATAAATGTCACACTAGCAGAATGCAGCGAACGACCAAAGCGTCATTTATTAGAAACAAGCAACCGAAGGGAAACAACATAACAGAACGAGCTTTATCTTTCTTTACATAAATCCATCATGCCTGAATCCCTATTTAGTGCCAATCAACATACGTTATCATTGAACACACACTTATTGTTTACTCGTTGCTATGAGCGAAAAGACATGGCGATAAATTTGGATTTTTTAAAACAAATTTGCTTTAGTTCAAGGCCATTAGACCACGTCTAGACAGTCTGACTTAAGTCCGGGTTATTTATCTCACTAGCTAAGTCAGAGACATCAATGCTCTAGACAAGCTCAAGCTAGACTCATCAATGAGTCTAACTAGTGTCCGTTTTCCCGTCATTTGACGGAATTTCGTAGCCTCCGTAGCAGGCTTATAGAACTGGTGGTTTGGTGGTCTTCGGCTGTTTTCCGATTAGCCCAGTTTTACAAACGGGGGTAATTCAACCAGACCGGCTATGTTGTCTATATGTAACCAGAAAATAGCACATAAAAGCTCCCAAAGACCCTTAAGAACCCCCCCCCCCCCAAACCCCCAGTTTTTGGTATGCAAAGGAGGCTACAAAAATTCCGTTATATTTGTCGGACAAAAATCGGCGTGTAAAGATATTTAGACAGAGATTGAGAGTGAGTAACACTAACCCAATGTGAGAAGGAAGGGGTATGAACATGCCATAAAGTGTGGTGGGTTCTTTAACTTGCTTGAGGTCTGGCTCTTCTCCATTTGTAGTCACAAGACGTGGTGACGGCACACTCAAGTTTTTTCAACTTATATTAATGCCGCCACCAACACAGGGGACAATACAATACTCATTTTCACCTGAGCGAAGTGAGGAAAGTCGTGTTAAGTGCCTTTCCCAAGGGCACAAGATCGGTGGCTTGTCAGGACTCGAGCCCGGGACCTCTTGGTTCCGAGTCGAGCACTCTGCTGCGCCGCACGACCCTTCTCCATTTAAGCTTAGGGCACAGTTTACACCAGTGTCTCTAGTTTATTTTTGGGCGAGCTATTACATGTGCAGGCACGTATATATATTTTGATAAAAAGCCAATATTTTTGTGTAGCCATGGCAAACATGGCAAATTCCAGCTGAAGGTTCATGACAAATTCCAGAGGCGGAGGTTCAAAGCCATGTAAAGACAACAAGTTGTAATAAAGTGTTGTCGATTAATCAAGGAAAGAATTGCGTAAGAAGACAGCGGCGTGCCACCACTGTTTACCTGATGACTGGAAACACTATTATTATCCTTAGTAACGAATGCCGGATATGCAAACTAACGTCCACAAAATAAGGTATATATAGCGTGTTGAGTAGACCGGGTTGCACACTTGGGGACACAGCCGGACAGGGGACAGCCAAGACCCAACAGTCCCCACCCAACACGACAGAGGAAGGAACTTCTAGTCATCCTGCAAAGGTTTGTGTTACTCCTTCATTTATTCAGAAAAAAAAAAACATGTGCTTGAACCCTGAGACGCTCTGCATTTGGAATACTATATACATTATAACAACACTTAACAGTAACTTTAGGCAGGCCCGCAACGCTTAACGGTAAAGGGTTTTCGCGTAAGGCTTTGCCTTTGAAAACGACTTCGTCGGAATATTCTTTTGTATCAATGGGGTTCCTGGAAAAACTGGTCTGCGGACCTTAAGCGCTCCGTTGTGACTTTTGTGCAATCTGACGTTTGACTACACGATAGGAATGATTTTTCAATAAAGCTTAACGATGAATTAAGGATAAGAAATAACATGAAACATGGAATAACGCATGCTACCCGACAACAATTAAGTTAAAGGTTGAATTAAAACAGCAAGCTACGGTTAGCGAACGGTGAATTATATTAGCTCGCTACGCCTAACGGAAAATGGCACACGGATATTTTTCTCTCTCTCGTTTACTTGAACTCTAGATACTTAATTTAGACGTAAAATAACACTCTTCTGATGTTAGGGAACATTTTTCACGGGTGGGTGTGAGAAAAAAGAAGATGATAAGAAAAGTTTGAAACTAAAGGTGTCTCAAAGGCTATTACATGAAAATCGATTAGTATCAGGTTTGACTATTGGTTTAATGTCGTCTTAATTAAAGAATTTTATCAAATAAAACTGCCAAACGATTTCACGTGAATGCCCGTCCCCTGATAAAATAAATCTATAATATTTATTGTACATTCATGCCCTATCTGGCTAAGTACACTTGAACAGATGATAAGGTATAATACATTTGTAGTACAAACAGGACTACTGATACTTATCTAACTACAATAGCTCTAATAAAGAGGTTCGGATTCTTCACGTTTCTTTGTGATAAAAGACGCCCGTACGTGTGCACGAACTCAATAGAACTATGACTTCGGCATATAGCTAATATTTACATTTGAGCTACTTCAAAGCAGTCAGTTCACACGAAATGTGGAGTTCAAGCTTAACCTCTGGGGCCTCTGTGTTTACAATAGTTAAAATTGTGCGTCATTCCCGTTATTTAATTACTACTCAATTCAGCCTACCACCACGTTAAAAATGGACTGAATGATATTGTTTGTATTGCAGATGAAATTATACCTTTTATTTTTCACTCACTCAGAAGTAGTATATTTATCATAGACAGAGTCAAACGTCCTTGTGTTCATAAACTGTTTGGTGCGTTCCAACACCATGGTAGAAGTGCTCAGAAGGCAATGCTAATAAAATGCTGAAGTATCTTAGACTTGATAACAACTATGCTACGTCGTTGGGTAGAAAGAATTCCCAAGGCTGATGCAATGCATTGGTAACCATATGTACGTAAGATAGGTACTGAGCATTTCCATATCGTAACTCACAACAACTTTTTTCTAAGATAAATGTGCAATAGATAATCATAAGTCAGAATGATGATTACTTACATGAAAAATAATTCTGCTTATATTTCTGGATGTTCCAATTGGCGCTGTTTGACTTTCATCCTCCGTGGGGGAATTGAACATGAGATTGGAAATGAGTTTTCAAAATTGTTTTTGTATCTATTGTCCTGGACTTGCTTTGGTCTTTTAGGAAAAGTAATGCAGTGCAGGTTTGGTCCCTCTATCAGCTTGCATAATACATTCTGAAAATTGCATGATTCCTTAGTAGTAAGTAATTGAGACTTTATCCTCGTGACACGTGTAAGTCTGGTAAATCCAGGGGGCTGGGCCAACCGGCTGTCCATCATTGTGCAATATTACCACTTCAAACACTAACGTAGAGGCTCCACCTTAGTCAAGTGTTTATGTATTCATACATTGCTATGTTTCACCTGAAATGGGCGTGGCGTTGGGATTAGTCTATTTACCTAGAAGGAATGCCACGTCGACAAAACCGTACATATAAATGTGCGCGTGTTCAGTGGACAAGGAAACGCACTCCGGAACACTGTCGGTTAGCCAGGCAGCACACGCACAAGAAAACTGCGAGGCTACGTGCGCACCCCGCTAAAAGAGTCAGTCGTTGGCGTTACCATACATTTAGGAAGGGCTATATTGCACTGATCGACTACCAACTAATAGGTGAGATCTAGAATTCGTTTATTTCGTCGAATCTGTACTCTTTAATCCTACTTCTTCCGATATATACTTTTTTCCAAAATCAAGGCACCGTGCTTTCACATTTTCAACTAAATGGCGCGACGTAGGAATGTATGCTCAGAAATACCTCTTTTCCCTTACGCATACTTTTATTAGGCTTTAAGTTAATTTTTGGTACTTTTTGTATGTAATACTATATTGCGTGCAAGTCATGGTACCCTGCAAGCCGGCATAATCGCCCTAAGGCGTACCATACTAGCTAACAATTTAGATATGTCTGTGTCCCCATTCTCGCGAGGCCCAGCGAGCCATTTCATTTTCAAGTCGCCGTCAATCGTAGCCGACGCTTAATTTGAACATTAATTGTTGTCGGGCAATTCTTCGTAAACCGTAAAAAATTCCTCGTAGCGCTCAATTTGTTATCACGAATTCATCGTTAAGCATTATTAAAAACCCTTCGTGTGGCGCAGTCGAACGCCAGACTGACCAAACATCGCCGTGACGTTAGAGCCAGATAGTGGAAGGCAAAAAGCAGATGATGGTTGGTTGATTTACCTACCAATGATTTGCATATTTCTTCAAATAATTTGCATGTGTAAACATGTATATGATGTAAACAAACATGTGAGGAGACGTGGATCACGTTGTAAACACGTAGGCCACGATGTGAGAACACGCGGGTCATTTTCTGAGAACATGTGGGCAATGTTTTGAGAACACGTGGGCAATGTTGTAAAATCACGTTGATCACGTTGTAAGAACACGTGGGCAATGTTCTGAGAACACGTTTGGCCTTCATCTTGAGATGAGGAAGCCGAAAGACCACTGCCCCCGTCCGAATAACTTCTTTGCTGACTGAAGACAGCTGACTTTTGTGTGACTCATTCGTGTGCCACACAAACCTTTTTTGACAGCTGACTTTTGTGTGGCTGCTCCACAAATGACTTCCATTTGCCGTTTAGGGCGCGGTCACGTTCGTCGTATGATTGTCGTACGATTGTCGTATGATAGTTGTCTTGCTACCGAAAGGGCTACCTTAGATCGTTTTCGGTGGTTGATTCTGTCACAGTCTGCTCGAAAATGTTCTGAAATTTAAATCGTAAGACGATTTACGACGACCGTAACCGGGCCCTTAGTGAAGATTGTGCATCAAACACTGAGTTGTTGGATTGTACTTGCTGTGTTTCCTGTAGGTAGCAGCGCACTTCACGAGCAAAACAGTGGTTTAACTACGGTCATTCACTGGAGCTAAGGTACGGTTACATTCAAGAAAATCTGCCAAACTAATATACTACTTGTTAGTACTCAGTTCTTGGATTCTGATAAACTTGTATTTCGCTCACGATACATTACAAGCGTGTTTTTAAGTCCAGTCTTATTAGTCAAGTCACCGCGAATCTTGGGTATTCGATTCGCAACATCTTTATGATTTTGATAAATATGCTACGACACGGTTTGATACATTATAGTGCTGCATTTTACATAATTGTACTTTCTATTATTGTACATATTTGAATTCTATTTTGGCATCGACAATTTTTATGTTAACAGCGAGAAAATGCAAGCTTATAACAGGAACTTCACGTTTCCTACAGATGAAGTGGTTAGTTCTGCTAGTCTGGTCGGTCGGACTGTGTTCCGCCACGCCATGTTGGCTGCAGGGCGCGGACGAGTCGGCCTGTGCGGGGATGGCGCTCACACGCTCTACGGTCGCCCCTCAGTCAACACCGAGCCCTTACCGCGTGGCTCTGGACTACGACAAGGATCGCCATAGATTCAATGGTCAGTGGAAACATTATTCTTTGTGTTATCAGATGTGGGAAGATGTATAGTGACTCGACTGACAGCTGCACTGTCGTTAACGTTTCCAAACCAGGGCCCGGCCGGACTGTTTGCATCAAGGAAAATTGAACAATTCGTATAAAGAATACTAGTAGTACTCATGATTAAAATGTTTTGTGTTTTCTTGTCTTTCATAACTTACTTTTCGTTCCCGAAAGCTGGCCGGCCGGGCCCCGGTCTGGAAATGAGACCTCAACATAACGAGGATTTTAGCTGCACCGTAGGTAACGAGGGTTTTAGCCGCGCTGTCGGTAACGAGGATTTTACCCTCACTGTAGGCAACGAGGCTATTAGCCTCGCTGTCGGTAGCGAGGCTTTTAGCCGCGCTGTTAGGAACGAAGCTTTTAGTCGCGCTGCAGATGATGGCGAGGTTCTTAGTGTCAAGGATGAAATTAGTTAAGGGCGAACATCACCATGCATAGATTATGTAAATGTGAAAGTTGTTGTGGATGTCATTCTTGACGCTCTTCTGCATTCAAATACCTAAATACGACACAAATGCAAACACACAGTCCGGCAAATACGTATACACCTAAACCGTTGTTCTCCTTATCATTAATGGTTGATCGTGTTTGCCCGCAGTTCGTGTGACGGGAGGAGAGCAGTTCCGGTCCATCCTGCTGCAGGCCCGGCGGCCAGGCAGTACCGAGCCGGTCGGCACATTCCTCCCGCCATCTGAGGTACATAATTATAGCGTTACCTTCTGCCTGCTGAATCTCTATCACCCTTATGCATCCTTGTTCACTCTCATTCATCCTACCTGAACCTACATCATCCTTGTCCACTCCCATTCATCTTAACTGAATCTGTTAAGACGAGGGACGCCACAAACTCTTAGATAGAGTCAGGTAGGATGAAGAGGAGTAAACTAGGATGCATAAGGATGACGCAGGTTCAGGTAGTGTGAATAATAGTATGTATCAGTATCAATATCTGTAGGATATCATTAGGAATTAATGTGCAACACGGGAGGAGTGTGTATGTAACCTGGTCACGATGCGAGATGGGTACATGTATTCAAAAGTGGCTCATTTGCATGTTCGTGACACTTAAATGGGTACAGTAATTTAACGTTACAATGCCCACCTCCCTCCATGTAGCGTTCCGGCCTGAAGCGGATCACCTGCAGCTCTCAGGGGGACAGCATCACCAACCGCAGGCCGCTGCGAACCAACGAGATCAGGCTGACGTGGGAGATGCCGCAGGGACAGACGAAACTGGGCGAAATCTACTTCGTGTAAGTACCGATGTTGTGTCTTTGCGGATAGAAGAAGCTGTCTTCAAAGTTCATCTAAGTTGTTCAAAGTTATTATAAAGCAAGTTTGAACTGCAATTTCCAACACAAGGAATTGGACTTACCCAAATTTGCAAGAGGCTGTCTACATCGAGGCATTGCCACCATCCCTCAACAAAGACGGGGGGCGCCACAAACTTTCTGCAACCGATGATCCACTGCTCATTGTTATCTTCGTTACAGGGCGACGGTTGTGAAGAGGTGCAGCAGCTATTGGATGGGTGTACAGTCGGAGACAATTGCAGAACTGAGTAAGTGCACTCTATTCACCGGGGAAGTGAGAAATTAACCGGCAAGCTGGCGGTCTGTTTTTTTTTGCGACGCCTCTGGGGAGAAGCCTAATGGTACATTATTGTGTGCAGTCTACAAGGATTCTAGGAATTGTGCAGATAATCTACCTGGAAATTAACGGGGTTTGTCTTCTACTTCTATCTACAGCCCGCTACAGTTTCTGGCCTGGAACCGTGCCGGAAGGGTACCTCTGGTCGACTGCTACAGCATCCTATCAGGTATTTAGAAGAAAAAAACCTCAGCCAATGCAATAATGTGTCTAAGCCAATGTTTGGTGCATGTCACTTCCCTCTTTGCATGCCAAGCCCAAAAGGCTTCAGGGCCTTCAGATTATGGTGCCCTTTTTTGCAAACTATCGTTAAAAATGCTACTGTTTGTTCCAGATTGAGGGAGCGTGGAACCGTAACGGAAAAGGAGAGTCGATGTGGGACCACTACGCACACAGTTTGGGGGCATTTGAGGGAGATGAAGCCACCAAGAGCTACGACTATGTAAGTTCTTTTAATTAACTCAATCATAAATCTAAATTGTAAATACCGTTCTGCTGCAACAAAATAATTCTATCTTATGACATTTATTTCCCATAATTGTTTCGAATAGGCGTTACTCGGGGATATCAAGAACACCTTCTTGTTCAGACTTACATTTGCCATCTTCCTTGTCAATATTGCGCGTATTCATGACTAATGTTGAGATGTATCCCGCCACAGTTTGCCCGAGATGTTGAGACAATCGACGAGCTGGGTCTGAACTCCTACCGATTCTCCATCTCCTGGACCCGTATCCTCCCGGACGGTACTGTGGCCGGCGGCATCAACAAGGATGGTATCGACTACTACAACAACCTCATCAACGAACTGCTCATCCAGGGCAAGACGCCGTACGTTACGCTGTACCACTGGGATGGACCTCAGGCACTGGACGTAAGTAATTATACCTGTATACCTTGGTACATGTACAAAGGACTAGGGGTATGTTTACACGGAGCCGAAAAAAATCATTTGTCCCACGACGATTGACGCACGGCGCGTGTTGTGCGTATGACCATGTAATGTAAACTGTCAAATTATGTGTGGCGCATTCTGGATTTCCATCGTCATTGCCGCCGTGTAAATTGGCCCTCAGGTCCTGTGTAAATATGTACTTATGTGCAAACTTTAAGATTGTGCCCTTATCAAATTGTATTGATTCATTGTATAAAGTTGGATGTTGTAACGGAATTATCAGACAATAAACCGTCTGTCATGTATTTTGATCCTATAGAATAAGTACGGCATCTGGCTCAACGACGCTATTGTGGATGACTTCAACGAGTACGCCCGCGTGTGCTTCCAAGCGTTCGGAGATCGTGTGAAGCACTGGGTAACGTTTAACGAGCCCTGGTCCTTCGTCATGGGAGGGTACGGAATCGCCGGGGCTCCTCCAGGCATCTGGGACAACGACAGGACTGAAATGGTACGTCAGGGTATATACATATATGTACATATACAGATAGATATACAGAACATAGATAGGAATCTGGCTTAATGTTGTAATGTTATAGAATTAAAGGAGATGACATATGTATATTAGTTCGCTATGGTGGAAAGGTACAGGACTTCATGTTGTCCTGTTCTCGTCCAATGACAGTACAAGGCAGCTCACAACGTCATCCGCGCCCACGCTCGCGCCTACCACACGTACGACGAGGAGTTCCGGGCCGACCAACAGGGAGCGTGCGGCATCGTCATCGGGGCTCTTTGGAGCGAACCCCGGGACCCCAACAACCCACAGGACGTTCTGGGCGCCGACCTGTACCAACAGTTCGTCATGGGCTGGTTCGCGAACCCGATCTACGGAGACGGGAACTACCCGCAGGGGATGATCGACATGATTGGTGCCAGCAGTCAGGAGGAGGTAAGGTTTCTCTAATAATCTCCGAGCAGATTCTCTAGGACAAGGAAAGCCGACTGAATCCATTGGCCTCCTGTAACCACTGGCCGCCGAGCGGTTACTGGAGGCCAATGGTTACAGGCTGCCAATATAGATTCGCCTTGCCAGACAGAAAGTGAAGACTAGCAAGGCCAAGGTCCCGTCTGCCATTTAATGCATTAAGCACCGAGGCGCTTTAAAGACTGTCATGTTCTTGAGCTCTCCGCGGCTCTTGCTGCGCGGTGCCTCTCATGACTAGTACGGCCGATAGTAGCCCGGCAGACTCTGCGGAGAGTAACTGACGGAAGCTGTGGACCGTCTTCGAGACGGAAAGAGCCAAGCAAGTCTTCGAACAACCCATAATAGGTTACTTGTCCTTTGTTTTTCATAGGGCCGTGCTGTGTCCCGTCTGCCCGTCTTCACGGAGGAGGAGATTCGCTTTAACCGCGGTACGGCTGACTTCGTGGGACTGAACCAGTACTCTGCTCGTCTCATCTACGCTTCCAACGACCCTGGGGACGTCGACGAAACTGGCTGGTTCAACTGGATGTCTGTGATGGTTCCTGACCTGAAGGGCTTCAAAGAGACCGTTGACCCAAGTTGGCCGAAAGGTAAGAGTGCTGGTCATATTAGGTGGGTCTTTTAATCGTTGCAAACGTGCTTCTGACTAAAATCGTGCCAAACTGGAGGGCATTTGCAAAATCAGCAAACGAGCGTTGGGTTCCGACACGGGTTTGGAATATTGCTCGCAACTAAAAGACCTAGAAACCTCTTTTTTATTGGAAAATGGCACTACTGTTAGTTGTCTAGAGCACTATCCATGTGTTAACGTTGTAGAAGGTTCGGTTTTAACATTGAGATGGCAATTGCCTTGGTGGGTTTGGTCAGTGAACACAGCAGATTACATCTTTCCCCAGGTGAGATGATCTTCCTGCGAGTAACACCGTGGGCAGTCCGCAAACAACTGGACTATTTCAGGCGTACATACCAGAACGACGGGCCGTTCTACCTTACGGAGACCGGCATCTCCGAGGCCACGTTTCACCCACCGAAGTTTGACGACGTCTGGAGGCAATGCTACTACATGCTGTACGCTAACGAGGTGGTAAAAGGTTGGTGTTTTGTTGTCAGAAAATAAGTTAGCGCAATCACAAATATCTAATAGTATTGTCCTTTGTTTTTACGCCGATTATCACACAAGCAGTTATCAGAACATGCTACTCATACCTGCCTGTCCTTCCATTTTCTGAATAGCGATTGAACTGGACGGGGTCGACCACCAAGGATTCTTCGCATGGACGCTGATGGACAATGTGGAATGGGCTTCTGGAATCCACGAGCACTTTGGACTCTTCTACACCAACTTCTCCACACCAACTCGTACTAGGATTCCAAAGGGGTGAGACTTTTCTTCGACTGATGGATGTAACAAACTTCCCAGGCTGAATAACTAGTGTGTGCACGTGTGTACGCGCGTGTGTGTGCGTACGTGTGTGTACGCGTGCGTGTGTGTACGTGTGTATGTGTGTGAGTGCATTGTGTGTGTGTGTGTGTGTGTGTGTGTGTGTGTGTGTGTGTGTGTGTGTGTGTGTGTGTGTGTGTGTGTGTGTGTGTGTGTGTGTGCGTGTATGTTGTCTTTTCTTTCTATACCTTTCGTAAGTATCCTACATCACCTCAGAACACTTTCCTCTGGAACCATCGTTTCTTTAACTCATTTCCCGTTCCTATCCAGCTCCGTGGCTACATACCGGGAGATCACAACTAACAACGGCTACCCGCTGGGCGCACCGCACACACAGACCGCTCAGGACCTGTGGGAGTGGTGCCTTACCCAGGAGCCTTATGAGGGGGCTGTCAATCAGGCGGAAGAGCACAGGTAACAGCGTAGCGCGTCCCCGCGCCGCTGCCATTTGAAATGGTAGATGCCATATCTGAGAACTGGAGTTTTAGGATTAGGCTTTAGAGTTACTCAAAAGCCGTCGAAAACTTTCTAGATTTTTAAAGGCCATCAATATAAGATGTTTGATATGATTTAAACATGGCTATTTTTTGTATAAAAAGTGCTATAGCGAGATGTGAATAGTCATCTTGTCACGTTTTCCAAGCGTACAAGCGGTTTCCTTGTTTGGTTGTTGTAAGGGTTGTTAAGAGTTTTCACTCCAGAACTGCATTCTGACGTACATGGTCTAAATAAAACATGCCCGATTTTGTAAAGGCCATCAATACAAGGTGATTGATGACTGATATACGAAGTGCTTAATAATATCTTTTTTTAGGAATTTGATGGTGAACTAGACGAAGCAGCTTCATATATTAATGCAGTACATGTACATGACTATTGTGTTATTATGTGTTTCACTCCAGAACTGTTGCCGACCCAACAGTCGACTACTTCCTGCCCGGAGTCCGTGTCGGAGCTGCGTACAAGGACAAGGTCATGAACAACGTGTGAGCAGCAAACCACAGACCGACCCACCGCGGACAACGTGTGAACTTCTTTGTTGATCAAACTACATGATTTAAGTGTGTGCTTCTGTGTGCCTTCTCATCTCCGTACTTCTTTAGGGACTGTACGATATTTACCGGGGGGGAGGGCTGGTGCACTGGAGGGGAGGGCCATTGAAAACTTTTTTGGCCCGGGGGGAGGCCATCGAAAAAATATCTTAACCGAGGGGAGGGCCATCGAAAAAAAATCAGCCTTGGGGGGAGGGCCACTGAAAAAGTTTTCCAAAATATGGCGTCGCGTAGTACCGAATTACAAGAAATACGCCGTAAATTCGAAATATAGTACGCACTTTTAAAACTTTTCCAAATCCCAAAAGTGTCTCGGGCCGTCGCCAAAGTCGGGGTGCGAGGTTTTTGAGGTTTATTTGAGGTTTTCCCCCGACAAATCCGTGGACGACCCAGGGATATATATAGCGGAACACCGGCACGGGGAACTTGGAACGACATCGATCGTCCATAGCATGTTTAGATAAGAATATTGACGAGTGGAAATAAAGTTGATCTTCAAATATGAACATAATTCCTCTGACTATCGTCGATATTTACACCAAGTTGTGGTAAAAAAGAAGTCAAGTCACCCACGGTAAGAAAATGTTGGTCACTAGCAATGACGCCCGGCGCTCCGTCATGCCGACCGGCCGTCCCCCAGCCAGCCGACGCCGATCTCAGTGGAACTCCGGCCGAAAATATAACCCCCCGTAAGTACATATAAAATTGTAAGAGGGTTTATGAGCGGTAATATTTGAAATGGTCCGCAAGCCGTGAAGTTTTTGATCGTCGTAAACAAAACGTAACGTGATAAAATAACAGTTGTGCCTCGACTGATGGTCAGTTCTAATGCACTTCCGGCTTGAGTTTAACTCAGAAATCTTCGACAAAGATTTTACCCCATGCCGTTTCAAAGGTTCAGTTGACAGATATTGTTATCCATGTTTCATTTCGTATCACAAATCTTTTTAAATCTTGATAAACGCCATGGGAAATTACTTTGTAGCGGACTATACCAGCCAGTGCAGTACGACGTGAAAATGCCAGCTAGATGTACTCTCCCACCCGACTGTTCGGCAAGCTACAATGATATGGGCGGAGTTATCTTAAAATGTAGTCTTTGATGAAAGGCCGGTGGGTGGGGTGCTGAGCGCGCCGACAGGCAAAGTGCACCTACAGCTGAAGAACAAAGAGGGCCGTGGCAGCGCTGAGGACAGCCGTTTCCAGAACCTGGGCCCCGGGAAGGAAATCTTTCTTTCCTCTGAACAGAATGTACTTACATGTGTATAAGTTTTACGGAGTACAAAATAATTAACACATGTGTTTATTCATTAGAAGTGTAACGGGTGGCAAATTTTAAGGCAGCACCTCTACAGTAGCATGAATACTCCGCCCAGTTCTCCGCCTCGATGATCGTTAATTAATTGCTCTCCATGGGTTGATCGGGCGGGTGCTATTTTAAGTGTTCGGTGCATTTCGTATACATGTAGTAAAAAAAACCCAGCAAAGCTACGTACTTGTACATCAACATTCAACTACCCCCCGCTACCGATGAAGTCAATATTGAAATACGGTCTTTTTTCACGAATCTTTATTGACCATTGCTTGTTTGATCACCAACGTTCTCCGGGATCCAAAGCTGTACGTTTCGCCGCACTTGCCTTACCTTTCGATGCGGTGGTGACGTCTTGCAAGTCGGCTGCGGCCGGCGGTGAAAACAAGCCCGAACATGGAACGTTTCCCGCTACGTTACCATACAATCACGCAGTACACAGCATAAATCTAGTTTTTAACAATTTTAAAGCTGCAATTTTAAATTTGTTTGGAACGATGAACTGTCTTTAAGACCAGAGGTACCGGCCGTGCTTAGAAGGGGTGCGTACTTTTCCATCAGAGTTTTTCCATTTCAGACGGGAATATTTGTCTCCGGCTCCCATCAGCCCCAAATTGGGGGCGCGTACCTTTAATCGGGATGCGTACTTAATTTGGGAATTTACGGAGGGATAAAGAGACATCGAAAAATGGGGGAGGGCCATCGAAAAATTTTTTGGGGTGGGGGAGGGCCATCGAAAATTTTTTT
>NW_017803943.1:2106206-2117128 GCF_001625305.1 Branchiostoma belcheri | reverse complement strand
GGGCCATTGAAAAAAATTTTTACCGGACCATTTTGCACCAGCCCTCCCCCCCCGGTAAATATCGTACAGTCCCTTATCAGACTTTAAAAACGTTAAATGACCAACACTGTAATTTTACATGTAACAGCCTTCAATTTTAACCATATTTCATATTGTAAACGGGACTTTGTACATTATCTCAACATGGACACCGTGTAACGTCTGCGTCACGATACGATTATACCTAACGAAATATATTCTTACAACTCTTCTTCCTTATTCTAGCACATAATGGCCTCTCTGGGAATAGGTTATGGTAATTTGGGCACAGTTAAGAATTCCTGTACGTGTGTTTGGCCAAGGAGCTTCAACAAGTGATAGAATGTCAACATGAGTATGCCAACATGCCACTACATTCCCATGACTCATTCCCAGATGCAGACCCTTGGTTTGAATGCCAGGCTAACCCCTCTTCAGCTTCACATGAAAGGAGATTGAAATAAACAGGCAGAATTGAAAATGAAATGTTTTGGTTCATATTCATTTTCTACTGTTCAACTGGATAGATCTATTTTCTCCATCCATCCATCCATGCTACAGGAAGTTTGTCAACTTACGATGACGTAGAGCCATTGATACGCTTGGCCTGCCCTATTGTGACTGTACGATCAAGGATCTTGGTACGATAGACTTTCTGTGTAACCAAGTCTTGGTCCTCAAAACGGCATGTTCCAGTCCTCAATCTTGCCTAAGACAAACTTGGCGGTGACGTCATGGAGGTCAAAGGTCCCTCCAGTAGTTCTGCATGTCACGTGACTTGTATTTAGAGGTCGTTGACCCGCAGTTCGCTGGAAGAGAGGCCCAGGGAGAAAATGGCGGTCCTTTTACGTCCAATTTCACCACTACAGCCCCAACAGCACTTTTGTGCCATACCTACACAGAAAAGGACACAAAATAGAACGACGTTGCGAGTTTTAACACCTGAACTTTCCTCCAGGCAAATGCATTCGGATTCTGCAAAAGGTAGGGAGGGCAAGACTAACCAGCATACTGCCAGAAACTGTGGGGGGGGGTCTTAAGGGTCTTTGGGAGCCTTTATGTGCTATTTTCTGATTGCATATAGACCAAATAGCCGGCCTGGTCGAATTACGTATACCCCCATTTTTAGAACTGGGCTAATCAGAAAACAGCCGAAGACCACCAAACCCCAGTTCTATAAGCCTGGACAGGGTACCATAAAATTAGTGAAAGAATCTTCAAATTCATCAATTCATCAAAAAAAGATCCATAGATTACACTACCTTAGATGTGTTATCAGGCCAGACCTTTAGCACACCTCCGAACAGCTGTTTTGTAGACCATCATGTGATCTTGGAAAGACCAATATTTGATGGTCTAATATTTACTAGTCAATTACTCTGTTCAACAGCTGTTAGAAATAGACTGAAAAATGGAATTGACATTGTTACGTTACCATACTTCTTACTAAAAATAATTAGCGTACAATCTAGTGAACTTATCTAAATTTTCGTGACAAGGATTCTTCTGTTCAGGGTTGTTGAGTCAGAATGCGAAGGTTCTAGGTTGCCCCATTGTTGTGTTCTTAGGAAAGCCATTTTACACCTATTTTTCTCACCTGACTCAGGTGAACATGAGTACTTAACATGAGTACTAAGTAGAAGTTTTTTCCCAGACAGTTGTTACCTGTCTCCTGTTACTGTGTAATGAGTATTATACTAGTACTTGATTGTAAAAGCAATTAGCCTTCGGGTATGATTTTGCGAATAAAGTTTCAATAACTTAACTTCGGAAGGATGTAAAGCCGGCCGGAGATCCAGCCATTGAGCAAAAGATCTCATCACACTTATCACGTTGAATATCCCACCATAATTATCATGTTAAAGGTCTATCTACCGCACTTATCGAAAGGATCTGGTCCTTCCCGGTATGAGTAGTTTAAACCTTACAGTCTGGTGTCAGGGTTGACATCTTTCAGGACTCAGTGAAAGTGTCGGAGTAACCACTAACCCGCTGGGAGAAGCATGTGTTTATTCTGAGTCCTCTGGAACATACCCTACTCTTTTCGATATTCAAAGTGTGGCGGATTCTTCTGGGTCTCCTGAGACCGAAGCTAGGTACCTGTGTTATACTAGCCTCTACCAGGCTTGGGGAGGCTGCTGGAAAGAGTAGAAATCGGCCAAATAGAGAGATAAGCATGCCAAGGGAGTTTGTCCGTTGAGAGAACATTTCGCCGCACCCCAAATGTTCTCTCAACGGACGTCAAACTCCCTTGGCATGCTTATCTCTCTATTTGGCCGATTTCTACTCTTTCCAGCCGCCTCCCCAAGCCTGGTAGATGCTAGTGTTATACCCCCATTCCACTCAGACGGCTCTCTCTCTCTGCGACCTGAAATTGGCCAGAGCGCGGAGAGAGCGCCATGAGAGCGCGACTAAGTGGAATGGGGGCCTTACCCAGAGCGAACATCGGCATTTCAGGGCTTTGAACCCATGAGCCTGTTTGTCCTCAGGTGATCTATGACGTCACACGTGCAGGCAGTATATTTTGATAAATCCTTCTATTTTTGGGTGATCATGGTATTCCAATTTCGCGGCGGAGGGGTTCAAAGTCGCGTAAATCATTTAATTCTCATTACGTTTTACAGCTTTATGGATTAATCAAGGGAAGAATTGTAAAAGAGGCCATTGGCGCGCCACCACTGTTTACTTGGCCTTGGAAACCCTCTTAAAAATACCACGTAGACGTCAATATAAGGCCATGTTGATTTGATTATATGGATGACATCCGTGCGTGCATGAATTTTCGTCCATTTCCAAAAAAAGAAGGATTTGGCCGAAAATGTGAAGAAATGAAAATGAAGAGTCTATTTATCATTCGCCACTCCATACTCTGTGTGTTTAGTCATTAGTTTAACCTTTATGACCAAGTAGATTTCATAATGAAGGACACTTTTTTGTCACGCTCGCGTCAGTTTTGGGGTTTCCAGATGATGTCATCCATATAATCAAATCGGCATGGCCTAATAAGGTAGCCTGAGTGTCAGGGGAGCGGACCTTGGGTAGCGGACGAAAGCTAACAAGGCTGACACTCAGGCTACTAATAAGGTATATAAAGCGCGTTCAGTGCGTAGGTTGCACAGACACAGTCGGCGGTCTGGGGACACTCAGGAGTCAACAGTCCCCACCCAACACGACAGAGGAAGGAATTTCAAGTCATCCGGCAAGCTCACTTCACTTCAGGTCATCCTGCAAAGGTTTGTGTTACTCATTCATATATTCATAAATAGTACAGGCTTGCTTGACACAATGTGATCTAATCATATAGGACAGTTTTTTTGTCGGCTAACTTTAGGTCACTGCAATTTGTAAAATGTGTATGTGATGTAAACCATTAATTAACAAGAGTATATAACTTCCCTCGCCGCAACGATACATTAACGACCAAAGCAGATCGTCTTACTCGCAGTAAAAATTCGAAGTAAAAAAATCGTCATACGCTCGCGCGCGTACGTAGTTTTTGCACGGCTAGGTTTTTGGGCCAATGTTAAAAAAATATATATATCGACGGATCCCAGGACTTTAAAAAATCTGAATTCGAACGACTAGAACTGCCAACGACTTCACTTGAATGTCCCCTGATGAAAAAGTCTGTGTTCTCAAAATGTGAGAAAAGGTGATCATTGACAATTTGCTGTTACATATACCTGGTCACTAGCCTGGGTGCCATCCTATTTGTATGTCGGGGCTTCCATACTAGCTCCCTAATGCTGAGGTCACAATTCCCAGACGGGGCCCGGCCGGGCAGCTTTTGCTAACAAAAAGTAAGATACAAATGACAACAAAACACAGACAAGTTTTTAATAATAATCATGGGCACTCTTTCTGTATATTCTTGATATCAATTGTTAATTTTCCGTTCATACAAACAGCTCGGCCGGGCCCCGGTTTGGAAATGTGACCGTAAGCATAACAGGAGCGAGTATGGGAGCCCCGACATACAAATAGGATGGCAACCAGGCTACCTCGTCACACCAGCGTTCCCGCCATCCCTAGTCCCCGAGTGCCTCCAATAGCCCTGACCTCGGTAAGGACGTTATAACGTCCTTGGGTATAGAAGATATTTATGGGGCTAACAAAATATTGACAGATTCAAGAACTTGATATCAATAGGGCTATATATACATACATTATGGGAAGAAAGAACTGGTTAACCACATGGACGGAAGGAACCGTGATATCGTAACCATAATTACTTTTTCTAAACCACATGTGCAATCATGATATATTGGTCATTGACCTTGGTACTGCTATAATAGGAATAATAAATATCTTTGGCAACGGACGGGCGGTGGTGTGATGTTTAGGTGTTGACATTTGGACCCCCAAAGTTTATATTTGCCTCTTATATATACTTGAGATCGTGCATACACACAGACTTTTCATTAGGGAACATTCAAGTGAAATTGTTCGGCAGTTCTAGTCGTTCAGATTTTTCTAAGTCCAGGGATCCGTTAGTATACCGCTAGTATATATACACTGTGTACCTGTCTACTTGGTGTGTTGTATCAAAGACGAGGCAAGAGAAGTTGACTTGGTCTACACAAGTGGGTAAAATGATGTACCTTGGTCCAGAGGCAGTGTAGCCTGGAATCCAGTCTATCGTGGTTGGGGCAGGCTGTCTTTGGGGATCTAATAGTTTTTCCCCGCGGATCGTCCAGCTCAACAGACCGCCCAGAAGGAGTGTTGCGCCTGTAGGAGTTTTGCACTCCATTAGTTGATTGTGGTGGGGTTGTTTTAACTCCCGTCGTGCAAAACCTACCGGGGAACCAACCTAGCTGAGTCGGGCGGGGAAGAGCTCCTGCAGCCCGGAAGAAAACCCACCCCAACCACGATAGGCTGAGCTAGACATGGAGATAGGGGTAGTGTCTTTAGGCACTGGACTACGTACTTGTAGGCTGCTTACAGGAACTTTTTTCGTTTCCTACAGATGAAGTGGTTTGTTCTGCTGGTCTGGTCGGTCGGACTGTGTTCCGCCACGCCATGTTGGCTGCTGGGTGCTGGTGATTCGGCCTGTTCAAGTATGATGCTTGAAGCTCGTTCAGTTGCCCCTCAGACAACCCCGAGCCCTTACAGCGTGGCAGTGGAGTACGACAAGGATCACCATAGATTCAATGGTAAATAACAACATCCTTTCCTTGCTCTTAAATCAGACGCAGATGTCTCGTGACACTCTGTGTTCGCTAGTGCACCTGCCATATTGCATTGGAGGTGAGGTTTTAGTATAATTTAAATGGAAGTTAATTTCAGAAGTGTATCTCTCTCGCACTGCTCTCTCTCTCTCTCTCTGTATGTGTGTGTGCGCGTCTGTCTGCGTGTGTGTGTGTGTGTACTGTACCAGTGTCATCTGCGGTGTGGTTTCTTCTATCATCAAAAGCTGCTTCTTCTCCAAGCAAATAAAGTCCAGATCTAGACCTAGATCATTAATGTCTTACCGTGTTTTCCCCGCAGTTGGCGTGGTGGGAGAGGCGCCGTTCGTGGGCGTCCTGCTGCAGGCCCGGCGGCCAGGCAGTACCGAGCCGGTCGGCACCTTCCTCCCGCCCCCTGCGGTAAGTTGTTGTTTTTCACGATGGCTGATGGGCTTTGAAACGTTGCTAATTAGCATGTTCGTGACACTTCAATGCCATTGGCAAGTATCACGAATATGCTAATGAGCAACTTTTAACCACCTCCTCCCTCCTTATAGCGTACTGGCCTGAAGCGGATCACCTGCAGCTCTCAGGGGGACAGCATCACCAACCGCAGGCCGCTACGAACCAACGAGATCAGGCTGACGTGGGAGATGCCGCAGGGAGAGGGGAAACTGGGCGAGATCTACTTCGTGTGAGTACCGATGTCGTGTCTTTCCGGTGTCAGGATGCAGAACGCCGAATGCAACAAGTAGAAGATATTGTCTTGAAAGTTCATGTAGGTTTAACTTGGTAGAAGTCATCATTAAGCAAGTTTGTACTGCAAATTCCAACACTTTCAAGGCCATCTACAACAACCTTTTATTCACTTTTCACCGAACTTTGCATAAAAACACCTGTAAATTGATTTATGGCAATATGACAACATTTTGCATGTTAACCAATGTTGACCATTCCTCTTCATCAATCCTTAAGTAACAATGATAAAATGAAACATAACTATTGCTTTATTTCCTCCTAAAGGGCAACTGTGGTGCAATCATGCAGCAGTTATTGGGCGAGCGTGCAGTCGGAGTCAATAGCGGACATCAGTAAGTATTGGCTGGGGAAGTGGGGAACTTTACTATGCCTTGGACACAATTGTAAACAGAGTTTACAGTGCAGTTTACCAGGCAGTTTGTTCATCGTTCGCTGCACTGGACGTCAGGCTCATAAGTGAATGAGATAAGGTAGCCAGAAAAAAAACTGACGATTTTGCTTCTGCTTACCTCCGCAGCACGCCACATGTTCTGGCCTGGAACCGT
This sequence comes from Branchiostoma belcheri, assembly GCF_001625305.1. NCBI lineage: Eukaryota > Metazoa > Chordata > Leptocardii > Amphioxiformes > Branchiostomatidae > Branchiostoma > Branchiostoma belcheri. The sequence goes on along the minus strand of NW_017803943.1, from coordinate 2,110,641 downwards.
GCCGGATGGGTACTTTTGGGCGACAGCTACAGCGTCCTACCAGGTATGTATCCCTCCTATGCATGTATATGTGCATTTTCTGTGCATATTCTGTTCAGGGCTTAGGTGTAACACGTCGTTCGGTGCAATGTAGCCATCTGCCGCCGCGCCGCATGCCTGCGAAGCTGGTGTGTTACGCCGATACAGATACAGATACTAGTATCACATTCTCACATCTCAGCTTGTTGGAGACCATTTTGACCACCAACTCGACCTTCCTGCCAGTCTGTGGTTGCCGTACTCCCAGTGTTGACTCTACCATATTCCTACAATAACTACAAAAGCAAACAAACAGAGAGTTACACCGAAATAAAAACTTCCAGCATCAATCAGTTGGAATCAGCACTGTGCAGCAGTTACATTTGCTGAGAAATGTTATCTGTATGCCAAACATCAGTTATTCAAGCAACTGGATATGATTTTGGAAATTTTCAGGCGTTTCAGGTGTCATCCAGTACAACGTCGTCAGTGACACTAAGAGACCGGAGTAACTGATTTTTGGCGTATCTTATTACCTGGATGTCTAACCTTCTGTCATTAGCTGCCTATGTTAACGCAATTCGTTTCTGAAAACTCTCATTCCAAAGTCGCTCCCGTTTGTCCCAGATTGAGGGAGCGTGGAACCGTAACGGGAAAGGCGAGTCGATGTGGGACCACTACGCACACATGCTGGGGGCCTATGAAGGAGACGAAGCCTGCAAGAGCTACGACTATGTAAGTCAATCATAAATCTAGATTATAAACACAGTTCTGCCGCAAGAAAATAATATAATATAATATAATATATATAATTGTTTATTGCAAATTCTTGCCCGAGGGCTAATTGCAGAAACAGAAGAAACATGGTATAAAAACAGACAATTAGTACATATAGAACTACTGATAACTACTAAGAAACTACTGGTAAAAACTACTGAATTTGGGATCCAGTTGCGATTGAATCAGGATTGCCTCCAATCGCGATTGGATCCCGATGCGTTCACACTTGTCGGCTCATCCAACCGCGATTGCGTTCTCCATTCGCACTGGCATTATCGTCAATAGCGATTGGAGCGTTTAGGTTCAGAAAAATCAATCAAGAATCGCGATTCGAAACCCAGTCTGAACGGGGTGTGATGTTGGCATGTTTTCTGTTGCAGTACGCCCGGGATGTTGAGATGCATGAGGAGATGGGTCTGAACTCCTATCGCTTCTCCATCTCCTGGACCAGGATCCTCCCGGATGGAACTGTGGCCGGCGGCATCAACCAAGACGGTATAGACTACTACAACAACCTCATCAACGAACTGCTCAGCAAAGGCATAATACCGTACATCTCACTGTACCACTGGGACGGGCCCCAGGCGCTACAGGTAAGTAACTATACCCTTTATACCCTGGTACAAAGAACTAGAACGGACCTCAAGTTTTTAGAGTAAGGCAATCACACCATACATACATGCCTTGTTACAGAGAACTGGGACGGGCTATGGGTCATAGAGGTAAGTCTACTATACAAATTTGGCGCAGGTTCCCGATTCTGACTCAGGTTCATAGAATTTTGGGTCTGAGACAGGATTCTGGAAAAATTCTACAAGACTGTCTTAGGTTTGCTCCTGGAAACGTCTAATTGCAACCACCATATTCACTATCCCTTAATATATGAAGAGTAAAAAACTTAGTAAGATAGTTGTGTTGACGGGGATCCTCTGAGTGAAAGAGGTAGTTTGCAATTTTCTGATGAGTTGTTAAAGTTAGTATCATGCCTTACTAAATTGTATCTAAATTGTAACTGCCCTGTGTGCAAAGTTGGTTGTTGTGACAGAATGATCAGCAATGAATGGTTCGCCATGTTTTTTTAAATCCTAAGGAAAAGTACGGGGCCTGGCTCAATGAAGCTATTATAGAGGACTTCAACAATTACGCCCGCGTGTGTTTCCAAGCTTTCGGCGATCGTGTCAAGCATTGGGTGACGTTTAACGAGCCGTGGTCCTTCGTCATGGGAGGCTACGGACTTGCTGGAGCTCCACCGGGCATCTGGGACCACAACAAGACTGAAATGGTGCGTACAGTACACACATCCATAGTTATTTCAGGTGTACATATACAGAATATACTGTCATTTCTACTGGTAAATGGCATGGCAAATGTCCCATCGTAACATTACAAACTACGTTACGTCACCAGCAAGTATGGTTCCCGAATGGAGATATATTAGTTCCCTGTGATGGAAAGGTGCAGGACCGTGCATATCGCTGCTTCCATGTTATCATTACGTTCTTGAATACTAGTAGCAAGTTTCTTTATTCACAGCTACGTATATATATTTGTTGAAGAAGAGCAGACGTTTCGATGGCCATCTGCCATCTTCATCAGGTCAAGGACGCTATATCACAATTACCATAATCGCCCTGATGAAGATGACAGACGGCCATCGAAACGTCGTCTCTTCTAAACAAGTGGTTGTAAGTAAACAAATTTAAACTTGCTATTCCATAATATACCAACCTCATGAAATAATTCACGGATGTCCTGATCTCGTCCAATTACAGTACAAGGCAGCTCACAACGTCATCCGTGCCCACGCTCGCGCCTACCACACGTACGACGAGGAGTTCCGGGCCGAACAGCAGGGAGCCTGCGGCATCGTCATCGGGGCTCTTTGGAGCGAACCCCGGGACCCCAACAACCCACAGGACGTTCTCGGCGCCCAGCTGTATCGAGATTTCGTCATGGGCTGGTTCGCGGACCCGATCTACGGAGACGGCAACTACCCCCAGCGGATGAGAGACATCATTGCAGGCTTTAGTCAGGAGGAGGTAGGGATATTTACCAGTTCGGTCCTGTACTGCTTGGTTTCTAGCCTCAGCCAGACTTCAAGAAGCGACTGGAAAGAGTAGAAATTGACCAGAAAGACAGCTAACATACCAGGGGAGTTGGACCGCCAGAGAGTAAATTTTGAGCGGCAAAATGTACTCTCTAGTGGACCAACTCCCGTGGTGTGTTATCTGCCTTTCTGACCAATATCGATTCTTTCCAGCTGCTCCCGGAGCCTGGTAGAGGCTACCTGATTATCACTCTTCACAGCTAGCACAGGCCGGCTTAGGGGTCTTTTACCGGCCCCAGGAGTCTACAGTTCCAGTGAACTACAGTAGAATTCTTTCCAAACACATTTGTCTTACACAGGGGTGGCCCCAGTCCCGTCTGCCCGCCTTCACGGAGGAGGAGATTCAGTATAACCGCGGTACGGCTGACTTCGTGGGGCTGAACCAGTACTCTGCACGCCTCATCTATGCGTCCGATGACCCTGGAATGGTCGACGAAAACGGCTGGTTCAACTGGCTGGCCTTGATGGTTCCTGATATGAAAGGCTACAAGGAGACAGTTGATCCAACCTGGCCGAAAGGTATGTGGGTGGAGCACCTCGCTCGGTAGAACGTACTGTGCCTGCGTGAAGCCCGTACTGTTACGCATAGCACTTCGGCAGAGCGTCTCGTGTAAGGTCGTCTTCGCGTATTAAATGATGATGGGCGTTTTGCAATAGTTCGATACTACTTGGTATATTGCAGAACATGCCCCTAGCGACTTCTACTCGTAAAGACCTATAAAAATGCAATTCTGGTGTTACAGGTAGTTGACCAGAGCAATGCGCATTTGTAAATGTTAGATGCTAGAAGTAAATAGTAAATTGCCTTTTTGGTGGTTTTGTCAGCTGCAACGATGTAATTAACCTCAGATTCCATGTTACATCTGATGTCCTCGATGCAGTTGTTGATGTTGATGATGATGATGATCTTTCACCAGGTAAGATGATCTTCCTGCGAGTAACACCGTGGGCAGTCCGCAAACAACTGGACTATTTCAGACGTACGTACCAGAACGACGGCCCATTCTACCTCACAGAGTCCGGCATCTCTGAGGCACCGTTTGAACCACCGAAATTTGACGACGTCTGGAGGGAATGCTACTACATGCTGTACACAAACGAAATTGTGAAAGGTTGGTAGCAAGAGTTAGTTAGCGCGTGTGCATGTTGAAATGAGAGAAAAAAATCAAAGGAATGCGTAGAAAGTGAGAAGTATATCATTCTCCAATTATCGTTTCTAAAGAATGCCATGTGTGGAAATTGATTTTTGTTGTGTAAGTTTTGTTGTAAGTTGTCTTGATGTTATAATTTACATTAGCGCCCCAATGTCATTGTTTGCAATTGCACAACCTAGTGGAAGGAATGCCAGAGTGGTTTAACGTTTTTGACCCAACCAAACATCTATCGCCCCCTTTTTACGCCGATTATCACACACACACACACACACACACATACATATATATATATATATATATATATATATATATATATATATATATATATATATATATATATATATATATATATATATATAATAACGTAACGTAACGT